>NC_086172.1:48582500-48946666 GCF_023053635.1 Elgaria multicarinata webbii
AGTACGAGACTAGTGGGGTCAGGAGTAGGGAGGCTGGAAAATCTCTGTTTTTGTGAATTCTGATGTGAGCTGACCTGATCTTCATTTCTTAGATTAATGTACAAATCAAAACATAATTAATTATCCATTGGATTTGCACTTCTGCAAAATTTGTGCTACAGCTAAAAAAAAGAAAGAAACTAAAATCCATTTAAATGCATATTTTACTGTAAAATATGTTTATATATGCAAATGTGTCAATGAAATATGTTCAGAATTTCATTTTTTGTGGGGAAATATGTTAAAAATGTGCATTTAAATACATCTTTATACATGGATTTTCATGCAGACATGGACCGGAAATAGACTGATCTGTCTATCTTTATGTAAGAGTGTTGCTGTGTTGTTGTTGTTTTATTTGATTGCTTAATCATCACTATTTTTCAAGCAGGAGCCATTTTGGCTTCAGGCATTACTACGAAGGCCACTTCGGGCCCTTTCCTGGGCCATGGGGGCGTATCTTCTTGCCCCCTGGTCCACCAGCAGCACTGTCCACTAGACTCATCTGAAGGTCTTTTAGTTTATCTCCCCCTCAAGTCCACATCATCCAAGCAAGGCTTCTCTGGGTCCTTGGATTAGGATGGAGGTTTTCTCTCATCACTGGGAGACTGCTCTGCTCTACTGAGTGCTGCAAACGCTCCCAGTGCAGGCCCATGTGGCTCTCTCGTTAAGCAATCATGGCACATTCAATTTTCCCTCCACCTCCAGTGCTTGCAGAGGGCACCGTTGCAGTTAGACAATCCAATTACCCTTTGCCTCTTAGGGCATGTCTACACCAGGGGAGGGGAGGGGGAGGATCTCGCAATATGCTAATTGTGAAATCCTCCCCCTCAGTCCACATGGGCTGCGTGACATCCCAGGCATCGCGCCTGTTGCGGCGGCCATTTTTTTTAAAAAAAACACGCACTCGCACTCCAGAGAAAATTAAAAGGTTAAAAAAAAACATGATCCTGCTCCCCTCCCCACCCCGATGGGCAAGGAGCACCTGAAGAGCTCCGTGCCCCATGCCCAGTTCCCGGCTCCTCGCGTTTACTCATGAGGAGCTGGGACCAAACCAGGACGGCCACCCACACCTCCCACTTCCAACCTGTTACAACTGGCAAGCCCCAAAGCCTTCTCCAGTAGCCAGCCCACCACTAAAGCAAATGACAAGCAAAGCTAGGAAGTCAGTGCTAAAAGTGAGCAGCTACTGCAGAGAGAGACAGAGAGAGAGAAGCAGAGAGTTGCACTTGATTGGAAGCCTCCAGTAGCCTTCAGGCATTATTATTATTATTATTATTATTATTATTATTATTATTATTATTATTATTATTATTATTATTATTTTCTATACTGCCCAATAGCAAACAATTAATAAATAACAAAGTACAATATATTGCAGTGAAACACTGCCTTACAGCATGATCATTTTGTCTATTATTTAGGTTTTATCCTCTTAAAATGTTATGATTATTTGCAATAGCGATGTTTGCATTAACGCCTGCTCTTTGCTTTTAGGCCGTCATGATATTTAGCTTTCAGTGGAGAATAATTCCATCATTGCACATGTTACCTGTAAGGCATGGGCACCTGTTGGTCCAAATGGCTAGGTTCAGTATGGGTGGCAAAAACCAAAAGGAGCAAAAGCAATGAGCTCAATGCTACCTATTTATTGCAGTACTTTTCCCGCCCCCATTTCCGGTTTAAACCAGCCATAGGGGAAGATGCCATCTGGACAAGCCCTCGGTAAAGGAAAATATCTCTCTCTCTCTCTCTCTCTCTCTCTCTCACAAACACACACACACACACACACCAGTTTGCCTGGCACACATTCAATTTCTTTTGCTCACCAGCTGCTAAGTCATTTTCATGTATCTTGCTGCTTCCTCCAAGTGAAAACACACCTGTTCTTCTAACACTGTACCCATTCTCTGTTGGCTGCCTACTAGTCAGAGATCCAAAAGCATTTTTTAACTTGTCGCACAGAGGATGGATCATCTGACAATTTCTGATTTTGTTATCTTTTAGAAGAGCTAAGAATTGTGGGGGTGGGGGAGGATGAAAGAAGGTGTATCTCTAGCTTTCATACTTCAAAGTCTACAGGTTCAAATACTGAAAGCAGTTAAGAATAAATAAACACTTATATTTCAGGAAACGGCACTCATCAGAAATGGTTTCAATTTCCTTGCCATTTCTGAAACTGTTGAATGTGAAATATGATTTAGGATATTAAGCAAATTCTCCCATTCTTGTCAAAGGTCATCTCTTTGGAGGTGCATTCCTAGGCACACACACTTGAAAGTAAACCGTTATAAAGCAATAGTGTAGATCTTACCTAAATTTCACTGAAAACCATGGAACTTACATCCAAGTAAAGATAGTAAGGATCAGGTCACAATTTTTAGTACCGGACTGCAGAACCTCAGATTTGGGGGCCAAATCCAGTTCCCTGAAGTTTTCCTTTTCTCCAACCACCAATCATTCAGTATCTTGCCACGTTTTGCGTGATTTTTTCCCATTCTAAAAAGTTGAAAAATTTAGGGTGAACAACTGCCAGGATTTCTTCGGAGTTGTCCTGGTTTTTGTTCTATTCTGGGTGTCAGGGAGGATTTTCTGTAATTTTCTATAATATCCTGGAATGACATGCTTTCCCATTTATGGCCATTAGCATGGCGGTGGGGGTGGGGGGTGGAATAACATGCTTTCTGAAGGCCCCCCAAAGTGCTCTCTCCCACCCACCACCCCACTGTTCCCCCCGCCACCTTAAAGGCCTCAATTGGAGCAGTGGAAGGGGAACGGGAATGACACACTTTCCGTTCCTCCGCTCCAATTGGAGCCTTTAAGGTGGCGGGGGGGAGGGATGCTGTGCTGTGCTTTCCGGAGGCCCCCGAAAGCCACTTTCTCCCCTCCACCACTAGGTGCTCTCTTTTTTTGGCTTCCCAAATATGGTCACCCTAAAAAATATCTCTCCTAAAAGTTAAAGAGCTTTAAGCTAAAATGTATGGGAAGTTTTGGAATTTGGGGCCCACCCCTTTGGCCTTTTGGTCCCACCCGTCACTGGAATGTGGCTCCTGAGAGCATCTGTGAAATAGAACGTGGCCCGTTGGGCTGAAACAGGCTCGACAGCCATGCACTAGGGAAACGGACAGGCACCGGGCACATGAATACAATTGAAATGATATCAAATGTGAAAAATATTTCAGACTATTAGGGTGTGCAATCTTATGCTCCATTTCCACCCCTTAGAGAGCTTTAGAACTTGATGTAAGTCCCGTGCACCAGCGTATCTCTGAAATGGGAACATAGGAAGCTGCCTAAAGGTGAGTAGCTCCATGTGAACCTTGTATTACACTAATTTTCTGAAACCCATTTTGTTTTGGTTATAGTGAGTAAGACCATGCTCAGAATTATCTATACCTAAGGTGACCATATGGAAAGGAGGGCAGGGCATAGAAAAGGAGATTTCATCAGGTGTCATTTGTATGCATGCAGCACTTGGTGAAATTCCCTCTCCATCACAACAGTTACAGCTTCAGGAGCCCCGCCCTCTTTCATGTCTGGTCAAGAGGGCAGGGCTCCTGCAGCTTTAACTGTTGTGATGAAAAGGGGATTTCACCAGGTGCTGCATGCATACAAATGACGCCTGATGAAATTCCCTTTTCTATACAACTGTTAAAGACACAGGAGCCCTGTTCTCCTTTTCACAGTCACCCTACTATACAAGACTTCCCCAACCTGGTGCCCTCTAGATGCATTGGACTTCAACTCCCATTCTTTTCTTCTTTTTTTAATGAACAGTACACATGATGGAAAAATGACGATATTGCTATATATGTAATGTGTTTCGCCCCCTCGCTTTTATTTTCATGATGTATTTTCTGTTCTGTTTTGTTGATATTCACAATAAAACAAAAACAAAAAATGCCTCCCATTCTCCCCACCCATCATGGCTATTGAGTTCTTCAGAAGGTGAGGACGAAATTTGCTTGTTTCCCAGCTTTTCCACAGCACTTCGCCCTGCCAGAAGTTTTAAATGCCTCTCCTAAGGTTGAGTTACTGGCAAGAAGAGCTTTAAGCAAAAGAGCTTTAAGCCTGCCCCTTTTGGCTTTGCCTTCCCTACCCTGATGGCCTCCAGCCCCACCTACCGCTGCAATGCACACCTCACCCCCCCTGCCCCCCCGAGAGCTTCTCCAAAATGAATTCAGCTCTCGAGCTAAAGGAGTTTCAACACCCCTGCTGTGGAGGCAAGAAGGGGCATGTGGTAGTGTAGGTAATTGGACGTGAAATGGCCCATGAGTCCCTCCCAGTCTTACAATTCTGTGACTCATTAATGAAGGGGCAATGGGAGTGACTTAAGGCTGCATCTCTATTAAGAACACAAGAGGAGCAGTGCTGGATCAGACCAAGGCTCCAGCTAGTCCAGCACTCTGTTCATACAGTGACCAAGCAGCTGTCGCCCAGGGACCCACAAGCAGAAGACGAGTGCAGGAGCACCCTCCCACCCATGTTCCCCAGCAACTGGTGTATATATGCCTTGATACTAGAAGTAGCACATAGCCATCTGCACTAGTTCCCTCACCCCACTCCAACAAAACAGTAAACAAGCTTTCTATCCTAAATACACTTCTTGGGGATTAGCAGCACAACCCTTTGTATGTCTGCTCAGAAGAAAGTCCTTGGAGACCATTGAGATTCAGGGCTTCTCTTGAAGAGCTATTTATAGCATGCTTCTGATTGGCCACTCAGAAGTTTGTGGGTCAATTTCATGATGTTGTCAACAAACAGGATGTCTCCTGTGGTTTCTCCCCTATTCTTTTTTAAAAAAAGATCAGAGATAAGCTGGAATAAACCCTTTATGGCACGAAATCAGTAGTGTAAAGCTGGCATTGCGCTATGAACAACGAGGAAGGACTTCCCCTGCTACTGGAGGGAAAAGAGGGCAAAATGCTTTCCTGCAACAAAGGGAGACAGATTTGATCCCCCACCCCACCAAGAGCAGCCCTTTAAGTTCAATGGGGCTTACACCCCAGTAAGTATGCCATGGGGAGGTAGAAGAACATGTGCTAGGTTTAAATCCAGTGTGATTCTTTTTCATTCTTTTTCTTCTTTCTGTTGGTTTGTGCTAATAGTTCCCATGTGTCTACTCAGAAGTAAGTCCCATTGTGCTCAGTGGGGCTTACTCCCATGTAAATGTGCTGAGGGTTACAGACTTATAGAAGACATAAACAAGATTCACGCACCCACCCTACTCCTTTGCACACATGCCAGGGAGGGAGGGAGGCACTCCCTCAATTCCAATGTGTCTGCTGTTAAAGGAGCCCCAGGAAGCAGCAGGAACTTCTGCCCTATCACCCTTCTCCTCCCGTGTAATGCAGCCCATATCAATTGTGCAAAATAACCAGGAAGCACAGCAGCTCAGGTAAAACAATATGCTTTCCCTTAATGTAGTGACATACTTAAATGTGGGTTGCAGACTTAGTCCGACTGAATTTACTAGGACTTTCTCCTGAGTAAACCAGCACAGGATCAGGCTATTGTGCCTCAGGTGCTAGTCTCAATCCTATCACAACAATATGGATATTACACAAAGGTGCTGGAGAGATATGCTGCAGGGGGAACTGTCTTCTAGTGGAGGGGGGCGGAGTTCTGTTCACTTCTGTTAAAAGGTGATATTTTCTGTAGTGTATCGTTTCCCAATGTAATGCTCTTCAGGTAGGGTGACCATCTGAAAAGGAGGACAGGGCTCCTGTATCTTTAACAGTTGTACTGAAAAGGGAATTTCAGCAGGTGTCATTTGTATATATGGAGAACCTGGTGAAATTCCCTCTTCATCACAACAGTTAAAGCTGCAGGTGCCCTGCCCTCTTTTAAATCTGGTCACTCTAGTATAGCTCCTGCACTTTAACTGTGGTGATGAAGAGGGAATTTCACCAGGTTCTCCATATATACAAATGACACCTGCTGAAATTCCCTTTCCTAAGCAACTGTTAAAGACACAAGAGCCCTGTCCTCCTTTTCATATGGTCACCCTACTTCAGGTGTTTTGGACTTCAACTCCCATCAGCCCCAGGTAGCATGGCTAATGTTCAGAAATTCTGGGAACTGTAGTCAAAAGCATCTGGATATCAAGAGGTAGTGTTTGGAGGTTGTGTGTGTGTGTGTGTGTGTGTGGTGTAAGCATGTAAGCTTTTGAGGTATCCGTCAGCATTGATATCACCAATCAGGATCAGGGATGGCTAAAGGTGATGTCTGGATTCAGTCTCTTCCTTGACAGGCATGTTCAGCAACCAGCTTTTATGAGCCAATCCATCATGGGTTACAATTTAAAGCAGCCCAGTGAGCTGGATGGAAGGTTTTGCCCTATGCGACATCTATACATGGAACCTTATCCAGCAAGGGGATCCGTGACCATCAATCGTCATCGAGGATGGATCACTCTTCCCAATAGGCAAGTTTCTTCTCCTACTCCTATTTGCCTTCTGATTTTGTGTAGCATTTCTCTGTCTCTTTCCAGAGCTTTTGAGTCTTGCTCTAGCCGTTCGACGACCCCTTTCCAATATATCCTAAGCGCCTACATTATAACTGTTCGGATATTTTAGTTTGATTTCATTTTAGTTTTTGTTTGTTTCATTTCGGTCTTTTTTTTAAAAGTTCCAATCTGCATTCCTCCCATCTGGTTAGTCCAGCACGCTTCTTAATTAGTAAAATGCCATCCTGTCAGATTCTCTCCTGCCAGGAAAGTCATTCAGTTACCAGATCACTTCTTCACCTCCATCATATATCGGAACATTTTAAAACTGAAACGCATCACATTCTTCTCTAGCAGAAAAAGAAAGAAAAAGAAAGAAAAGACGAAGCAGCAAAAATCAGGGGCAGCAATGCTAATTAAGAAGAGTTTAACATTAGCCTTGACTATCAAGCAGTCCTTCGAGTGTGTATCTAGAAGTGTAATAAAATACATACCTGCGCTCCATCTCAATTAACCTTAATTTATTTATGCACAACAACAAAAGCGACAAACAGAAATAATTTGTTTCTCACTCCCCACCCTCTCTATTACCTACCTACATCCTGTTAGACACACTGCATATTCAATGTTAACTATAAAACAAATGGTCTTTGTGGTAGCTCAGGTATAACCAAAGAAATAAAAATGCTATTACAGTTGTATATTATTATTATTATTGTTATTATTATTATTAAGTTTTAGCCTGCTTTTCCCTTAAGCAGCCACTTAAAGAGAACATGTTGGCTATTAAATCAGAAGCCTTATGTTGAATGTATCAGTTATATTGCAAAAACATAATTATTTTGCTTCCATCTACCAATTACACCAAAAAGAATGCCAACCATTTTCAAATTACTGGATCAGAGAAGTTTATTTATTCATAAACTGAAGAAATAAAACTTCAGCCAGTCAAACAGCCCAACATATTGGAAAAACAAAACACAATTCCTTAAAAAAAAGTGTTTATTAATTTTATTATAAAATGATAACACCAAGGCAAACATATGGGGGCATATGGGGGACATTCCGTTGGTCTGTAAACAATTCACACAGAGAAGGGGAACCAGGCATACAGTAAGGAATGAATTGGGACTCCTCCTGTTCATCACCATTGCCTCTTCTAAGTAAGCAACAGCAAGCTTTTTTTGACCCTTGCAGCAAAGCCTATAATATTGGACATACTAAACGTGTAATCCTATGTATATTTAGACAGGAAATAGTCCTACAGCTCCCAGCATGTCCTAGCTATGCTGGCTGGGACATGTTGGGAGTTTTAGGACATTTTCTTCCTGTCTAAACATACATAGGGTTATGCCCTAAAACAATTAGGGGGTGGGGGAGTGGGATGCCACTTCCAGTGGCCAGATAATAAATGTTTACATAGACCTTAATTGAGATGGTCATGAGATGAGTGTTTTATAGAGTGTGCGTTACAGCCCACTGATGGTTTTTTGTGGGCCTTTTGATGATGACGTCTGCCTTCCATGCATCTCCTGCCCCTTCTGGTATTCCTTCTACCACAAATAATACCCTGGTAAATCAATTTGGGGTTTTTTTTGGAAACGAAATATGCCGCCATTTCCTGCTCTGTGCAGGAAAAGCAGCGCAATAAAAACTCCCACTGAATGGACCATGTGATCATTGTTTACTTCCTCTTTCTTCCCCTGTATGAAGAAAGAAGGAGTATCGTGAGACAGAAGCGGGGGGAAAGCAACGGTCAGGAAACATGATTTTCCCCTGTCTGATGACACTCTGAGAGGGATAAGGTAGACTACATGTTTTAAATCCTAAAATAAAAGAAGCCATGTTGATCCATAAGAAACCTTCCAAAGTCCACAGACAAGCGATACCTTTATTTGGGCAAACTCCACCCACACCCATAAAATTGTGAGAAAGCTTTTGAAATCTCCAGATATCATCATCAGGAAAGATGTTGCACAAGGGGAGAAAGAAGGAATAAAATCCTGACCTAACATGAAATATGCATAATACTTAGTAAAGCCTATCCCAATTAAGTTTAGATCTCCTCCACTTCAGCTTAAGATTCTCTGTCCATGCAGACTTCATGGTATCAGGTTTTTATTCCTTCTTCCTCTTTCTCCCCAACCCCTGCACTTTCTGTAACATCAAGTTTGATGAACAGATCTCGAGAAATTGAAAGTTTGCTCACAATTATATGCACTTTTGATTGGTCTGGATAAAGGCATTGCCTGGTCATGGCATTTAAAACCCTATTGAGAGTTTCTTCAGATGGGGCAGCGGGGGATTGCATTTCCCTCCCGTCGCTTTGCCTCGTGCTTCTGTCCCACATGCTGAAGAAAGAGGAAGTAAACAATGACCAGGTGGCCCATTCAGTGAGTCATTTTGATTGTGCTACTTTCCCTGCATACAGCAGGAAATGGCGGCACATTTCAGTGTAGGAGAAAAAAATCGGATTTCCCAGGGTCTTTTTTTTTAAAATGGGAAAACAACCAGAAGGTGCAGGAGGTGCACAGAAGGCGGACAGCATCGTGAAAAGGACCTGTGAAAATCTGTGAGTGCCCAGTAACGAGCATGCTATAAAATGTTCATCTGATGATGCTCTGAGACTAGTGCTTGTCTTATTTTAAGGATGGCAGTAATATAATGGTAGACGCCCATATTTTCATCCCTACCTTGGTTTCTAGCTGTTTTTCTAGAAAGGCAACAAGAATTCCCTTCCCAAGACCACGGAGAAGATTTGGCATTTACCTGCTTAGGCAAAGTGGTTAGCGACTGCCCCAGGATGAGCAGCTTTTTCTTTATTTATCAAATTTACAAATGGTTCTATATCTAAAAAAGATCCCAGAGTGGTGAACAGTAAAAAACGAAAGAAAAACACGCTCAGTCCGAATATAGAAAGCAACCTCCCATCGCATCTGCTTCCCCCTCTTATTGCATCTGCTCCTAACTCCCTTTGTTCTGCTGCACGTACAGACTATCTGCTTAGCAATACTATGACTTCCATCTTCAATTGGAGAAACTGTGCAGTGCTATAGCAGTTGCGCCCGGATGGAGTGATGCTATTTTCTCCCAAGCTTTGACAGGGTACTAGCCCTCTGAAGCCTGAACTGAGTGAGAAAGGTTGGGGATGTGCTGCTGCTTTTAGTACACTATACAGCCTAGTAGTCCACTATACTCAGGAACAGAGGAATCTGCCTCATTTTGGGCCTGTTCAGAAGAAACCTTAAACCCTGCTGGTTAAGGATTTTGGTTAAGCCAACAGGGTTTGAGGTGTCTTGTGTGATGTGTTTTGCTAAGCCCTGCTCATTCACTAACCCCAGTTGGACCATCTGCAGCAAGGTTAGTGGCTCTAATCGTAGCTTAAAGTGTTGCATGCAACAGCTCAGCTTGTGGTTAGTGCTAATTCCAGAGCAGCACAGTTTCACTAACCACAGAGCCTGAAGTGTCATCTGAACAGGCCCACTGAGTCAGACCCTTGGTCCATCTTAATCCAGTATTGTCGACACTGACTGGCAGCAGCTCTCCAGGGTTTCAGGCAAAAAAAATTTCCGGCCCTATCTGGAGATGTCAGGGATTGAACCTGAGACCTTCTGTATGCAGAGCAGGTGCTTTGTCACAGAGCCATCATGGCCCTTATGGCCTGCACATCCTAGGTTACTGGTCCAGCAGCCATTCATTGGGCCTGTTCAGAAGATACCTTAAACCATGGCTTTAACCACGGTGAATAAGTCATGGTTTAAGGTATCTTCTGAATACTGCCTGGCTTTCTGGCTTAACCACCGTGGTTAATGTAACAGAAGTCAGGGTCCACCTGACATCCCTGCAAGGTAGGGTCCTGAACCAAACGTCCTAGACTCCCAGGCAACCTGCCTCCCTAGCCCTGTCCACAACCGGGATGAGCCAGATGTTCCAAGAATAAAGCACAAACACACATTAGGGACCAAAGCAAGTTTATTAACACCACTAAGACTTAACATGTAGGGCCTTGGCCAGTAAAAGCTAAGCAAAAGGGAAGAGGGAAGGTTGGGAAAGAGAGTGGAGAAAAAGGAGTGAGAAATGAAGCTGAGGAAAGGACGCTAGCAATTACCCCAATAAAACCATCAGTCATTCCACCACCCAGCTGCAGCGGCGGCTGACCTTGTCCACAATACCCCAACACTTAAAACATAAGAAAAGCCTAACTAACTCCAAGCAGTCCTCCATGACTGCTTGGACCTGAACTTCCCTTGACACGCGTGTCTTCCAGCAAAGAAGATGGAGGCCCTCCAGCACTAAACACTTTTATCCCTTTTCGGCCACCTGGCCCCATGATCCACACCAACCAACCAATACCCTTCCCGGGCTCCTGGCGACCCCTCCCAACAGGAGCGAGACTCTCATTCTTTCTCACAGCTGAAATGAGTTGACTTCTAAGCACTTCTGATAATCCCCAGGTGCTACAGGGGGAGTTGGAAATGCCAGGCAAAGATGACCTTGGCAGGTGCGCCCAACTCCTTCCCTCCCACCCGAGCCTGGGACAGCGAAGCTCAGATCACAATAATGTACACATTCTGGCAGACAAAAAAAAGCAACATGGAATTAAAGCAAAACCCAGGTCAGCCCCCTTGTCCTTCACAGTTAAAGCCATGGTTTAATGTGTCTTCTGAATGCGGCCAGTGTGTATAAACAATGTGCAGGCAGAAATGAGCATGTGTGCTCCGAATGAGCATGTGTGCTCCGAAATGTGTGTACATGAGTGCATGTGCATGTGCACTGCAGTTGAGAAAGGAGTGTTTTTTCTACTACTGGTAAAACAGGAACACGTGTGTGCAGCACACCAACAAAATATTTTGTCGACATTTATCCATACTGATCTTAGAGTATCAATCTAACATTTCAGGATTTCCAGCAAAACACATCATCCATTTTCAGCATGTTGACCACTTGACCTTCCTAAATGTGTGCGTGTGCATTTTCAATAGAGGCCAAAGGGAGGAAGAATGACTGTTTTAGTTAAGATAACATGGGATACTGGGCACAATACCAAGCCAAGCTCAATTTGAGCCACACATACCGTATGGCTAGGAATTTAGCAGATGAAGAATATTGCTATGAAAACATACTGGTGCATGTTTCATCATCTTTTCGGACAGCGTTTTTCCTGCTCAAATATTTATAATTTATTAAGCTGTGCATGTCTGGAGAAATAAAATCGGAAGCAGGGTATTTGAATAAAACAGCACCTGTCATTAAGAGACTGTTATAAAGAACAATCGACAACTCATTCATTCTACTGGTTTTGTACAGGACACGAGCAAGACAGTGGATAAACATCTTCCATCACAAATAAGAAAAGATCTCCTGTAAATTGCATGCATAGTATCTGACTGCAGGCATAAAGGAATGGTTAAATTGAAGGCCATGTATGGCCGGCCACTGGGATGGGAGGGTGTAAATGGGTGGATTGTGTCATTATATAGTTTAGACATTAGGTGGCACTGAGCTTAATCAGGAGTTTCCTATTGCTGATCTGTTTCTGTTTAAGAGAGACAATAATGTTCTTGTCTTCTGTGATTGGTGTGTCCTTTAAGGGCCAAAACTAAAGATGCACCTCATTTTTTACTCTAGAATAGATGCAGGGGCCTGAATCCATTGGGCCCTAGCATAAAGGTAAGGGTGTATGTGCAATTTCCATTGCAAAATAGTACTTTGGGGCATAGGCGTGCGCAGCCCATTTCATTAGGGTGTGCACCCAGGGATTTTTTTTTAAGGTGATCATTTATTACCCAGTCATAACAGACATTATTTTTATTCATTTATTTATTAAACACTGTAGACATTGATGCCCTACTCCACGTTCGGCTTGCCTGACCAGTAGGGCCATTGCAGGTGGGGCAGGGGGAATGAGGAGATGCTTTGTGGACTTATGAGGCTATATTAGTCTTTGCGTTCCTCCTTCTGGCCTCTTTGAAGCACCGTTCCTGGCAGAGAGGCTCCCAGCTTTTCATTTCTGCTGCCAGGGGCAATGGTCCTCTCTCAGAGGCAGTGTTTCTTCGGCATGGTGGCAGAGCAGCTAGAAGGCAGCCAAAGGGCAGTTCCCATGGCGTCTGCATCCCCCTCTGGATCCCTATTCAGTGGCCCCCTCAATTCAGCACTTATTACTTGAGACATTGCCTGGGCACACCTGCCATACCCCTTGCATATGCCTATGCTTTGAGGTGCCAGAGATTTGGGAGACCCCATGAAATCATATTGTCTTCAGAGCACAGTTAGCACAGGAGGATTTAGTCACTTCCATTTGTTCCATTCTAAATCAAGGGATATGTGTCTGAGAACTCCCTCTTCTCTATTTAGGCTCACCATGATTCAAACAACTTCATTCTCCTCCCCCCACAAGGCATACCAGTCTCCTTCTTTCAGAGACCTATAGTCTCCATCCCATGCTGTGCCTTGTCACACCCACATCCACTGACACACATGAGCTTCCTTCCTCTAAGAGCATGTCTGCACTGACGTAAGGTTACCTTATCCCAAACCTGTGAGGTGTTGATTTGTAGACCAGCGCATGTACATATGTGGACATGTAATGATGATAAATTACCAAGGGATATATGTGTGAAGAGGAAGGAAAGTTGCGACAAAAGAGGAATGGGGTACAACTTCTTCTTCATTTCTTAATAAATTCTATGCAATTTACAGCACTTTTCTGACTTCCTAGAAAAGGCAGGGAGTGTGTAACAACAGCCCTCATAAAAGAGAACATCAAGTTCTCTCACAGAGAACCAGAGGAGGCTAGTGGCTCTGATTTTGGTGGAGCTGTGATTCCATTCTGGGCTATAGTCAGAACTAGCCAAATTCTAAAGGAGCTATTCAAGGTGCTGGACCCAGAATGGCATCACACACAGGGCCAAACTAAATATCCCCCTAAACATGCATGGTTATTTTCACTCATGTAAGTGCGTGTGGCTCCGATTCAGATCAGGACCATGGCACTTTGGGAGGAAGTGTATTTCCCCCCCAAAAAAATTACAAATGCACATGCACTGCAAGGCAGAGGGGGAGCAGAAAAAAAATCTCCATGGGAATCAACAGAATAGTAATATAAGCAGAGAGCTTCTTCACATGAATGAAATAAGACATGCTCGTGACTGGCCACTCATGTAAGTTCATGGGTCCTTTTAACAACATCGCTAACCTCCTGCACGTCTCCCATACCTTTCCCCAATAATTCTGTTTTTAAGAAAACCCCTAGATATCCTGATTATGCTGAAATATCTCAAGATTTCCTACTGTGTGCAGGGGAAGGTGCACTACAAACCACCTACTAGAGGGTGCTGTCCCATTCAGGGCTATGAGCACCGAGAGGAAGGGAAGTTTTCCATTATAGACCAATTGTAATGCAGCCCATTACAATTGCGCAGGAGAAGCAAGAAGCAAAGCCCTGGTAAGGCAATATGATTTCCCCTAATCTAAATAAGCCCAGAGCTTCCTTTCTGTAGAGCTTTTCATCCTCAAACTTCTTTATGGATGAGAAATAGGCACGAAAGAGGGTGGTGAGAAAATGGTGGAGCATATGAATAATGGGTAGAAAAAGACTAACTCATATGGTAATGTATCGGGAGCATATTCTCAGATGCATTCCCATGCTAATTTTTGACGTGTAGGTGCTCCTCATGACAGTACCCATAGTCTAAAAATGCAGGCAGCCGTGCTGACCTGTATTTATATATGGGTGTGTGTTTTATTGCGTAGGAGTGTATGGAATAGCTCACAACAACATTTTGTTGCCGGGGAAATCTATTTCCCCCCCAGCTACTGTGAGGATTGCAGTTAAACTCAGAGGGAACCGGGAAGTCTGAGAGGGGGGACAGATTACATCATGATCAAAAAGTCTCAGCACTTTAACCCTGGTTCCACTACACCACTGATGCTAATGACCAGCAACCAGTGGTGGGAGAGGAAGCCATTGTCATGTACAGACATTGCTGTACTGTAGCTTCAGCGAAGCCCATAGCAGCCTGTAGCAGCTTGAACTGGTGCTGTTGGCCTCCTGTACAGCACTGCCTTCCTGTCATTCTGTTCTTCCTTCCCCATAGTTGTTCACTCTCCTGTCTCTGGACCCAAACTGAGGATCAGCTTTTAAAAGCACCAAGCTGCCAAGATTCATCAAACCGTACAGCAATCAAATTGGTCCTGTAATACAGACCTGTCTATTTTAAGAAAAGTTTAATTAGAACAAACATGCCTTCCAGATAAATATAAAGCTTTGGGGATACGGCTACATCCATCGTTCTAGCTTCTCTCCCCCATACGCCAGCTTGGTAGTGGGTGATCCTGGTATAATTATTGCAAGAACTATTTTTTTCCAGCCCCTGGCTGTTGTTAACACGTGTAACAGTAAGGGGCGGGGGGGAATCAGCGCTAACATTAGACAATAGAAAGTCTTTGCTAACAATGAGTCAACTGCTTCAGAAGAATAGGAGGCGGAAGGTAAATGGGGGCATTCTGAAACTTCAACTGGTTTAGAAAATGGGAGGCCAACTATTGATTTCGACTGGCTGCTTAGAATATATCTGATGACTTAAAACATCTTCACTGGCTTCCACTGGGGTGCAAGGCACAAGTTAAAGTGCTGTTTTTGACCTATAAAGGACCACCTATTTCCATTCAAACCTGTCTGCCTTTTACAATCACCATCAGAAGCCCTCTTCCGGGCACCTCTGCTTTCAGAAGTTAGATGGGTGTTGACCAGAGATAGAGCCTTTTTGGTAGTGGCATCCTTGTTATGGAACACTTTCCCCAGAGATACTTGCCTAGATTGATCACTAGGTTTAAAGTACCAGGTCAAAACCTTTTATGTGCTCGTAATTTTAACAAGCAATATTCTCCTTTTATGATACCTGCTTTTATTGTTGTTTTGCTGATGACATTTTCTGGTTGTGATTTTATTGTAGAGTAGTTCATGCTTTGTTTTAAGTGCTGATTGTGTTGTCGGAAGCTGCCTGCTGTGGAAATGTTTGAACTGAAATGCAACGTGGAAATTCTTACCATTGCCTCCTCTTCCTCTGTTATCTCCCCTCTGTTGAATTTTAGATTGTAAGGTCATTGTTGCAGGGACCAGTTTCTCTTTTACTCTATAACATAACACACATACTGCCAGTGCCATAACAAAAATAAATAAATAAATAAAGCTCATTTAACTAATAATGCTAGTCAGCTTCACAATTTGGCAAAAAGGTCTCAGCAGTCCTGCTGATGAAACAAATATGTTGTGTATTAATATAAATAAACTTATCCGGTATCTTTACTTAAGATCCATCAGGGCCAGCCCTACCATTAGGCAGAGTGAGATGGCTGCCTCAGGCCGCAGAAGCAACAGCTAGGTGTTAGAGATTACTGTGAGCTACCCAGCCTGCCCTGTGTCCCCTAAGCTAGTCTTCTGCCTTCAGATGCAGTGGAGCATGCTGTCTCATTGCCACTATTGAAGAATTATTCAACTGCCAGTCCAGCTGGCTTTTGCACATGGAATGGAAGGAGGCCCCATCTTGTCCTTTGCCTCAGGCAGCTAAATGTCTTGGGTCAGCCCTGAGATCCGTATATGATTTCTGAGGATTGTTCCTATTCAATATACTATCCTCAGAATGCTAGCCCCCATTTCTGCTTTTAGTACCAGAAATGGTTAGGAATACATACATTGCTGTTAGTGAACCTATATCTGTGAACTCATAGTGTGTGTGTGTGTGTGTGTGTGTGTGTGTGTGTGTGTGTGTGTGTGAGAGAGAGAGAGAGAGAGAGAGAGAGAGAGAGAGAGAGAGAGAGAGAGAGAGAGAGAGAGATTGCACTACAATAGCCTGGTTCAGATGTCTTTGTGGTTAGCTTAACCATGTTCATCTGTGGTTAACGCTAACCACATGCGGAATGCTTGCAACACTTTTAACCCTTTTGTGGTTAAGTTTTCCTTAGCCTAACCACAATGGCCCCGTTCAGACAACACGCTAAACTATGCTGCTTAACCACAAAATGGTTAACGGAATGCATTGACCTTAATGCATTCCATTAACCATTTTGTGGTTAAGCAACCATTTTGTCTGAACAAGGCCAATGTGGTTAATGGGGCAGATGGTTAGGGAAAACGTGTGTCAGACAACACTGTAAACCATGGTTAAGCATTCTGTTAACCACTTGGTGGTTAAGCAGCATGGTTTAGCATGTTGTCTGAACGGCTTCTATGTATAAAAGCACTGGGAAGAGTTCAAGTGCTGTCAGGCTTAAAAGGTGTTTTGGGACACTGTTGGATTTCCATAGTCTCTGTTTCCATGCTTCTCTTTTATCATGGGCAGGGGCTGTAATTGCATGATTCATTAAATATATAGACATCTGAGTTTACTGTATTTTTGAATGCTTGAAGACAGTATAGAAAGTTTAATTTTCAATGGTGTTTTTATAGCGCACATAGAGCAGAACATTACAGATGGTGTTGCTTATAATATCAAATTTGGGTTCTTCTGTTTGCATAATTATCAGATGCAGCCCAATGGATTTATGTATTAATGTCCATATGGATGGACTTTGCCCATTAGCAGAACGATTTCTGAGTTAAATATAGTGCCAGGCAGGGTATCAACTTAGGTATCATACCTAAATAGACAGATTTCTCCTTCTTCTTCTCTGTCCCACCCAGGGTGCTTGCAGACGGAGCACTCCTAGTGCTGCCAATTATTGCTCTTCTACAGTAAGCTAAAAGTGAAATATCCATTGTCCACACTGAAGGGGGTCTAGCACGCTCCTAGTGTTTGCATGCCACTACGGTCCATTCACACAGTGGGCATGGCATAGCAATGCTGTCCCCTCCTCTTTCCTGATGACACACATATCATCACGTTGTCATTTAGTACAGGGTGAGGGGGTTGCCTCAGGCGGCAGGTGCTTGGAGGTGACAGTGGGGAATTTCCTTGAGGCAAGGAAATAAAAAGAAAAACGGGGATAATTGGGAAGGTTTGAAAAAATATTCCAAACTTATTTTTTTCTTCAAAGGGATGAGGTGGGATAGGAAGCATCATTGACTTCACACTCTGTTTTCACTAGGCAAGACAGAGAGGGGAAGAGAATGAGGGGACAGAAAAGCTATTTATTTATTTATTTATTTATTTATTTATTTATTTATTACACTTATATACCGCTCCCATAGCCAGGGCTCTCTGGGCGGTTTACAGAAATTCTAAAATTGAGGTAAAAACAAGAATACAAAATTTAAAACTCTAAAACACAGAACATACACACATAGAGCATTAAAAACCAATTAAAAACTAAACATGTGGGTAATTAGGATGTGCCGCCATATGCCCGGCACATATGTTGAGAAAGGCTGATCAGCCCTCTCCTCTTTAACGCCGCTACTGGTCTGCTTGCAGGACCACAAAGGGATCTGGTCGGCCGTTTATTATTTTCTTAACCCTATTTTTCAGTATGCACCTGCAAAGCTCTCTAGCTGCCCAGACACAACTTCATAGGAAAAGGAGTTATATGCAGCAGCAAAGCTCTGTATATGCTACCTTAAAATGGAGCAGACAGTGCTTTCCCATTGAGGGCGGTCAACAAATGGCAGACGTCCACCCCTCAGAGCCACTCTTTGCCACCAGCCGAAGGTGAATGGGGAAGGTGGGAAGAAAGGTTACCAAACAGGTTCTGACGGCTGAAGCCACTCTCACCAAGTTAAGTTACAGGGGGCCCATTCAGAAGACACCTTAAACCATGGCTTCAACCATGGCAAATAAGGCCTTTTGCTTTATTCGCCATGGTTAAAGTTGTAGTTTAAGGTGTCTTCTGAGCACAGCCCAGTTTTCTGGCTTAAACACCATGGTTAAAGCCATGTTTTAAAGTGTGTTCTGAATGGGGCCATTATCACAAGGTTAGCAAACACAAGAATTTGTACTGCATTGAAAAACAGTAAGGTATTTAAAAAATCATAAAAGTAACAATCTGAATAAACCCAAAGTATAAGAGCAGAAATAATGTGAAGAGAACGATTTGGGGAGTGCATCGTTTGCCATGCTAGTGGGACAGGCATGACAATGATAGTGGGAGAGGGGAAAACCTTGAGCTCCATCACACTTACCTTTTTTTCCCTGGTATGCATCTGTGATTTCTACCTCCATTTCATTAGCCTGTCAAGCGCTGGTCACTTTCACATGTGTGCATTCTTGCACTCTTTTGCCTTGTTTACCTTTTCACCTGCTCCGGCTCATGCTTCCTGGTATCGCCACTGCGCTCGCCCCACCCCGCCCCTTTTCTTTCCCCCTCCAGTTCATTGGTTCTTGTGGTTGATGGACATTGTGATGGACATGGGCGCCTCCCCCCTCGCTCTGCTTTTGTTGTCTACTGTTTTAACGATTTAGCATTTGATCAATTAGGCGCTGTTTCTGCCTTTCAAGGGTGTGTGTGGAAATAGCAATTAGAGAGCAATGAGAGTGGGGTTGGAGTGGTGGAAGTACGTCAGCACAAGCCCAGTTGTTTGAGAAATTCAGCACGCCCTCCTCTTTCGTCAGCAAGACACCCCCAAGAAGGGAGGTTCTGTGACATAGCGCGAGGACAGCAATACATGGGGACGGAAGGGTGGTTTTATCCCGCATGGAGAAAAAATGCTGCAGTTTCCCTGCCCTAGAAAAACACAGAAAATGGAGGGGAAGGGGTGAGATGACTGCAGGACAAGGATGATGTTATATGAGTGTTGTGGGGCAAAACGGTAAACAAGGCAGGACAAAAGTGCGATAGAATGCTGGTGTGATGGAGCCCCTGGTGTAAGTTGACCCGTAGTTATTATATGGCAGTAAATCCTGACTTTTTTTCTGGTCCCTTTCACAACCCAGCTAGAAAATCTGCCTGCCTGTGGTATATTTAGTCAATTTCTGGCCAGTTTCACAACTTGGCTAGAAAACAGCAGAATTTCATTATGTCCTCAGCAAAAATAACACACACACACCACACACATTTGATGGGCTTCCCCTCCCTCCCATACCTTGTTTCTTCAGAGGGAGAAAGCAACTGAAAATCAGTTTTGCATCCCTGACCTCAAAAACGATACACATAAATAGGAAGCTCTTGCACAATTTTAGAGTGCTCCTGTTCCAGTATAGCGAAATTTCATTTTTAATTGGTTTTTTTTTAAAGATCAATAGTCAGTAAGAGGATTGCAGCCTTACAGCCAGAATCTTATACACGTTTACCCATAAGGAAGCATAGCTGCGTTCAGTGGGATTTCTCCCTGCTCTGCAGAGAAGCTATGGGAGAGGGGAAGGGACCTGCTTTGCAGGACCGAAAATGGCTCTGCAACTGGAAATGCACAAAAAGCGATAAAGAAGGGGGCATCACTAACACAGCATCTCTCTTCCCCAGGGACAACGCCTTCCACCGTGCCTCAGTCGTACTCTTTCCTGTCCACACCTGTTGGGAAATTGTGCAGCTGTTCTGCTCTTCCCCTCATTACCTAATTTTGTTGTACTTCGAAAAAAGACAGCTATAGCAGTGAGGAAACATGGACTGATTACAAATGGGTCACGTTGCTGTCTGGACCGTCTGTAAGATTCTGCAAATGGGCCAGAGCGGTTGCACAACAAAACGTTTGTCTGGAAACTCCCTCCCTCACCCACACACATACACACACTCTGCTTGACAATTAATCAGATCATTACTCACTCGGGTCATAATTTTATGCATCCCCTACATATATTACTATCTAGTCTAATGTGATTATTTTAATAATTTTATTAAAATTAAATCATTATTTCTTTTTAAATACTGGTGTACGAAGGCTAATTATCTGGCAATACGTTTAGCTTCATCCCACATACCTGCTTCCCTTGGATTATCCCCGTAGCACTAAGCTTTCACGGTTGTTGTTGGTTTTGCTACCAGGTGACAGCAATCCTTTGCATACCAGGAAGTGAGTTTAAGGGGGAAATGTAAAAAAAATCATAAAAAATCAACAGATGACCCAATTCAATTCAAATTTGGTATGCTTAAAACTCTCCCTAATGTCTATTACTGTGCCAATTTTGGTGTCTTTATCTTTAAAGCTTATGCAGATGTAAGCATTTCTTTAAAATCCTGCTCCTGCCCCAGCGGCGGCTCGGAAGATACGCTCAAAAAGTAGGGGCTAAGTACGGCAAATCTGTTGCCTTTGAAGCAGAATTAAAGCAGGATGCACGGGAGTACTTCACAATCAAAGCAGATTATAAGGTGGAAAACTTCTGAGTCCTTTCCATGCAATTCACAGTGATTGCACAGTATAACGCTGGTGTGATAAAGCTCGTTAAGGAAAAAAGGGGGGAAACAGCTGCTCCACTTCTTTCAAAAGGGATATTTTGAATGGTCCATCTAGCACAGCATATTGCCTCTGAGAATGGCCAATCCTGGTGAGAAATGTCTGAACCTAAATGTACAGAAAATATGGTCTTCCTTTAAGACAGCTTGTTGGACCTCTTCAGCCCAAGATCCGAGTTCAATTTGGAGAAGGTCTTGGGGGCTGCATTCTATTGGTGGGTTGGACTGAAGGCCAAAGGCACGAGGCCAAAATACCAAAAATAGTAGCATATTTTAGCTTAGAGCTCTTAGTGCCACTAAGAGCTTTTCTATACAAAGCTTTTATTGTGCACTCACCATTCCTCACTTGCAGCAGTTTATAGGTGCTTTAGACTAGGGCTTCTCCTTGGTTTCCAACCATTTTCCCCACTTTTTTGGGGGGTGGGGACCGGGGAATATCTGGCATTTGGGGGAATGGTTGAATGAAACATTAATGTAGTTGTACTATTCTGGTATACCGCAGTGCCACCTAGAGGTCATGGAGGGGATCATACAGAAAGGCAGAGGAGAGAAAAAAAACACCCCATGTGTAGAAATTGGATCTTAATCCTACAAAGAATCTGGAAGCAAAAGCAAAGGTAAAGTGGTGGATTAAAAGCCTGCTCTAGAAAAGCCATAAGTCTTATGAGGTATTTCAACCCTTTATAATGGGGTGGGGGATGTGTAAAAGCAGGGAAATTACCAAATGATTGGCAGTGGGTACAGCGAGCATGGCTAGCTAGGAACTCTGGCGCACCAGACTGGAAAGCCCAAGTGGGCTGGATTTGGTCTGTGAACCTGAGGTTTGGCACCTCTGCACTAAGGTATTGACACTTTGCACAGCAGAATCAAATATCTGATCTACTGCAGGCTGGCATTATGCAGTAGAGTTTGTGCTAGGGATCCTAGAATGAATTTATCATAAATACTAGTTTGCTTTCTCACTGTGAACTGCTTCACAGTTCACAGTGAAATAGCAAACTAGTATTTATCTTCAACACGGTGGTGATCATACTTTCTCTAAATGTGGGTTTATTTTCCAACTATTTTCTTTCTTGGTACCTTTTTTAGTTCAAAATATTCTTGTGCTGCAGTGCCAAACTGTGTATTATCAACCAGTTACAATCCAACAGTCCTTATGGACTTCCAGCTGCATAGAGGTATTTTGAGTGGTATTTCTTTTGCATCTCTCTGTTACTGTTTGTTTTGCTTTCCTTCCAAATATTGAATTATTTCGTGGATTTATTTACTAAACAATGATCATCTTCAATATTGTCTAGTTTCCTAGTATATTCTGTTTTTAAAGTACAAATATCGAAAGCCAGAAGCTTTCAGTACTGAGATGCTATCTCTGGAAAATCTAAGCACTGGAAAGTTTCACCAGAAAGTTTAATATTCAAATAACTGGACACCCCAATGCTTTTGGGGGTAGAGGGTATGTTGCATTGTGTTGATTAAATTAGCTTAAACCAGCTACTTCATTCTGATTAGTTTTATGCATTAGTCCATGCATAGGTACAGATATATTAACTTAGATTAATACACAATTGAAAGCCTGTTTGCCAGAATAAAAATAACTTTACACAGAATCATCAGGGTACCCCACCCACCCACACAACTGCCAAAAAATATATTGGGTTCATTGGGTTCTAATTTTATCTACATTGGAGGGGATACTTGCTTTAAAAAGCTGGATTTCAAGCTATCTTTAAATGTTAATCTTTCCACTAGTGAGATGCACATACATTAAAAGCCCCATTACATCTAGGTTGAAACGCGCAGCTCCCGTTGCTTCTCTGTCGTCACTCTGATGTCGCTTCCTGAAAACAGGAAGTAATGAGGCCCATTCAGTCCGGCAGGAGAGAGCAGCAACCAGACTTTTTCTGGGGGGTGTTGTGGTGCAAGGAAGGCCAGAAGGGAAGATGTGTGAGAGGCAGACAACGTCATGTGAGCAATCTGTGAGTGCCTGCCTAGTAATGAGTGTGCAGTAAAACGCTCGTTGGATGGAGCTTTAAATGTAGGAATGGATAAGGCAACATAACCATAATGGTAGGCCTCAGGTGAGCACAAAGACACACTGCCTGTTGTTCTACATGTATGCCCACATTCATTCTTGACCTTTTGCTTCCTAGCCTGTTTTGGTATGATACTTTTCAGCATGACATGCAAATAGATTTGAGATGAGGATGGGAATTGGTGTAAGTGTTGCTGATGTCTGAAAGGCAGTGTTGATGGCTTAAAGTGGTGATATTCCCCCATGCAGTTCCTAGCAGATAAGATGATTTGCAGCATTCTCGCCTAGATGCAAGCTTTTTGGTGCCCTGGCACAGTGTAATACCTTACCTTCCTTCCAGTTTTCTGACAGCACTTCTTCCACCTATGCTGACAAAGCAATTCTGATGGGGATGGTGGACAGACAGACTGGCAGGTGTGTGGAACAGAGAGACAACATCACAGAGTTGCAGGGCATTATTATATGATAGGATGGGATGACCACACACCCATTCAAAAGATGTCAAAGAGCAATATTTGTTACTTCTTTGCAGGTCAATCATAGAATCATAGAATAGCAGAGTTGGAAGGGGCCTACAAGGCCATCGAGTCCAACCCCCTGAGCCAGTTGCTTAGGAAGCAATTCTAGGGACCAGGTGTGGTAGACATGCTGTTGGGGTTACATGTTGTTGTGGTGGCATCTGTAAGCAGTTTTCCATATTGGTCGGCTGTATCATGAGGCTAATAATACCCAAGGGGGTGCACAGCTGAGTTGTCCCAGACAAGGCTTTTATGGTGCCATTACCCTATCCCAACCATGGCACTTTATCAGAGATTCAGACGTCATCATTTTCAACTCCCATGTCTTCCTGCTGCTTCTTCAGTCTTTTCTCTACCGGCAGAAAATCTGTTAAGAAAAATGGAAAGTCTATATTTATCCCAGGAAAGTCTGTACGGTTGCCTATACAGCGCCGTGTTGCTGCCACATTAAAGAAAACCCCACGCTTTCTCTGCTGCAGGGTGGCAGTGGCTAATCCTGATGCAGAGGGGGGATGTGAGGTTTCTGGCAGCCATGCAGCTCATCGGCCTGCCCTCTGCCCAGACTTCCAGTAACCAATCAGGGGTCACCCTCTGCCCAGGAATGCCTCTGCCTCACTGCTTAAGTGAGGTTAGATGGCAGAAGAGCTGTGTTTGACTCGCTCCAGCCTAAAAAGTCAGGGTTAGTCCCCGACTCTTAAAATGCGGAGTTTCCTGGGAAAGCCCCACAGTGGCTTCGAGGTGGCTGCTGTTTCATATAACTGCTGTTTCATATAACCCTCTGCATATAAGCAGCCAGTGTGTGTCTACTTTGTTCACGTTCCTTCACCATCCAGACTGAATTAAGCAGTGCCCATACAATAAGGTTAAACCTGGCTGGAGCATATTTCTTTCTCATCTGCCAAAGGATGCAACTTTACTTGTTTTCAGTGAAACCTATTGTTGCCATTGTTTTAGCAAAGAATGCACTAGCATTTTGTGGAAAGTGATATAAAGGGATCTGGCTGTGATGTCCACTGTGACCCTGTTCAGACAATACGCTAAACCACGATATTTAACCATTTTGAGCTAAACATTATGGCTTAGCGTGTTATGTGAACCATAATATAGCATATCATGTGAACCATTCCTAACCATGATGGCTACATAACCATGGTTTAAACATGCTCACTAACCATTTGCTGCCAAAGGGTTAGCGGCCTAACCAAAGTTTACCGTGTTGTCTGAACAAGCTCTAAGTCTGCAAGTTAAAGCAAGAACTTGATGCTGCAGCTTTAATCCCAAGTGTGAAATTGTCACTCATGTAGACAAATGAAACCAAAGGAAAAACTAACATTCAAGGAAGATTTGAGCAATATAGATATGTCGATTTAAAAATAAAAATTGTTAGGAGATTAAATTTCCAAGAACGTGCAACATATGGCATTTGCTCCTCACTCATCCAGCATTTGCTGTGAACTGCTCACCCCCACGCTTTCGTCTTTGGATTCAGCAAACTAGATTTTCTGATGGCCCTAAGGGTGCAGTCCTATGCATGCTTAGACTGAAAAACATCCTAGAACTTCCAGCATTCCACAGCCATCCATGTGTCAAGTGCAACTCAGGTTGAAGGCAATTGGAGTGACACGCTCTGCCAGCAAGCCAATTGCCTTGACTCTTTTCAACTGCCCAAATCTGCCCAGCTCCCTCAGACTCCTTTGGAAGGATGTGAAACATTTTTTTTTAGGTTTATAAATAGTCTCTGGAATGCCTGACTGGTGCTAACACTGCTATCATTTTGGCAACAGGTTAAAACATTATTTGCCCAGGGGTTTTAAAGTACTATGCTGGTTTGTTTAGGTTCCTCTGCTGTTTTTATGCTTTTGAGCCATTTTTATGGTCTTTTATGAATTTATTGTACCATATGTGGCATATTTGGTTTTTCTGCCCCTTTATACCAGGTTAAAATATTTTTAATAAGCAAACAGACCAAGAGTTACCAGGCACATTTTGGCTGTGCATACATTTACTGATTCATTACAGGGCCTTTCCCAGGGTTTAAGAATGGAAACCATTATTTTATTTTATTTTATTTATATCCTGCCTTTCCACTAAAAATAGTGTTTAAGACAGGTAACAATAATAAAATACAGACCAAATGTAACATAATGAAAACATAACCACATCAATTAAAATACATCAGTTAAAAATAAATAAATCAGAAATTAAATCAGTTAAAAACAAGTTTTATAAAATAACTATGGCAGTACTTTTCAGTACAACCCTCCCCCGTCCCCCACCCCAAATGAAATATCTTCCCCAGAGAGGTCTGCCTGGTACCCATTTCATTATCTTTTGGGCACCAGGTAAATACCCTTTTATTCTCTCAGTCCTTTTAATCCTCTGCATGTTTCTGCTGCTACATTGTGTTTTAAAGTAGTTTCATTTTTGTTTTAGTTGCAGATCATCTTAGCATGCCTCTTTTTAATATCTACCACATTAAATTTATTACAGCTTTTAATTTATTGCTTTATTATGCTGCATTTAATTTGATTTTTTGGACTTTATTTGGTTTTTATTGTATATCACCCAAAAGCTATTACCTATAAAGTGACTAATACATCTTAGGAATAAATACAAATAATAATAAGTAAGAGGGTGACCATATGAAAAGGAGGACAGGGCTCCTGTATCTTTAACTGTTGCATAGAAAAGGAAATTTCAGCAGATGTCATTTGTATATATGGAGAACCTGGTGAAATTCCCTCCTCATCACAACAGTTAAAAGTGCAGGAGCTATACTAGAGTGACCAGCTTTAAAAGAGGGCAGGGCACCTGCAGCTTTAACTGTTGTGATGAAGAGGAAATTTCACTAGGTTCCCCATATATACAAATGACACCTGCTGAAATTTCTTTTTCAATACATCTGTTAAAGATACAGGAGCACTGTCCTTCTTTTCATATGGTCACCCTAGATAAACAAACAGGTTCGAAGTAAGGCAGGAGAACAGGACTTAAAGCACAATAAAGCTTTATTAAGCTGAAGTAACTGTTCACATGAACATAGACCCATTTTCTTGTTAGGCAGTCTGTGTAGTACCCAACTGTGTCCCAGTGTTGGTGCTAATGATGTTGCTCTAGCAGAAAGCAATGCTTGTGCAGTATAACACGCACTGGCTAGAGCAGTGGGGAAAAGCAGTGATTTTCTACCAAATTTCAGCAAGCGAATTTTGGTAGCAAACTACCACTTTTGTCCATTCCCCAGTTTATGTTAGCGCCTTGTTATTAGCAGTAGTGCTGGGGCACAGTTAGATATTTTCCTCTCTTTCCTTTTTACTGATTGTCGTTGGAGTAATTTGGAAAGTTTTCGTTCTTTGTCCAAAATACTGATGCCCTAAAGAACAATATTCGTGGATTGGAGAGATCTAGCAAGGAAGACATTTTTGGCTTGCTACTACAAAGAAAAAGAAAAGAAAAAGAGAGGGGGGTGGGGGCGAATGTTGATCCTGGTATTATTTTCTGCAATAAAGTCAGGAGAGAATTGCCTATGGCATGCAAATAATCTCATTTTAAAAATAAATAAATGAAATACCAGATTAGAAGCAGCGAATTTAGAACAAAGAAATGCAGAGAAAGAGGCTTCATGCTTTCCCCAAACTGTTCCATCCACCTTCCCTCCTCACAAAAAGCTTCCAAAAGCATCTTGCCCCCGCAGTTTCTCTGCTCTCTTCCCGAAGCACCTGTTTCATTGAAAACAAGAGCGACAACAGCCCTGCCGTGTGACTCACCTACATGCATTTCCATATAATGTTTTGCTAGCTGCTTCCCTATATGTTGCATCTTATTTTAAAAAATCTCGGCAATTGACACTGTTTAGCACCATTACCTAAACTTTGGAAATGTGACTGGATTCCCTCTTTGGTCTCAGCTACATACAGCCATAAGAGAAAAAGAAATAATACATTTCTGCAGCCTGCCAGTGAGCATGGCAGCTTTAGATGTAGCGGGATCTGTTATGTGATTTTTCTCATCTACTTCTCTCCAGTCCATAAATGTACTTGACCTCTCTATTTTACTTACCAGATGGCAGCAGCAACTACTTTTTGCCTACTTTTTTCTAAATTCATGCATCTCAAACTGCTTTTTTTGGTGATCTTGTGCCCCCAGTTAGTAATTTATCATCATTGAACAGATTTACAGAATGTACATGGAAAATGCTCTTTTCCACTCCCTCTGAAAAACAAATGGAAATATTTTCTCCTGCTAAAACGGACTCCCACACCTTATGGTGATGCTTCTCCCATCTCCGTGTTAAAATTCTTTAGTCATGGAGTTGAAATTATAGCAAAACTATAATCTGGGATAAAGAGAGAGCTTTCACCCCTGTTGATCTGATTTTTCCTTATATGTAGAGAAGAGATGGACTAAGAGATTGAAGCAAAGAGGGCCCTGATTTCCCCCATTGGGGAAAGAGGGGAAAAAAAGAGTAGGATCAGATTCAGTGTTACACCCTCCAAATAAATAACCAGTACTGTCAGAGTAGTTAACAGCAATGACCATCTGTTAAGTGGCTAGGTGTGCCCAGATATACCAGCACCCCACAAACAGAAAATAAAGTAATGCTTATAGTGCAACAATCGATCGCAATCCTTGTTCAAGTCTATATATCGTTTCATGTTATACAACATAATACAACAGCTTAAGATACAACAGACATTCATGTTTATTTATTATTTATTTATTTATTAATTTATTTATTACATTTCTATACCGCCCAATAGCCGGAGCTCTCTGGGCGGTTCACAAAAATTAAAAACATTCAAAGTATAAAACAGCAGTATAAACCATAATATAAAATACAATATAAAAGCTCAACCAGATAAAAACAGCAGCAATGCAAAATTACAAATTTAAAACACCAAGTTAAAATTTATTTATAGACTGTTAAAATGCTGGGAGAATAAAAAGGTCTTCACCTGGCGTCTAAAAGCATATAACGTAGGTGCCAAGTGAACCTCCTTAGGGAGCTCATTCCACAGCCGGGGTGCCACAGCAGAGAAGGCCCTCCTCCTGGTAGCCACATAAGCTATACAATGTTACCTTTGAATGAACATTGAAGCCCTTGGACTATACTATGTTTCTTTGTGTTCGCTGTTTCTTAAATTTAAAAAATATTGAACCTTTATGAAGATTGCTTTTATAAAACAATGTTATACTGAAACTAAGCAATGGTAAATAATATACAGGGGAAATATAGAATATTCTAAGGGAGAGAGAAAACATTTACAGAACATTTGTATGGTGGAAGACTCTTTGTAAATTGAATTCATCTTTTCATGAATCCACCAGGAAGATTTTTCCATCGTCTTAATTCATGATTTTTTAAACTTTAATGTTTCGTCATCACAATTATTATCAGGATTTCTAAATGACCTTTCAGTGTAGGTTCAAAAGACAGTGTGCATAACGTAGAAGACATTAAAACAATGTCAACAAGTGTAACACTAATAAAATTAACAATGCAATTGAATAATAATAATAATAATAATAATAATAATAATAATAATAATGCAAAACAAACTCAATTTTCAAATGCCTGGTGGAATATGTATGCCTTAACCTGTTTCTAAAAAGATGTCAAAGCCGAAGACAAATGTCCTTTATACTGTCTGTGAACATACACTGTTTTAGCAAGCCATGAGGGTTGCTAATGATTTGTGCTATAGCACTGCTGTGTTAAGAATCCAGCCACCAAATGCAAGGCTCATTCTGCTAATCTGTAAGAGATGGAACCAGTCCAGATGTTGTGTGTGTGTGTGTTTTAAGCTCCTTGGAAAATGACAGATTGTGAACACTTTTGCTTTTGTTTCTGCATCTTCTGATATAGTGATCATTTCCTCAGTTTATGCCAGGAGAAATTTCACACTGATTATGACTTACTGGAACATTTGTCTCAATAAGATGCTATGGAAAGGATCTATGTCTCATGAAGATAACCTTTGCTCCAAAAAGCCACTCTTCCCATTAACATTTGATTTCCCAAGATCCAGATTCAATTCCATCCCTGTAAATATTTAGCGAATATTCGCAATGAGAAGTTTGCATGAATTGGTCCCACATAAATTTGGCGTTTGTGCTGGCTAGCCAGTTTGTCTGTCATGGATGTGGGGACAAATTCACTTTGTTGGCTCTCACAAAGATGTATATTTAAAGGCACACAACACATATACTGCATGTATACTGCATGTATATTGCCTGCACATATACTGCATGTATATTGTTATGACAAGACTATTCTCTCCATCCTGCCTAGGATAGAATGGGTTGCAAACAAAGAGCAAGAGGAAAATCTGAGAGCTGAAATTTAGTAAGTGGGCAGGTTTGTGGTAAAACATTTCCTGTTTCATAGTGAGGGCCAGCCTTCAAGTTGGGCAGAATGGGCCTTTGCCCTGGGCACTGAGCTGAAGGGGGCACTGAGCTGAGCTCACAATGGTACTGTCTGCAGTGATCTAGGTTGGCAAAAAGCAGTAAGTATCTTTTACCTTCCCCCGACCCCAAAGTTCAACAGGTTACAAAAGTCAACATTTTCTGAGCCCCCGTCTTGATGGCGGTGCTTTGGCGCCGTGAGGCACCTGGCTCCCGGACTTGCATTCCTTTCTGGTGTGAACTTTCCCCGTGGTGCTGAGGGTGAAAGGAATGAGGGGGCAGGAACAAGGCAGCCAGGGGCAGTCAGGAGGACAAGGAGAGGGACGCCGGGTGCCCAAACCACCTCTCTTCCCTCTGACCTCCCTCTGGCTGCCCAATCCTTCCCCCTTTTTATTTTTTATTTTTAAAGTGGCACGGGGCCCATTCCTCTCCTCTCCCTCCACCCTGTGTTTTTATTTATTATTTTCCATGGGCACAGAGCAATCCTGAGCTCCTGAGGCCTGCCCCCTTCTCTGTCCAGCCCATGACGACCAATCAGGGGGCACCATGAGCTGTGACAAGCCTCTGCTGCGAAAAAAAGTCAGGGTAAATGCCCTACTTTTTTCTGTGGAGTTTCTGGGGCTTGCCCCCAGATGGCTTTGCAACGGTGGCTGCATCCTGTAGATGACGTGCCACTACTGCGAAGCCACCCCGGGGCAAACCTTTCATGTAGACATGCACTGAGTAAATTCCTTGAATTGCTGCCACCACTAGCAGCCATTCCAGCAGGCTGTATGGAGGGAGAAGAGAGGGAGAAGCAGGACCGCTCCACCAGTCCTGCTGAAAGAACTATTTTTCCTCCCCACTCCTTTTTTCTTGTGTGCCGTGTCTTTTTAGATTGTTCGTCTGTGGCAGGAGGGACTTCCTCATTTAACTGATCATTTGAGAGCCACTCTAGGAGACTTTTTGGCTGAGGAGCGACTCTGAGTGCTGGACTGAGAGTCAGGAGTTCTGGGTTCTAGACCCCACTCGCCCCTGGAAGCTCACTGGATGACTTTGGGCCAGTCACAGTCTCTCAGTTCAACCTACCTCACAGGGTTGTGGTGAGGATAAAATGGAGAGGAGAAAGAGGATTATGTATGCTGCCTTGGGTTCCTTGGAGGAAAAAAGATGGGATATAAATGAAATAAATAAATAAATTACTATAAGTAAAATAAATCTACAAAAAGAAAGTTCCATCAAATAGCTTTAAAGTACACACACACACACACACACACAATTTCTAGTTTGAATTTAATCATTCTAGATAAAAATCAGAACATGGCTTTACTTCGAAGAGATATTTTCGAGCACCAGAAGCACTACATATACTATAAATAGTATTAGTGCTATAAATCACATAAATATGTTTTAAACGTTTTAGGTTGATGGGTCACGCACACACACACACGTAAGGTGCTCTTTGGCCAGGGGGGCTCTTCCTCCTCGGGCCGGCCCTGTTCATAGTCCTATGTCTTGACCATGCTGTTCTGCAAACTGAATTGCTTACATGCCTTTCCACAAAAAGAGCATCAACACATTTTCAGCTTTAATGATCTTCCACTTTAGATTGTGAAAGTGATAGCATCAAACAGCTCTCATGCTTTCGCACATAAGTTGCAGCGTGGGTCAAACTGAATTTGCGTTCTGCAAACTGACACCAAAGTGCCGCCGAGCGTTTGCGACGTACGGCTTCCATGTGTTTACTACCATCCATTTTAAGAAGTGCTACTGACCTGGTGTGAGCCCTCCCCACCCAGCCAGGAGAGGTTCTACTGAAATACATTTGTTGCATTTTGCTCTGACATTGATCAAGATTACGAACTCAGCACACTGTTAGTTTACACCTCAATTGCTCTTGATAGCATTTGGCACCTGAACTCTTCACATTTCCATTCAAGAAATACTTTTCTGTGCTTCTCTTAAGACAATTTCCCTCTCTCATAATACCAGAACCCAGAGTCATCTCATGAAGCTGATTGGTGGGAGATTCAAGACACAAAATCCATTCAGGATTTGAACTGGGTTTCCTGTATTGGGGACTAGCACAATCTATTGGATCACATTGGCGCTAATGAACAAGTGCAGTGTCCCTATAACACACATTCATTATGCACTATAGTCCCCTTCAGCAATTCAAAATGTATGTCTGAAGGGGGAAGCAATGTCACCTATATTCGCCTCACCATGTCCCTAAAAAGAGATACTGCAGAGCTGGGGAAAGTGCAGAAAAGGGCAACTAAAATGATCAAGGGACTGGAGAAACTCCCTTATGAGGAAATGTTGCAACCGCTGGGATTGTTTAGCTTGGAAGGTAAGGGAGACATGATAGAGGTGTAAAAATTGTGCATGGTGTGGAGAAGGTGGATAGGGAGACATTTTTCTCCCTCTCTCAAAATACTAGAACCCGGGGTCATCCCATGAAGTTGATTGGTGGGAGGTTCAGGACAGATAAAAAGAAGTACTTCTTCACAAAGCGCATAGTGGAACTATGGAATTTGCTACCACATGACATGTCAGTAAATTTCTTGGTGCAGAAATTTGGAGCTGAGCAGTAATGTTATCTTTGAACATCCCTTGTGAAAATATGATGCCATGTTTACAGGAGAGTGAATTGCCTGTGTGAATATTTTAAAAATAATAATTCAATTATCATTTCCGTTCCTAGGCAAAATTCCTACGGGTAATACAGACACCGTTTCAGTGGTAAGCCCACAGGGGAAGCCCACGCACAGCATTTCCATTTTTTGCCCTCTAGTCAAACTCAGGGGAAATCTTTTTTTTCTCCCCTGGTTTGCCACAGAAGCTGGATTTGCATAGCAATGATTAACATAAGAACATAAGAAGAGCCACGCTGAATCAGACCAAGGGTTCGTCTGGCTCAGCGTTCTGTGGCCAACCAGTTGCCTGTGGGACATGAGTGAAATAGTGAACTCGCCCTCAGAAACTGCCTGAAGTCCTGGAGGCAATATACAGCTATCCTGATGTGACTAGAAGCCACTGATAGCCTTATCCTCAACCAATGTGTCATCCAAGTTGGTGGCCATCACGACATCTTGTGGTTGTCCCTCGTGCCAATCACGAAGTAGAGCATATATGGCACTGGCTGTTCAGCATTTGTGTCACACATAAAGTCGCCTCCCTCTCTTCTTGGAGCACATTTTAAAGTAAAAACATTGGGGTGTTTTGTTTTGTTTTAAAAAAATAAGGATAGGAAGCACAGAACTCATAGCCCTGGCCCTTGGAAAACAAAGAAACAGATCAGTTGCCTGGAGCATGACGAGAGGATAACAATCTGCCTTCAGTCTGGAGCCAGCTAGTGTGATGAGCAAAGGCAGGAGCAGCCCACAGCAGCAAGAGAGACCTTCACCTGCTCCTGTTTCCATGTATGGAACTCCAGGCTGGGTTCAACAGATCTTGACTGATGTAGGAGTGTACCTCTATTTTGTGATGCGAAGCCAGATTCTTTTCTTTTATAGCCTTGACATTGTTCAAGCTGCAGTGCAGCCATGGTTCTGCTTCACTTCTAGTTTACAAGGCATGTTGGGGGATAGATAAGATTTGCATAGCTCAAACAAGTTTGAGATGAATTAGACCTGTTTGAGGCCCACTTCCATATATGAATGCAAAGATAGACCTCCATATCAGGCTGGCCCGGGGGGAGGGATAGTGCCCCCCAGTACAGAATTTTACGAGTGTGTGTGTGTGTGTGTGTGTGTGTGTGTGTGTGAGAGAGAGAGAGAGAGAGAGAGAGAGAGAGAGAGAGAGAGACCCGAGATCCCATTGCCTTAAGCCCCCAGATTCCTCTGGGTGGCCCTGCTCCAAACGTTTTGGACTTCAACCCCCAGACTCCCCTGCCAACATCGCCAACGATCAGAAATGCTGGGAATTGAAGTCCAAAAGATCTGGGGTTCTACTTTCTGCCCACTTCCATAGACATTGCCCACTCCCCGTCTAGATAGTCCATTTCATCCAAGAAACTGCAAGCTGAAGCACCACTGCATTCTTGAGCGCCTGGCCCCAAAACGAAGGATTTTGAAACCAGCCAGAAATTATCTAGCACAGTGGGATCCAGTCAGGGCTATATATATTTTTCAACAAAGGTCTCACAGGAACCATCTTAAGTCTGATTTGAGCTGTACCTTCCTCTAAGGGGGCATTTACCACTCTCCTTACCCTTTTGGCCAAGCCTGTCCTGACTTTCATCAATGACATACCACAGTCCAACAGAAATTAAGCTCTCTTAAAATCTATTAATTTGAACGGCCTTGCTTACATATAACTCTGTGCTGCATTATGTCCAAAGAGTTCAAAGGAGACTGAAAAGTGCCCTTGTTTCAAAGTTCGGTTCTGCTGAAATCAGTGGGTTTTTCTTCCAGGCAACTGTGTTTAGAATTGAGGGCGATTAAAAGACACTCTGTTCCTTGTTCATCTGAGCGTGCACCTCAAAGGCAGATATGTGCAATGAAACACCCACACTGTAACACTTTGAAAGATCAGGCAGGCGAGGGATGAGGGGGTTCCTTGATTCTATCAAATGCTAACTGATTTTGACAGATCGATAATCATTTCCAAAGACCTTTTTGTGAAGTCCCATATAATTATTACACTGCAAGTGTTTTGAGCACCTCAGCGAGAACATGACAAAATATTAGCTTTTTCAAACTAATAACACTTCGGGAGCTGCGACCCAAATAGCTCATGAAAAAGAGAGTGAACTGTGTTGCAAAAGGATGATGTTAATTTTTCCATAAGCGTAAAAACGGCTGCTTCCTTAACTTAACGTTTAATTAAGCCAGCCTTCATCCTAACACTGATACAACATTTGTGGCTAGAAATACTAATTTAAGCATTTCCTCTCATTAACTAAGATGCCCAGATAGCTATCCAAGATGCTCGGGAAAATATCATTAGCTACATAACTCCTTTTGGGCTACGTGTTTATAAAAGCGTATGAAAAATATTGACACCTGGAAAAATGACCAGACGGCACGCATATAACACTCCGCTCCTATGGACTGCATAGCTGCAGTGGCACTGAAAGTGCACAACAACATGCAGAAGAAGACGTGTCCCCTGGCCTTCACAAGCTTATGGCAAGATAAATGTGTTGGTCTTTATGATGCCACAAGACTTATTTTGCTCCAGGAAATGGTGTTAGAACTTTGCTGCTATGGTCACGGCTCTGATGATAAAAGCAGCCATTCCTCTTCTTTTACACCTTCTTTTATTTAATTGTTACATTTATATCTCACCTTTTCATCGAAAGTACCCAAGGAAGTATACATGATCCTCCTCCTCTCAATTTTATCCTCACAACAACCCTGTGAAGTAAGTTAGGTTGAGAATCAGTGACTGGCCCAAAGCCACCCAATGACTTGAACCTGGGTTTCCCCAGTCCTATTCTAACCGCTACACTTACACTGGCTCTAGGGCTGGATCCAACTTTAGTCATACTTGGAGCTTTTCTACACGAGGCATTTATTTTGTGCTCATCATTCCCTGCTCATGTTGTTTACAAGCACCGTGACCCTTCACTGTTACTTCTCTGTCTCAAGGGCACATTTTGTGAATATTTTTAAAGCAGGGGAAATGGGGTATTATTTCTGATGGTGAAAGAAAACGCCACAGTGCCATCTAGAGTTTATGTAGTGGAAAAGCAGGAAAGGAAATGCTCTGTATGTAGTGTTCAAATTTCAATGTTGTGATGAAACTGAAAGTAGATGCAGTAGATTAACAGCCTCAGGTTGAAGTGGCCTGTTAATTGGCTGTTAATCTGCTGCATCTACTTTCGGTTTTATCACAGAATCGATATCCAAGCACTACACAATAATAATAATAATAATAATAATAATAATAATAATAATAATAATAATAAGTGAGGCAGGTGGCTACCAGGAGGAGGGCCTTCTCTGCTGTGGCACCCCGGCTGTGGAATGAGCTCCCTAAGGAGGTTCGCTTGGCACCTACATTATATGCTTTTAGATGCCAGGTGAAGACCTTTTTATTCTCCCAGCATTTTAACAGTCTATAAATAAATTTTAACTTGGTGTTTTAAATTTGTAATTTTGCATTGCTGCTGTTTTTATCTGGTTGAGCTTTTATATTGTATTTTATATTATGGTTTTATACTGTTGTTTTATACTTTGAATGTTTTTTAATTTTTGTGAACTGCCCAGAGAGCTCCGGCTATTGGGTGGTATAGAAATGTAATAAATAAATAAATAAATAAATAAATAAATAATTTTATTTGTTACCCACGTCTCCCTTTGGATCGAGGTGGGGTACAACACAAGGTGTGTTTCCTTTTCTGCTTTTCTGCTAAGAAACTACTAGGTGGCATTGTGGTATAATGGAGTAGCACAAATACACAAGTGAAAAAAGCAGTTTCTTTGGCTTTCACAATTAAATGCTTAATTTTCCCCGCTCTAAAAAAAACTAGCAGAAACTGCTCATTAGTGAAATTGGAGACTCACAACATTGTCCATAAACACCCTTGAGTAGGGAATGATGAGCGCACGATAAATACCTCAGCTAGAAAAGCCCTTAGAGTAGATCCATGGAAATCAGTGAGAAACTTTAGTCCCACAGATTTGAATGATCTACCCTTAAGTATTTATTTATTTATTTATTTATTATATTTTTATACCGCCCAATAGCCGAAGCTCTCTGTATGCCATTGCGCTGAAAGTTTCACCGGGAAGTGGCATGCATTGGATTGGAAAGGACACTCAAATGAACATTTGGTTCACTGTGGTGAAGGACTGACAGTTATTTGAATGAAAACAAAGTGGGAAACAAAGCTAGAGCGTGTCTGGCTGGGGAAGTGTGAATGGCAGAGAGCAGGGCTGGTGCCAAGTTTTGGGAGGTCCTGAGCAAGATGCCCTCTGGCAGGGACCCCTACGTGGGATGTATGAGTAATGAGGAGCAGAGAGATCCTGTGTCAACTCTAAAAGCAGTCCAGCTCCAACACCCCAGTGCTGTAAAGAGAAGCATTTGGTGAGGCAGTTATAGTTGCTGCCATCTTCATTACCCACAATGTAATTACGATAGTGGACATGGGAGGCAGGGGGCATTGGGGATAAAAGGTAGTGGCAACTCCCTGGCCCTGCACTTCTCTTTACAGTGCCTATGGGGAGAAAAGGGGGTGGCATTATCTGCAGTGGTCTCACTGGGATCCAGGGGCAGCAACATTTGCCCCACTATGCCGGGTGCTGATGCTGGGCCTGGCAGGAAGTTTTACCCTTAAAGGTGGCTTAAAAATAATTTTAAATCATTAATAAATAATTTACACACACCCTATTCGCAAACACACAAATGCACCCACTCACATACTTCCATCCACATCATGTTCACACACACACACACACACACACACACACACACATCACAGCTTGTGGTATCTCATCTGGACACAACAATCTTTGGGTTGCAACCACATTATTTTGTCATTGCAGCTTCTCGCAGGAGTGGGTTTAAAGAAAACACCTTTAACTGTGATCATTTTTTTTAAAAATGGACATGAATAAAAGTGCAGCTCAATACATTTTCACTCAATGTTTCAATGTAAGTATGGCTGCGGTTCAAAAAGAGGCATGAAATGGCTTACGTCGAAAGCTGCGCTGTTTTAATTTGTCATATACACGCATATGTCTTTACTTTTCAAGAAGTATTTTTGTCCTTAATTAAATTCATAAGGCCTTGCTTTACAACTCCTGGGCTCCAAGAAATGGTAGAGAACACTAAATTCCATGCATAATCCGCCAAGCCAAGAGCCATAGCAGGAAATGTGGTTCATAAAGTATCCCTACTCACCATGTTTCCCATCCAGAAATACAAGCTTTATAACAGTGCCTGAACTCAAGTACAAAGGGTGCCCTGCCTCACTAGAGCCAAGCCTGTAAAAAGTCACGCCGTGCCATTTGGACAGTAATTCCTGCCTTCATCTATCACCATCCTCATGGAACTGCCTGAAGCAGGATGTTTCAGTCTAGGGCATAGCAGGGCTTGACCTGGGCCTCTACCAGTAGACCGTAGGATGGCCATGTGTAAACGACTATACCCATCCTATTTGAAGGGATGCCAGAGGATGGTCTATTTTGATGGCATCCTCTATCTGAAGGGCTGTCCATTCCAAGTCTGGTATAAAGATAAAGAACCATCAGAAGGAAGACCTGGGCCTTGGTGCGGCCGATCAGCAGCACCTGGACAGCACACTGAACAAGGCACACGGGTCATCTGGTCATTGTCTTCCACACTGATGTACTGTATTTCTATTTAAATTATGATAGTTCTTTCTGAAGATGCATCTATACAGGCCTGTTCAGACGATACTTCAGGCTCTGTGGTTAGCGAAACTGATTATCTGGGGTTAGTACTAACCACAAGCTTTGCTGTCACACACAACACTTTAAGCCATGGTTAGAACCACAAACCCTGCTGCAGACGGTCCAAATGTGGTTGGTGAGTGAGCAGGGTTTAGCAAAACACATCGCACAAGACACCTGAAACACTGCTGCTTAACCAAAAGCCTTAACCAGGCTTTTGGTTAAGGTGTCTTCTGAACAGGCCCTACATATAAGTTAGCACATGCAAATTTTGTGCATTTTCTTTTTGGGCAATTCACAAATGGCCACCCTAGTAAACTATGTGCGCTTATGTATGCTTGTCTTTTGACAGCTTCCTGCTGATCAGTAATCAAGCTGCTTTTCCTGCACACAGCAGGAAATGGCGGTACATTTTGCTTCCCCCCCCCTCAAAATCGGATTTACCAGGGTCTTATTTGTGGTGGAAAGAAGACCAGAAGGAGCGGGAGACATGCGGGAAGTGGACAACATCATCAAAAGGACCTGCAAAAAAAGTGAATGGGCGGTAATGAGCATGTAATAAAACGCTCATCTGATAATGCTCTCAGTCAAACCATTGATCCATCTAGCTCAGTGTTAAGTACACTGACTGGCAGCAACAGCTCTCCAGCAAGTCAGACAGAAGTTCTTCTCAGATCTACCTGGAGATGCTGGAAATCGAAGCTGGGACCTTCTGCCTGCAGATCTGGTGTTTTACTGCTGAGCTACAGCTCTTATCTGGATAGAGAGCTGCCATAGCCCTAGCGGCTCCTACATGTGAACCTGGAAGTCCTCAGTTCAAATCCCACAGCCATAAAAGCAATCATTTCTGTGGATGGAAAAGTGCCATATAAACAAATGCATGAAAAGTGATTGTATTCAGTTTGAGAGATTGATGCTTTGGATAATTATGCACAACTAATTAATTCCAAAATCTGTTTATCAACAGTAATCTGGAGCGACAGTATTTTATCCCAACGGCATTCACAAAGGCTTATCACCTGCTTGCTTGCTGAGATATGTCTCAAAATCAAATTAATACAAAGTAACTCTCCCCCTTCACTCAATTCCCAAAACTAACGCTTCCCAGAACTTGCAAGAACTTTTAGTATCTGAATCCAATTAATTTTTCCAGCTTAAATTTTAGACACTTCTGGGTGAGGATGAGATATTCTGAACACATCCATCTTTCCTTTATTCAGTCATATTCGAAGTTATATAAATTGTCAAGCAGCCTTCTCCAACATAGGGGCTCCCAGAAGTTTTGAACTTTAGCTGTCATCAGCTTCAGTCAGCTCAGTCAGGAATGGTGGAAATTGTAGTCCAAAACATCTGAAGGATACCAGGTTGGGGAAGGCTGTTTTACATTCTCCGAATGGTATGTTCACAGCGAAGTTCTAAGATATTTTAGCTATGGATAGGTATATGTAATACAAACTGTCACATATACATATATCAGAAGCATACTATGCACACACACCATCTTAATAGTCAAATCAAATTGGGCAGATGGAGCAAGACCTGAAAAGAATTAAGTTGGCTGGAGCTGATGGGAGTTGAAGTCCAAAACATCTGGGAAAGGTGTTCTCCAGCAACTGGTGGATACAGACTTACTGCCTCTGATACTGGAGGTAGCAAACCTATATACAACAGTTGCTGGGGAATAAGGGTGGGAGGGTGCTGTTGCACCATGTCAATGGAAAACAATACACAGGCACATACAACTAGACTGATTTCTATACCTGCTGAGCCACCATAAAGATCAAGATAAAACAGCCAATGAGCTATCTAGGTGCACAGAGTTCATTCATTCCGTTTCTATACTGCCCAGTAGGCAAAGCTCTCTGGGTGGTCTACAAAGATTAGAAAGAGAACTTTGGCTTCAATATATGTATAATAACAATATAAAACCATTCACACACAAACATATAAAACAATTTTACACGATCAACATAAATCCTAGGATCCATTTTTTAAAAAACCTTATCATATGCTGTTAAATGCCAGAGGAAAATCTTGGCCTGGCTCTGGAAAAATGACAGTGTTGGTGCCAGGCAGACTTAAGGCAACCATAGTCTGCATGTGTGAATCCTGATCCATCCTTGCAAATGAGGTTGCATGAGTTTCCAGCAACTTCATAGGCTGCTGTGAACATCCCAGGTCTTGTTGATAGAGATGAGAAACAGTATTCTGCATAATCAGACCAACATTTCTCTTTCCTATTTTTATAACTCCGGCTTATAAGCCCTAGGGTCAACCTATCTACTGTCCTCTTAATAATTATCTATTTTGAATGCTTTATGCACATTTCCTAATGAAATTATATGCTCTAAGGTTGCAATCCTATGCAGACTTTCGTGGAAGTAAAATCTATTCAAACCAGAGGGATACTTTGCAGTAAACATGCATAAGATCAGACTGCACAACTAATCACAGAATATATTAAGTATTTGAAAAAGACAAACATAACTTAGGCATTATATGCCTGTGTGCTTGCTTGTGTGTGTGTGTGTGCACATGTGTGTGTGTGCGCGCGTATGTGTGTGTGCATGCGTGTGCGCACACATGTGTACATGCATATACATATGCCCTACAGTGTTTTCTCTCTCTCTCTGTGTGTGTGTGTGTGTGTGTGTGCACGCGCGTACATGTGTGTGCATGTGTGTGCGCACACGTGTGTACATGCATATACATATGCCCTACAGTGTTTTCTCTCTCTCTCTCTCTCTCTCTCTCTCTCTCTCTCTCTGTGTGTGTGTGTGTGTGTGTGTGTGTGTGTGTGTGTGTGTGTGTATATGACATTTTTGTGAATAGGTGGAATGTTCAAAAGTCCAAGGTACAAAAACTTATGTCCAAGAATGGAACAAATTTCTTCTTTAGAGAAACCAAACTGTATGTGCTCTATATATTAAATAGATGGATCTGTCAATATCAAAGCAGTATGGACAGTTATTCTTACCAAAGACAAAATGCACAAATGTGATTGTTTCAATTAAAATGTGAAGGGTTATCCACGGTCTGTTTTTCCTTCTCATAGAAAAAAACCAAAACACAGAGGTGTGATCAAGCAAAGTGATGTGATCACAGAAGAGTTAAATTCCCCAAGTTTTCTGATTAATTTCTTATCATTTTAAGAGATTGCTAAATGTCAAAAAGTGGGTCCCCCCCCCTCCCAGCTATCAGTCTAAAACTGAACATACTGTGAGACATAAGGTAGCAGGTGTCTTGGCTCTAAACTATCAAGTCTGTGGGCATTCTGTTATAACAGGTGCTCCAAAAATTTGAACAGATTTTAACAAGAGCTGTATGGGCTTTTTAATTAGCCTGGTTACTCAGCATGTGTAAGATAGCACTAGGTATATGCTTAAAACATCACAGTGCCTTACAGCAAGAAAGAAGACGACGAAGAAGAAACCTCACGTGCCCATAAACATTTTCTTTTGAACCATCGGTGCTTCTTTTCTTCCTTCTTTCTGATGTGGGGAATCTAATCATCCTTTTAGGAAATATTGTTCGTGAAAAGAAATGTCTCACTTATAGATGAAAAACGGGTGTTTAAATCTCAGATGGACTTGAGTTGGATCTGTTTGCCTTACAGAACAAGGGAATGGCAAACAATAGCCAATGCTAATTTTGCCATATTTTCGTGCACTGAGGGCACTACTTTCATTTCTGCATTTTTGTTTCTGCCTAATACATGATCATAATGCACATTAGCAGAAAAACTGAGAGAGAATTTTGAACTCAAAAGGAAATAAATTGTGGTGTATCCTTTGGAATTAATGTTCCAGGGACTGGGCTGGGGAGGAGGATTTTGTTTTTATCATAGCGTATAATATCTAAGAACAAAATAATTCCCTGCAATGGAATCTACATTTATCTCAAAATGAATGTAGCAAATCTGTGCCTTCAAAGAACAAAGCAAGTTACATTTTTAAAACAATGGCACTGGAGTTGACATTTGTGACTGACTTTTTATCCATGAAAAATCTGTGATCTGAACTGATTCTGTTCTTAAATCATATTATTTCCCCTTTATCTTATTTCTCAGTTTTTGCATTGGTATGTTTACCAGTATCTGTAGAAATGTCATGCTATATCACATAAAGTTGGATGTTATTTAGCCTTTCAATGATTATTATTTATTGTTTCAGCTTTACAGGTTTATGATCTCTTGCTTTTTAAGGTGACGGAATCAACCTTGGGGGAGCTAGGGGTGGCGAAGGCCGACAGAAAGCTCTGGCGTGGGCTGGTCCGTGAAGTCACGAAGAGTCAGAAGTGACTGAACGAATAAACAACAGCATATATATATATATGTTCAACTGTCAGATTAACCACTATTTCTTATTGGTTCTGAGTAAATATTTGCATACTAACTTAAATAAAGTGCTTAAGGCGGCCTCTAAAATTCCTGCACCAAAATTTATGTGAACTGCTGCATCCTACCATACAATTAAATGTATATACAAAACATGAATTTCCTGCTATTTCTGCTCTTGCTTTTCAATAGTATTCTATTTTAAGTGTGTTAAATGAAAATATCAAAAACGCACAGCTGAGATGTGCCTTTGTCTGAGTTGTGAGGAGCAAAACATATTTAGAAACTTGGATTTTATAGCCCAACCCTGTGCATGTCACATTGTGTTCAAGGGGTCTCATTCCCAAGTCAGTTTGCATGAGGCTGTAGCCTTAGGCTGCAGTCCTAAACTGGAGGCAAGCCCTCAATGAGACTTACTTCAGAGCAGATGTGTATAGGAGTGTTGTAAAAGTACACAGCTCAAGCTTCCCTAAGTTCAGCTGGTTGTGTTTAAGGGTGAAGAGACATGTTCAGAATAATTATGTGATTGATACTGGGGAGCTCCTGAGACAGTAGCACTTCCTATAAATGCAGGTGGGAGTTTGCATGAGAGAAGGATCTGAAACTTTTGTCTGAAACTCTCTGTAGACAGAAAACTAGCACTTCAGGGAAAAGCTGGGTTAGAAAACTCTCTGCAGACATGAGGCTGCATATGGGGCTTCTGCTGAAAATAACACCCTCATGTTAAATAACACTTATTCTTATTATGATGATTATTATTATTATTTCCCGATAACATTTAAGTACTCTTATGATTTTCCCTTTCCCCCATCCCCAATGGCAGCCAATGATGTGGAGTCAGAGAGCCTCATCAGATGGGGGGGGGGGAGGAGGAATCGTGTTTCCCTACCATTGCTTTGCCTCCTGCTTCTGTCCCACAATATGGATGTGCGGCTTCCTCGAGGAAGAAAGAGGTAGCAAGCCGTGAAGATGTGGCCCGTTCAGTGGGCATTTTTATCATGCAGTTTCTGCACACAGCAGGAAATGGCGGCAACTATCATTAGAGCAAAAAAATTGGATTTTCCAGGTCTTATTTTGTGATGGAAAAGAGAGCAGAGGGAGCGGGAGATGTGCGGTAGGAATGCTGCATCATCAAAATGTCCTGCGAAGAACCATGAGTGACCAGCTGCAAAAGTGCCATAAAATGTTCACCTGATGACACTCAGAAAATATATGACATGATGATAATATGCTACATATAATTATAGCTGAACATTATGGGGAGATGGGGAAGAATGCAATTAGGAGTTGCTATGCCCGGCATAATATCTAGCTTCAGCAGGGAGTTTATTTCACCTGGGGAAGTATTAAATTATCAGATCCTCAATTTGTGTTATGAAACAGTACACAGCTGAGTGGAATGACTTGATTCGTCCCTAAAAACATTTTTCTGGAGTAATTCTGTCCTCCATCAAAACCACAAGTTGTTTGTGAAATCCAGAGTGCATTGCGAAATGTGCAAAGAAGGATGAGCAAAAAGGATGAGCAAGAGGGGTCTGGAACTGCAAGGGCTTATTGTTTTGGGGGTTGACAAAAGACTGTTTTGACCGAGAAAGCAGGACCATTCCACCAGTGCTGCTGAATGATGACTCAATTTCCCCACTCGTTTGTCCTGGTGTGTCGTGTCTTTGCTTGTGTGTTGTGACTTACATTGCAAACTTTGGGGGAGTGCCCTCCTCCTTCTTTCCTTTTTTTGCAATGACCTTTGATTTTAACCAAATTAAGACTGATTGATGGATTGACTGGAGTTTGTAAGCCTTCAGGCTGGTGCTGTCTTGTTTTACTGATTGAACAAAAATGTGCTCTACGAGCCTTTTTGGCTGAGGGGTGGGAGAAAAATACTTTAAACGAACAAATAAATATTGATCCCTGTTGAACTTGGTGGGGCTTACTTTTGAGTAAACATTCTATGGGTCAGACTGCATGACAATTATCTAATCTACATGTAGTGCATCTCCCCCCACCCAATTTTATTTATTTATTTATTATATTTCTATACCACCCCATAGCTGAAGCTCTCTGGGCGGTTTACATAAAACCAAATAAAATCCTGTAGATACAAAAGAAAATGATGGTATCTAAAAAACAAAAACAACTTTGTGTGCACAAATGTAGATTTCATATTTAACAAAGACGCTAATATGTAGTGATGCTATCAAACTATCCCTACAGGAACTCCTCTCTTGGAATAATTTACCTAATAGGAATCACTGTTTTTAATATTGTAGAAGTAAATGATGACACGTTGCTGGCTGCTTGCTTTATAGAGTCAGAGCGACCCATTTATAAGAGCTGTCTGGAAAATTAACTTTTGAACACGATGTTGCAATTACAAGCGAGACTTCGAAAACACAAATTGGGGAGCTAGGAGTTAAGTCTCTAATTACAGTTTATTTATCTTTCTTATATTTAGTTTGGCAGTTCTGACTATCTTTTCCCTGTACAGTGTTGGAGGTCAATGAGAATTCAGCTGATCCTGGAGTCAGTTGACAATGATATTTATAATTAGATGGAGGAAAGTAAAGGAGCCGATGTTTTCTCTTTCTCTCCCTCATTAGGGCTAGTTTGCTCAGCCAGTTTTATTGCTAGCTTAAAGTCAAGGGAAAAGGTCAGGTGCCTGTTTCTGAAACGGAACTGATTTGCAAAGTGCTGCTGTCTTTTTCATGGATGACTCCATCCTTAGGCAAGGAAATTGTTCTTACTGAAAATTATTAAAGGTCCAGAATTTTTCATTGTTGGTAGTTGAAATGGGGCATTTTTTTCAAGGAGCCCCATGAAGTCAGACCTTTGGCCACCAAGATTCAGAGAAGAGAGACTCATTTGAAGGTACATCTTTCTTGCCTTTTCTTGTTGTTGTTTTTTAAAGGGCTATCTCTCTGTCTCCCTCCCTCCCTCCAAAATAAATCAGAATTTACATTCAGAATCAGAGCAGAATTTGCTTCCAGAACATTCTCCTCGAAAATTTCCACTATGAATTTGGGCGCCAAATGTGCTCTGAATATTCAAATAATAATTGCTATATCCTCGTGACTATTTGTTTTGTGGATTTGATATTCAGTGAGACATTTTGAATAACTGAATAAGAGAGATTTGACTGAAATACTTAATTTCAAGAAATTGTGTTTTGGGTAACTATTTTTTTGTTCTTAGTTAAACATGGTTTTGCTTTTTATGCAATCAGCTCCTTGGTCTGGGTTTTTCAAGGACAGACTTCTTTTTTGGCAGACAACAGCGGCTTTGCAGTTTCAGCTAAACTGTGTACAGAAGGAAATATTTTTGTATGCATAGACCGAAACCCAAATTAGGGGAGAAGCATGCTATGTTTGATAGCTTCAACCTAAAATGTTTGATAGCTTCAACCTAAAATGGTACCTAATATTTGATCTGCTCCTCATGCTGTGAGGCATTTCTGGACTGGTGGTTCTGTTGCAGAAAGTTCCAGAAGGTAGCATGGATGTGTAGGTGAGTTTCTGTTCACCCCTTGGCTCATGTGCTGCAGGGTTCCACCCCCTCCCCCATGCTTTTTATCATCTATATGAAGCCACTGGGTGAGGCCCTTCACATGCAGGGCTCCTTGCACTAATGGTCAGAAGGCAGCGCCCATATTTCCATATTTCTTAGTGGATTTTAGATGTTAAGAAAAAAGCTGGAAGAAGTGGTGGTGAAACATGGGGGAGTTATGAGTAGGAGACATTGTCATCTGGATTCCCCATAAAATTCAGGTGGGGGGGGTTGATGGCAGCATAAAAGCCTCATTTGGAAGGACCATTTGAGTAAGGGTGTCATCAGTATGCAGATTGTCCTCCAGCTCTATGTTTCCATGACCTTTGACTCAGGTGAAGATGTGAAGGTGTCTGGATATGTAATGGCTTGGGTGTAGGGACATATGGATTATGTTAAATCCATTCAATCTGTGTTTTGTGGATTGCCAGGCAGCTTTTGATCCATCATCTGCTCATGGATGGGATCACTTTTTTTTTAGAAAAATCAGAATTTCATTCCACTTGCACTAATATGCATTAGCACTAATGTACATTAACTAATATGCATTTGCACAAGTGCGCATTTGTTTTCACTAATATAAATCAGCGCAAACTACCCTCTCTCACACACTGCAATAATGAAAAAACAGTCCACAAATCCACAGAATTCTTGACTCAGAAAAACCTGGTCCACTGTGGAATCTGCAGGTCAGATACATAGAAATTCGAACTCATTTAAATCTGTGGTGGAGTTCTCCAACATCCTAGCTGGATAAACACCAATAAACACCAATTTTTGTGAACCACCCAGAGAGCTTTGGCTACTGGGCGGTATAAAAATGTAATAAATAAATAAACTGAAATGGAGGCACTGTGGATAGATGGGTCTCACATCCAGGAAGTTGGTGTTTCTCCCATTTTGGATGGGGTTGCATCCTCCTCCTGAAAAAAGAGGCATTTTAAGGGTACTCCTAGATCCAGCTATGTCACAGGTGGCACAGAGCATTTTTTGTGAGGTCTGACTAGTTTGCTACCTGTAGCTTTTTTTGGACAGGGATAGTCTGGCCATGGTGATCTCCATTCTCCATCCCACCTGGATTAATGAAATGCATTATACATGGGCCTAATCTACACCAAGCAGGATATTGCACTATGAAAGCAGTATATGAAAGACAGGAGCCACACCAAGCAGGATATAGCAGTATGAAAGCAGTATATGGTCTGTGTCAGTGGGCCCCAACAGTTGTCAGTGCACTTCAATACCGCTATAAAGCAGTAGTGTTTCATAGTGCAATATCCTGCTTGGTGTAGATTAGGCCATGGACTACCTTCAATTGGTGCAGGCTATGGCCAGCTTAATATTGACAGGTAGGGCCAGGTTCATGCAAGGTACACTAACTTCAAAAGCATTTCATTGGGTTCAGTTTAATTCAAGATGCTTCTACTTACCATGTCAGCCTGCCCAGGTTTAAAGATCTTCCGCTGCTTCCTTTCTCCTCCCAGGTGCCTCCTTTATCAGAGGCACATTATGGAACAGCAAAGGAAAGGGCTTTCTTGGCAGTGATGTCCCATCTATGGGATGCCCTCCCTAAAGAAAATTGCTTGGCACCTACATTGAAATCATGTTGATTCACTCAGGCATTTTAATTTCTGCTGAACTTTTTGATCCCACTCTTGTTTTATTGTTTTGCAATATAACTGATTGTAGACTGCCTTGAAATCCTGATAAAATAAAGGACCATATGTATTTTTTAAAAATAAATAAATAAAAATGTGTTTATTTTGAAATGGCCTGTCTTGTCTTTTGGTCTGCCTTAAACATCACCAGCTTACTTATTGACAGCAGCTACATTATCTTGGGACTACAATAGTATTTGCAGAAATAGCTACAATAACACATTTCTTTTTCCTCTTCTTTGAAGCAGCATTCTTTGAAATGAATGCCGCCTGAGACTGTGGGCCCCAAGAGAAAAATCTGGTGAGAGCAAGGGAAAACAGAACATACGAAGAAAGAAGCTTATCAGCAGAGCCAGGGGTTCCAGACAATTTCATGCAATTCCAACCAGAGCAATATCAGTGCAAGTCTTAAGTGGGAAAATCTTCTCTAGTTTAGCCATTGTCTTCATTTCACAGTGTCATTTTCAACATGTTTAATTCTTTCATGTATTCCATCCATGGCTTTTAAAATTATTGTGCGTGTTTCCTCGTTTACTATACCCTTCCTCCAAAGAGAACAGAATGGCTTGCTCTTTTTTTTCCAGGTGGTCTCCCATTGAGGCCAGGCCTCCTTCGTTTCGTCAGTAATATTGCTTCATGTGTCTTCTGACTGTTCTTTGAAACCAGCCCCCGCCACCCAAGCTAATGAGCACTATGTGTAATCATCCACCTCTGAATATATTACCATACCTACAGCAGGAAACTCAGAGCACAGAACACACACACCAGCAGCCTGCAAGATGCTCAGATCCAAAGTTTCTCTCCTGACTAACTGTCCCTTCTGCTGGTGGAAGGCTCTTTGGAGGCTTCCGTGAATGGAAAGGGGGAGGGAGGCTGTTTTGTTGATCCTCCTTTCCTCTACAGCCCCCTGTGCTTCTGCCAAATCTACTCCAGGGCATTGAAGGACCCTTCAGAGTAGTGTGGGAGATGGGACAGGGGATTGAAGAAGAAAGAGGGAATTTGCAAAACTCACCCCGGGCCCTCTTTTGTATCTGGTCATGTTAGGCAGGGCTCCTGCAGCTTTAACTGTTGTGATGGAGGGCATTTCACCAGGGCTGCATGCATACAAATGACATCTGCTGAAATTCTCTTTTCTGTGCAACTGTTAAAGGTACAGGAGCCCCGTCCTCCTTTTCATATGGTCACCCTAGATTATAACCTCATGGCAAGGGATTATCATCTTTTACTGATTGTATGTAAGTTGCTCTGGGAGACTTTGGGGCTTAAGTGCGGGATAAAAATACTTCAAACAAACAAATTTCAGTTTCATGACTATTTTTAGCAATATGCTTATTTAATGGTGAGGTTGAAAACAAAGATGAAAATGCAGAAGGAATTATAGCAAGAAAAATCAACCGTCCAGGCAGAGTGACATGAGCATCAGAGAAAGATAATCTGTCTGGTGCCAACCATTATGTTGATCAGAATTAGCTTTCAAAGTAAAACACACAAATCATGCTAATTGCAAAACAAATTCCACAAAAAACGAAATTGTAACAGGGGGCCCCCTCTCTCCCCATTTGAAATTGTCAACTTTGAATGGAAAATGTATATGAAGCCTAGAGTTTGGATGCTGAATCTCTAGTTCTATGTATAAACAAGGCTTCAGGGTTTTACAACAAACAGTACATTTCCAAAAGGCCTGCTGAATACCAAATTTAAAAGGGTATATTTTAAAGGAGATATTAATTTGCTGCATTGGTTTGCTTATGCCAAAGTAGCTGGGGAGGAACATGGCTTGAGTGAGGCTGCATTCTGAGCAAGATGGCTTACAAGTTTCTGTCCCCACCGGCTCCCATTTTATACTCGGAACAATTCCAGGAGATAGGTTAGGTGCTGAGAGAGAGAGAGAGAGAGATTGGCTGAAGGTCTGTGAAATTTGAACCTGGATCTCCCTGCTCTTAGGGAACATCTAAATATTGTCCTTGCCCCGGGGTGGCTCCGAATCTGTGCTGCATCGGTTGTATGATGCAGCCGCCAATTCGGAGCCTGGGGCAAAGAACCGAAGATGCACCATGGGAAAATTAAGTTACCCTAACTTTTCCTGCCTGAGTGAGGTCAGCGTGGCTCTTCTGCCTTCTGTCCTTGCTCTGGCACCCCGCTGGGGGTTTTCTTGGGCGGAAGATGACCTCTCATTGGTTGCTGGAAGCCACAGGAGGGGAGGGGAGGCCTTGTGAGCATAATGGCCACCAGAAAGCCCACACTGCCTCCCCCAGTGGGGTTATCCGCCACCATTCCGCAGCAGCAGTACTGCAGGGTTTGGTTGCAGAGCAGCACCAACTCAGCGTCATGAAGGCAGCCTCTTAGTCTAGTACTGTAATTGCTACACCACAATATGGCCTCTGTTGTGTTAATTGCGCCCTGGCACAAGAATTCCCGCTATCTAAATTTCAACTTTCTATCCATCTTTAAAATGCTGTGACCTCTGAGGACCAAACGCTCACTTTATGTTTGCTGTGTGGAAGCCATTTCCCCATGGACTTCTTTCCATACTATTCAAGTGAAGTGTATACCTTGAAACTATATGGGCAAAGCTAATACCAGCTTTCCCCAATTCAGTGTCCTCCAGATGTTTTGTATGACGGCCCCCCGCATTCCTGACCATCAGCCATGCTGGCCTGGCCTGAAGGGCGTTGAAGTTCAAAAGATCTGGAGTGTGCCAGGTGCCACGATTACCATGGTTCTTTCTCATCTGAATACAACTCAGATCCCCAACTTCGTAACACTGGTTTAAAATCATGAGATTAAAATAAATAAATTGGGAGATGCTTTAATTTGCCGGCTTGTTGCTAGGCCTTTGGGGCACAAACTGTAGCCATGATGCCAAGATTTTCTTTGCAGCCAGGAGAACTAGATTTTTTTAATATATGTTTTTTAAAGAACACAATCTATTTTCTTTCTTTAAAAAAAAAAATGCCAAAGGCTCCTTTTTCCTTTCCTTTCTTTCTTTTATTCTTTTTTTTTCACCACTGAAAATACTGAATCTATTGTAAAGTTAAATCTCATGGATGTGTCAAAATACTGAAGCCAGAGCCAGTTGGCTGCTTTGGCTAGCATGACCAAATGCCAGCACAATGAAAACCTCCTTGTCTAGGAAGACCTCATGCTGAATGAGAAGCTGTTGCTACATTGTAGAAAGAATTCATCTTCCCTTTGTGTTGACTTTGCCAATAGACAACACATTTTGGAAGACAATGGAAACCTTCCATCAGACTTCATTTCCCCTCTCCAACGAGAAAGCTCCTCACCTGGAGCGGATGGAACAGAGGCACAACAGTCCAGAGAGGGGCGGCCGAGGAGACATTTTGTACAAGACTCTGGTACAAAGTCTTGTACAAAATGTCTCCATGAAGAACAAAGGGACCATATAGTGGCCCTCTGTTGGCTGATATCACAAGATGAAGGTAGCTGCTCAGCACAAAGAGGCAAGGGAGCTGTTGCCATCTGGCAATAGTGGTGGATGCTACTCATGCAAAAGTCCCCAAGAAGAGAATTTCTGAATACGGGGATGGATCCAGATTTATGCTGGAGCAATTGCTCTGAGGGAAGTGAACTTCCCGATCCCTTCCTACCCATGGCAGACACCCCCTCCCCCAGCAGCCTCCTGAAATGCTACACAAAGTTAGCATTTCAGGAGACCCTGCTGAATGGGGTAAGATGAGCTATGTGGGGGAGGAGATCCCCAAAAATCAGGCAGAGGGACCTTCCATGAACAGGGACCTTCGCCTTGCAGAAAGCAGTTCCTGGATCCAACCATGTCTTCAGTGAGCACACAGGACACAGAGGGTATGTCTAGATGGGGTGATATCCCGGTGATTCCCCCAGGATCATCCCTGTGCATCCTCATGATGCACAGGGCATCCCAGGAGCAGGGAGGGAAGATCCCTCTCTTGGCCCGGGATATTGCCCTACAGTTTAATTCTGATTTTTCTGTGGTCTCGGGATGATCCTGAGACCAAGGAATGTGTGGCCCGCTATTGCTGTTTTGTCACAGCTCCTCACAAGTAAACGCAAGGAACCGGGAACCGGGCATGGAGCTCCTCAGGAACTTTGTGCCCATCGGGAGTGGGGTGGGAGGAGGGCGAAGTGTGTTGTGTGTGTGTGTGTGTATGTTTTTAAAAAAACTTACGTGGCACTCAAGCGCTTATGCGCTCCTTTTCCTTTAACAAAAAAAAAATCCAAAATGGTGGCCACGATGTCGCATGCCGCATGTAGATGAGGGGGACGATCTCACAATCATAAAATCATGAGATCATCCCTCCCAACCCCCCCCCCCCAACCCCCCAACCCCCGTCTAGCCATGCCCAGAAGCTGTAGGCCTGTTAGACTTGCAGGATCTACTTTGGTTTTTTTACTATAACTTTAAGATCCACAAACTGGAACCTGTACACTTTGCATTGAACAATTCTGAGCCCAGGAAATTATATTGTGTACCACTATTGAGCAGAGCTCACAGTCCTTCCATGCAAAAGTCCACTCTGTGTTACAACTAGCTTTTTTTCATTGCAGCAGCAGAACTTAGAGTGTGTGGGGGGAGTCATTTTATTGTTGCTATTGGTAAATAATTGGAAATCAAATGTCCTTGCCAATCTACTGCAGATCACCCAGAGCACTACCAGTAGATCCAGATCTAGTTCCACCAACCCTGCTGTTGGCAACTATGTAGAGCTCCATCATTAAAGGCAGCAGAGGAACAATGCATTAAAGCTACAAGCGTAAATATACTTAGGGCCTTTCTACATGAGGCTTTTATTGTCCACTTGTAATCACTCACTCACAGTAATTTGCAGGTGCTTTACACCATGTCATCCTCCTCCAGGGCTTCTCCCAGTCTTTGCAACCATTTCCCAGGCTTTTTTGAGATCAAGGAAAGTGTGGTATTGCTGAAAAAGTAATGAAACATATAGAATGGCAGAGAAAGAAAATGCCCAGTTGTTTGAATGATCCATTTGGATGAGCTGTAGAGATTCATCAGATGAGCGTTTTATCGCACGCTCGCTACTGTCCACTTATGGATGTGCGAGTGTCCTTTAAATGATGACGTCCACCTCCCACGCGCCTCCTGCTCCTTCTGCTCATTTTTCCATTACAAAATAGAACCCTTTTATTCTGACTTTTTTTGTTTGAACGGAATGTGCCACCATTTCCCGCTATTTACAGGAGAAGTAGCATGTTAAAAACAGCCTCTGAATGGGCCGTGTGATCTTTGTTTACTTCCTCTTTTCCTTCAGGGCAGAAAAGGAAGTAATGAGGGACAAATGCGGGGGTGGTACTAAGGAAACGCAATTTCCTCCTGTGCGATGACACTCGTATTCAGGTGTCCCCAGGAGGATTTCTCCCGCCATCATTACATGGTGGCTAAGTGCTACCTAAAGACTAGATCATAGTCACTCATGTGAACTGAAAAAACGATGATTTAAAAAAAAATTAATGATAAAAAATATCTTAAATAAAATAAACAAATGAAATAGACCTTGATCTAGCCATCACTAGATCTACATGATGCATTTTAAATTATTCCTTTATGTTTTCCACCCTCGGAATTATCATAAAAATAAAACATCGTATTTAACAATTCCCAAAATGACAGCAAGTAAGCATCCATTTAAATAGATCTGAATCTTTTCCAGATTTGTCTTCCAAGCATCACTTAAGAAACTGTTTGTTCAGTTTCATATCAAGAGCTGCCAAAATACTTAGTGCCAGCTCTGGTCTCTGATTGCAAAATAAAGTGTGGTCACTTAACAGTATATGCAAAGAAAATTCCTGTTTTGTGAAAAAGTTTAGAATGTTATTATAGTTCTGTGTGTGTGTGTGTGTGTGTGTGTGTGTGTGTGTGTGTGTGTATTTTCTTTCAAAAGTAAATTGCTGTGTTGAGCTGTTAAGGACCAACTGGGTTTTGTTCAGCTTTTCACGGCTTACCATAAATGTATTTAACTATGGTCTGGGGGATTTGCAGTCTCTAAGCTGATGCGCTGAGCTGCAGCTTACGTTCATAATGATTTTTGTAGCATAATAGGCTGTCAAAACAAATCTGTTTCCATATTTGTGTGTGTGTGTGTGTGTGTCCCGCATTTTGTCCATCTCATAGTAAAACAAGATTTTTCTTTTGCACAATTAGTATAGGGTGTGTCAGTTTAATGCAGATGATATGTAAGTAAAACATGTAAGTGAAAGATGGGAAATGAAGATTCACACATAAGAATTGTATGTTATTGTTAGCAATTTCACACTTGATGCTCTGAGCATGAAGCGCGGCATAAATCACAAAGAAATGTTTCCTGTTAGAAACTTTGAGAGTAATATAGTCAAATAAGAAGGACAGAGAACTTGCTGACACACGCATTGACCATATTATGCTTGATTTATTTTTATTTTTTTGAATGAAAAGTTCAAGAAACATAAACTTTTGGGATTCTTAGTACCCCTTGAAAAGATCTCCCAAGTAAAAAACTAGACAAAGTAGCCTAACCCAGTGCAGGGTTAGGTGTGCCTAAGCCCTTAAAAATGAATGACCTTAGCATGCCTACCTCTGCATAAAATTATGCACAAGGAACTCTCCAATTAAACTTTCCATTTTCAAGAGGGGTTTAACCATTTTTAAAAATTTTACTTGGCTTTATTTTCTTTGCCCTGCCTTTTTATCCAAAGGTCCCATAAATTTAATTCATTAATGCTGCAATCCCATAACCCTTTATATATGAAGAATCCCCATTAAATTCAATGGGACTTACGAGTAGACATTTGTGCGATTGCACTGTAACTTCCTTGTCACAGACAAAGCAACCATGCTGGGTAGCAATATAATAGGGTGACCATATGAAAAGGAGGACAAGGCTCCTGTATCTTTAACAGTTGCATAGAAAAGGGAATTTCAGCAGGTGTCATTTGTAGGCATGCAGCCCCTGGTGAAATCTGCATCACAACAGTTAAAGCTGCAGGAACCCTGCCCTCTTTTGTATCTGGTCATAGTGTTACACTGTTTTGTATCTCGTCACTTTAATGGTTGTGATGAAGAGGGAATTTCACCAGGTGCTGAATACATACAAATGACACCTGCTGACATTCCCTTTTCTACGTATCTGTTAAAGATACATGAGCCCTGACTTTCTTTCCATATGGTCACCCTAAACATGTACCAGTATCTTTTGCATTTGATAGCGGCCTACCTGTTGGGTTCTGCTTCCTGACTAAATGTATATAGTCCGCTTAATGAGCACAACAGAATGAACAAGAAGCACAAACATTTCACATTTGCTGCTCCTCGGCAAAGCCATCACAAAACACAACTTTTCCATTTTCTCTAAGCTTAATACCCATACTTCACTTGGTGCCTTGGTTTTTTATTTTATTTATTTTATTTTATTTTATTTATTTATTACATTTTTATACCTCCCAATTAGCCAAATTTCTCTGGGTGGTTCACAAAAACCAATGTATTCTGTATAGTCAGTTGCTATTCTAGAGTAAAGTAATACCACCCAAATTGCATTTGTTAACTAACAAATCTACCTACAGTCTCTCAGTATTATTATTTCCATGAAGGGGGTAATTTCTAGTTACAACATCACTGCACAATTATTTTAATACTAAAAATACATGTAGTGGGTATGGCGTGATGGGGACTATACCCTCCACCTCCACAAACATTGTGCTTATCACCCCATCTGCCACCCCAAATGCTAAGTCTTCACAGATCAGTGCTTTCCAGCATGGTTTATTATTCAAATTGTCATAGAAGGAGAGATACAGAAAACTTGGACATTTTGGGATTAAAGGAGCAGAGTGGAAAATGTGGTCCCAGAATAACGGTGCTGCTACTCTGCTGGGGGTTTTGTGGTGATTACAAAATTCTCCCACTGTGTGTGTGTGTGTGTGTGTGTGTGTGTGCGTCTGCAACTGCAATAGCTAAATAAAATAGATTCTGCTAAACAGAACGCAGAAACAGAAGATGTGAGCACATCCATTCAAAGAGGCTAAAGATATTTATATAGGCTAAGAGCATATAGCTGAAGAAAGATAGCTTGGGAGGGGGAATAAGAAATGGCAAATTATAATTTAGATTATGCTCTATGAAACTGTCATAAAATGTGAATACTAGGATCTGATCCCAGTTTCTGAATTTGTTCTTGCCGAGGGAGAAGAGTTGGAAAAAAATCAGCTACTGATAAATGCTAATGGAGAGATGAGTGGACTCAGAGTCTGCTTTGAAACACTTATTGGCGACATCTACACTTGAGTATCTTGTCAAAATATTTTCATTTTTGTTACCACTGTGAGATCCTCCAGGACTGACTCCCAGAATTTTACTCACTGTATTTAAGACTTTTTTTCTATATGATACACAATGTAGAATTTATTTTGAAATGAGGCTTCATTACACTACCTATTTAAAGCTCATTTTCCTTCAACATACTTATACCTTTCCTAAAAGGACTTGCTTAAGGACTGTTACCTACCAACTAGCTTCTTTTGCAACTTAACAGTCAACTAGCATTCAAGAAAGCTATAAAGACTGATCTCTTCCTGCAGGCCTATCCAGTGGAATTTTAAGATGTTTTTAGAATGTTTTTAGGTTGTTTTAACAATGTATATTATGTTTTAATTCAGTTTTATGTATTTTACCGTTTACTGTTGTTCCCCACTTCGATCAAAATGGAGAGGCGGGTAAGAATTTATTATTATTATTATTATTATTATTATTATTATTATTATTATTTCCCACCCTCATTGGGATGTTTAGGGGACATTAAGAGAATGATGCAAAAAGCAGGCTAACAACATGTGTGTGTGTTGACATCGCCTCAATCCGGAGCTTCGCCTGCAGGTAAATGGGGAGGAGGGGGACTCATCTGGCGCTGCCAGTGCCAACATCCATGCGGCGGTGGCGGCGCCGGCGCCAGGTAAGGGAGCAGGGAGGAGGGACGCTTACCTGCCTCTGTCGCAGGCTTCAATTGAGGCCCCGGTTGAAGGCAGAAGTGAAGGCTGAGACCTCTTCCGGCTTCAACCGGGGCCTCAATTGAAGCCCGTGACAGATACAGGTAAGGGGATGGGGGGGTTGGCTTATTTTGCGCCGCTGCCGCCAACCATGTAGCGACGGTGGCAAAGCCATATCTCGCTCTGCAGAGCGGAGCGGGAGACGGGCGGAGCAGGAGACGGGCGGAGCGGCATGAAGAGGATCGGGCCCGATCCGGATTTTCCGGATCAGGCCACGAAGCGGATTGGGGGGGTCCGTGCACACCCCTAAATATTAGGCAAGGTGAACCAAGGGTCTGACTCAGTATAACACAGCTCCCTATATCCCTATGTCTCCATAAGAAAGAAATTGATTTAGTTTTGAATGTCACTGCCCCAGCTCTCTACCTTCACAGTTGACATTATGATTTATGTAGGCAACGTATGTGTAGATTGGGAAAGGAACAGTACCTTGAACAGTTCCAATGAAAGAAATCAGGGGGATAGAAGAGGAAGCCAAGAAGTAGCACAGAATTTGGCCCAATTTAAAGAAACACACACACACAGCATTTCTCAGCAGAGAAGCAACGAGAAGTATTATCACATTGTCAAAGAATCTTTTGATCTTGGAAAGATTTAATCTCCAGAACGCAACCACATTGGACTGAACCACCAAAGAAATCTTTTGTTTTAATTGCTAATTCACAAGATGGGAGAGTTACATCTGCTGAGAGCGAGAGGGACCCCACACAAGCCCATTTGTTACCTGGAAGACTTCATAGCGGCATTCCCAACTCAGTGGGAAAGCACTGGGACTCACACACCGTCTGCTGCCTAATTGTCTTTTGGCTCAATTCGGTGCATGCAAATAGGATTGGGCTGCAAAAGATGGTTCAGGAAACCCTAACAGGATATCAAATACCAGGCAGTGCAGAGCAGATGGTAAAATAATTTTCTAAAGCAATCTTCAGGAAGTTTACAGTAGACTAGGGAACTGGAAAATAGCAGGTGGGTAAAAACGGAACTATAACAGGTTATGAATTGTCAATAATGCATATATATTTTGTCTCTGGTGATGAATGGGTGGGAGAAATCCACAGGAAGAACGATGACAAGAGCCAAACATCCACAGTCCAAGCTGATGCCATGCATAAGGATGGGGCTACGGTTAGAATTGTGGGATGGTTTTCAACGTTTAAGTAGGGCTTGGTTGACACATGCATGTTCACCGTTTGATGACTGCCACATCGTGATGACTTAAATGTGTGAAGGGGCCATTACACAAATAGCACCACAGGCAGCACTTTCCTAGCTCCTGACATCTTCTCAAGCAACGTGTTTTTGCATGGAGTCAGGGCAAACATTCAGCTGCTCACCATTAACTGTACAGTACTCAAGGCTAGAGAAATGAAATGATGTACATCCATACACGTGTGACCCAGGCTCTGGGTGGCTCATCTCTTATCATGCATGGGTTCGCACCGTGATGTCTGCTTCCATATGACCAACTTCCAGGACCAGTGCCCAACAAATGTGATGGGAGTACAACCCCTATCATCCCCAACCAGCACAGCCACTGCATGGAAAGATGGGAGTTGCAGGGAAGCACATCTGGAGGGCACCAGTTTGAAGAAGCCTGTTGTATATGGATATAGCCACAATGATTCCCATGACTGCAGCAGCTGGAAAAAGTCTTGCTGCAAGCACAGAAATTCCTTCTAGCAGTATCTACTTACCGACTGATCAACCTATGTAGTTCACACTTCTGTCTCCAGATGTGAGAAATTCACAATGCGAACTGAAACTGATCATTTAGGATTTCCACTTCCTGAAATGGAACTCGGGGGAGATCATGTTTCCTTCCTGTCACTTCTCCGCCCACACGATTGTGCCTCTTTACTTCCTCTTTTGAAAGAGGAAGTAAACAACTTGCACATGGCCCATTCAGTGGGCCATCTTGATCCCGCTGCTTCTCCTGCACACAGCAGGAGATAGCAGTAACTTCTGTCTTTAAAAATATGTTGGACTTACTGGGGGTGGTGGTTGTGGCACGAAGAAGGCTAGAAGGGGCAGGAGGGGCATGGGAGGCAGACAATGTCATGAGAGGGATCTATGAAAGTCATGAGTGCCCAGTAATGAGCGTGCAATAAAACGCTCGTCTGAGGGAGCTTTGAGCCACAGAATGTGTGTGTGTGGAGAGAGAGAAAGGAGGGTATAAACTGGTACAATGGCAAAGCAACAAGGAGGCTCTGGATCCATTATGGATGCAGTCAGTCTTAAATTAAAATATAGAGAAAAGATAGATAGACTAACATCTACATGAAACTGTTGAGTGCGATCTTCCAGAATTTTGGAGTGCATTGTCATCTGTACGCTGATGACATGCAGCTCTATTTCTCCTTCTCATCTTCAGCAGGTGAGGTTGTGGATGTGCTGAACCAGTACCTGGCTGTGACAATGGAGTGGATGAGGGCTAATAAACTGAAACTCAATCCAGACAAGACTGAGATGCTATTAGTGGGTGGTTCTGCTGACCGGATTGAGGGTGTTCAACCTGATCTGGATGAGGTTACACTCCCCATGAAGGAGCAAGTTCATAGCTTGGGGGTTCTCCTAGAACCATCTCTGTCACTTGAGGCTCAGGTGGCCTCGGTTGGTGGCCCAGCTATGCCCCTATCTAGACAGGGATAACATGGCTTCAGCTGTCTATGCTCTAGTAACCTCCAAGTTAGATTACTACAATGCACTATATGTGGGGCTGCCTTTGAAGATGGTTCAGAAACTGCAGCTTGTGCAAAATGCGGCTGCCAGATTGATAACAAGGACCAGAAGGTTCGAACATATAAGACTGACTCTGGCACTGGCTACCTGTATGTTTCCAAGCCCAATTCAAGGTACTGGTTCTAATCTATAAAGCCTTACATGGTTTGGTGCCACAATAGCTGACGGAATGCCTTTCCCAACATGATTCTACCCATACACTATGTTCAACATCTAAGGCCCTCTCCGGGTGCCTACTCTGAGGGAAGCTCAGAGGATGGCAACAAGGGAGAGGGCCTTCTCAGTGGTGCCCCCCATTATGGAATGATCTTCCCAACAAGGCCCGCCTGGCACCAACATCTTTTTGGCGCCAGGTTAAAACTTTTCTCTTTCCCCATGCGTTTAGTAATATGTGATGAGCATTGATCCTGGATCTATTTTTATAGTTGTTTATAATTGCTTTTCGATATATGTTTCTGTGTATGGTATATGTTCTTTGTGGTTTTAAATTTTGTATATTGTTTTTAATTGTTTTAATCATAGGTAAACCGCCCAGATAGCTTCAGCTATGGGGCAGTATAGAAATAATAATGATGATGATGATGCAAGACATTTTAATGCACCTACAGATAGTCTCTCATATTTACAATTGCATCCAGTTGAAGAAACAAGGGACACTGACATGCTTGACAGAAAAGAAAACTTCTGGATCTACAGGTCCAGAACTCTGAGTCCATATGGCCCTAACTTGGAGGATGATTCATAAGCTTTATACACTTTTATTTTTGTTTTCTCTTTAGGAATTTTCATTTCTTAGCGTTCCAAACTACCACTCAGGGTATCCATTTAACATTAGAGCTACTGCTGAGGGTGGAAGCTGAAATGTTTATCTCTAAATATATTTTGAAATGACTTTGTGGTTAGTCTATCTATCTTTCGTATGGGAGCCCCATTCTGGAAAGGAGCATTTTCACTCATTTTCAGGGTTGGTGTAGGAAGCGCTAATTCCTATTGCACTGGCGGTGAGTCCCGCGTGCACCCCAGAACTAGTAGAGGCACAGGGACAGCATCAGCTACTGCCCATGATTTCTCTACAGTGTATTTTATTGTTGGAATAATTTGTGGTTTTTGATTTAATGAAAACTGCACATGAATCAATGCTACGTAAAAGTTTTAATCCCCTCCCATCACCGAGAAAGGACTTTACAAAGGTTAAAAGAGTAGGAAAACCCTGAATATTATCCATAACGAACACACCAAAAGACTAACAGATTTGTTTTGGCACAAGCTTTCAGCCAGTATGCCAGAATGGAATTACTTGAGTACAAATGGCTGTAATGTGCATGATTAAACAAGGACATAATTAAAATGTGTGGAAGAGATTATATTGTGTGTACACACAGGTGCTTCCCTTAAAATGACAGGACTACTTGGCCTATCTTAAATGGCATAGAAGCAGAACGGGTTCCTATAATAGATTAAACATAACCAAATATGGTATTATATTTCCCAATTGTGCTCTTTATAGGCACAAAAGCAACCATGCCATATGTGCAAGGTTTTCTGCTGTTATTGTTTTTACATTGTTCCCTGGTTCCAAATGCAATCTATTTATCTGGGCACCCATTTCAACTCTCCCAGAATGGTCTATTCTGAGATGCACATTGTTGCCTCATCATGTCTAGAATTTCGAATGCAAGACCCCCAGATCCCTGACTTGGCTTGGCTTTTTGTGTAGGGGCTGTCGGCTCACACATAATGTGTTCTATTCACATTTCTGACCATGTGTTTGTATCCATGTGAACCAATGACCATCAGAAAACATCCATTGTAACCATCTGCTTTCTCTCTGCTTAGCTGAGAAGGGAGGTTCAAGAAATTTTCACTATCATTGTACATCTGCTTGCCCCTGGAACTTAAAGACAGGGGATCCCAAACATTATTATTATTATTATTATTATTATTATATATATATATATATATATATATATATATATATATATATATATATATATCACCATCAATGTACATGATGCTGTACAGAGTAAAACAATAAATAGCAAGACCCTGCCGCATAGGCTTACATTCTAATAAAATCAAACATTTCGCTGAGGAAATCAACAGCAGACTTTGGCCTTAGATAGACCTAAGGATTATCCCAGGCAAATGGAGGGGTCATCCCTGCCTGCTCCCGGGATCCCCTGTGTGTCATTTGGATGCACAGGGACGATCCCGGGACAATCCTGGGATATAGGGCTGGTCTAGCCATGGCCTTAGTCATTGCTTAGATCAGGGAAATCAACATTGCAGAATTCGTCATTGCTTAGATCAGGGGCACAAAACCCAAGGCCCGAGGGTCAAATCCAGTTCCCCTGGAGTCCCAGTCTGCCTGTCCAGGGCTCCTCATGCCCCCCCCCCAAGCTTCTCCAAAAACAGATCCAGCCCTTGGGCCAAAAGGAATTTGGCACTTCTGTTTCTAATGAAGCATAGGGCTGGTGGGATGGAACTCTGGGAATGATGACACTGCAGTAAATGTGAACTGCAAAGTCATCACTTGACTCGGCAGTCTGGGAATGGTCAACATGGATGCATATACCAGCCCTCAGGCCCATCCTTCCGCACTTTGCCTCTGTTGTTACTAATCTTTGGGCATTATTATCCAATGACCACTTTTGGCAACCTGAACCCTCGCTTACAGGCTCCTATGACCCATTTGAGGTCTTCTTGAAGAATTCAACCTTCAAAATATTACAATGGGACTTCCAAGATGCGTAAGGAATTCTATAACTGTGAACCATTCTCCGTGTGAGAGCCAAATCTTTGGGTGGCTTCCTCGCGACAAACTCCAGAAGCCTTGGAATAAGATCTGAACGCGACTGATTCACACAGCGTGTAGCATAATGTAATCAATACAAGATGCTGCATATAAATAAACTGTTTAGATTCTCGCACATTGTAAGATTAGAGAGGGCATCATTCCCAGCAGTATTTCCCCCTCCCTCAGAGTTCACACCTTTTAAGGGGAAATGGTTGCAAAGTATTAATTTTAAGCCAGTAGTGAAAGCTTATGTTATTCATTTTTCAGTGATATACATAGTGCTCTTTTTGTATACTATTAACTATGGACATATGTTTTTCATTTGACTATGCTACTTACACACTAGATTCTTTTTAAATCTCTCTCTCTCTCTCTCTCTCTCTCTCTCTCTCTCTCTCTCTCTATATATATATATATATATATATATGATATAACAGCTGTCACAAGAATATTTTTAGATCACTGAAGCTACCAACATGAGCTGCTTGAATCTGATGGATAATGAAAAATCTGATTCATTTTCCATATTCACAATGCCAGGCGGTCCAGATAGGGATAGGGAACAGGGAATCCCAAGAACGTATTGTTATATCTGGTTATTTGTTAACTTTTCAGCTTCTGTCTCATGTTTGACTTGGAATCTGTTTCTTGAAGAGAATGGTAAGTTGTCATCCCTCTGTGAATATGTATAATAATAACTATCATCATTCTATAAAGAACTAAGAATTGGCAAGCTAAATTCCAGAGGCCTTTCCAAAAGTGTACAACAATCTTACCACAACATACACTGGACAAGCAACCATGAACGATAAGTCAACTTCAGAGTAAGTGGCTTCAGGGTGTCACTATGAATTAGATTGGATTGAGTTATATCTCAGTTTGTACCCAGCCTCAGGGTGGTGTACAAAGAGTTTCCCCATTTTATCCTCACAACAACCCTATGGAGTATTGTTGCCTTGGGAGGGCCAAGAAATATTTTAAATAAATAAAAATAAAATATGTTGGTCTAGGGATGGGGCCCTCCATCTGTGGTCCTTCATGGACGGTTGGACTGCAATTTCCATCATCTCTCACTACTGGCTATCCCAGATAGGGCCAATGGGAGTTGCGGTCCATCAACATAAGAAGAGCTGTGCTGGATCGGACCAAGGGTCCATCTAGTCCAGCTCTCTGTTCACACAGTGGACAACCAGCTATTGACCAAGAACCTACAACCAGGACATGAGTGCCCATGTTCCCCAGCAACTGGTGTATGTAGGCTTACTGCCTCCAAAACTGGAGGTAGCACATAGTCATCAGGGCTAGTAGCTATTGATAGCTTTCTCTCCCAGAAATTTATCCAACTCCTTTAAAAGCCATCCAAATTAGTGGCCATCACTACATCTTGTGGTAGTGAATTCCATAGTGTAACTATGTGCTGTGTGAAGAAATACATCCTTTTATCTGGAGGGTTGCACAGTCCTGATTCTTGTGCTGGGCTAAAGGTAGAGTGACCCTATGGAAAGGAGGACAGGGCTCCTGAATCTTTAACAGTTGTGATGAAGAGGGAATTTCAGTAGATGCCAGTTTTATGCATGCAGCTCCTGGTGAAATTCCCTCTCCATCACAACAGTTAAAGCTTCGGGAGCCTTGCCCTCTTGACCAGGTACAAAAGAGGGCACTGCTCCTGTATCTTTAACTGTTGTGATGAAGAGGGAATTTCACCAGGTTCTACATGCATACAAATGTCACCTGTTGAATTTCCCTTTTCTATACAACTGTTAAAGATACAGGAGCCCTGTCCTCTTTTTCATATGGTCACCCTAGCTAAAGGACAGAAACTGGCCTTAGGTCACCCACAGAGCTTTGTGTGAGTGGGGATTTGAATGGAGAGCTCCCCATTCTGAGTTGAGGCCACATCCACTGTAACTCCCTGGCTCTCATTTGTGGATGTCACTTTGATCTTGACATCACAACTTCCTGAAAAAGGGGGAAGCTATTTCCTACTAATAGTATTTTGGAGTAACTTCAAGTGCACTTCTCCTCAGCTATTGTTCTGTCTTTCTCTTCCCCGGGCAGGAAGCCGTATACAGCAGGTGCTATGTATTAGATAGGGCCGATTAAATCACAGAGCGATCTCTGATCTGCATCCAGTACGGAGTCATCCAGTGTGATCTACGCTGGACTGTGCAGATGGAAATGGTTTGTATTATGTATGCTTGTATTTATATAAGCATTTATGGGCTGATCGTGTCCCTTCCCTCAAAGCAGCTTACAAAGTAAAAACAACATTAAAACCACAATGGTAAAAACAAGTGGAGTTTGCAGTGCGGAGTTCTTCTGTTTTAAAGAAGTCTTCCGCGCTGCAAATCCTACAGTTTTAAAGTGGGGGAAATTGTGTATTATTTCTGGAAGACATTCCAGACACTCCTTTCCATTCTCCACCCCCTCTCCACCCCACACAATCCATTCTGGACCCATTAAGCATCCTCAGTCCTCATTGGGTTTGGGGGGGGTTGAGTTCCCCCCTAACAATCCCCCTGCAAAACTTTAAGTTCCCCAAAACTGTGGATAGAACCGTTTTGGCTACATAAGGTAAAGTGACCATATGGAAAGGAGGACAGGGCTGATGTATCTTTAATGGTTGTATTGAATAGGGAATTTCAGCAGGCGTCATCTCCAGCGCTCAGCAGATAAGTGATTTAATATTTTTATAAGAATTGCCTTGATGAAGGACTGGATTTTGTCCGAAACATGTGGGCAATAATAAATCCTTTCAGAACACAACCCCTGATTCCACCCCTTGCCTTTGGCCTTTTTTTTCTGCTCACTCATTATTTGGGGTGTCCTTTCTCTCTTGGCTACTGTCATTTGTATATATGCAGCACCTGGTTAAATTTCCTCTTCATCACAACAGTTAAAGCTGCAGAAGCCCTGTCCTCTTTTATATCTGGACAAGAGGGCAGGGCTCCTGCAGCTTTAACTGCTGTGATGAAGAGAGAATTACACCAGGAGCTGCATGCATACAAAGGACACCTGCTGAAATTCCTTTTCAATATAACTGTTAAAGATTCAGGAGCCCTGTCCTTCTTTCCATAGGGTCACACTAACATAAGGACTGGCCCTTGGAGAACTGAGGTTCCTTGTAGGCTATCTGAGAGTGACAAAGCAGAATAAGGACAAGCTAAAGCAGCAAAAATGATATTCTATGAAAAATACCACAAAAAAGCAGGGGCATAAATCTGTCAAGGTCAAAGTCCCAGCAAAATCAAATTATCTGAACAGTCCATCAAAAGGCTTCTAGCGTAGGGACTATATTCCCTTCCAGGGGGTGCAAGAATCGCACAACCTCCAAATAAAATGCACAATATAGTTCATTATTATTTTTATTTATTTATATAGCACCATCAGTGTACATGGTGCTGTACAGAGTTCAGAATGCTTCACTTCCTTTTGTGTACCATAACCTTATTGTGTGCAACTACCTCTGGATTGAGACCATTAATTTAGATGTTTAAAGTCTGTTGACGTTTGGACTATGTGTGTTGCTTTTTGTTTTACATTTCCAAAGGTCTTCCTGGTTTCTATGAAGCGTACCTCAATTCTTTTTCAAAATGTCTCTTGTTGCATACATGGCCATTTGCTTAAAGAAGCATATGCCCTTCCAACCGTACGGGGCCCATCCTTTGGCATTTCAAATTGTGAGCCTGAAGCGTTGCCTCATGAGTGGATTCGCACTGCATCCAGTGCACAAGAGCAAAGTTGCCTGCCTCTTCAGCGCAAAGCAAAGAAGGTTCCGGAGAAACTCATTAAGTTCCAATCATGTGAATCATTACTGAATGGAAATGTTGGGTTAGATCACAGAGGTCTTTCGGTAACAACAAATCGCATTGTATTACTTTCTGTTGAACAAGAAGCATATCGAGCAGAGGCCCTTCCTAGGAATAAATTGGTCGAGGTCCATGTCTCAAGATCATCAGTAGACATAACCTGATCCTGTAATAATGCAATAAATCTCACATTCTCAAAACAACGACGGTTCGGGAACAAAGCAGAGCGCTAATGTCCTCATTAAAAGGACCTTCTCGTGGTTAGTGTTTACAACAGAAATAGCAGTGATATTAATTGGGACCATTCCATTCATTTGTATACATTGCTTATGGCAATGCACGCATGTTTATTTGTTTCTTTTTTATCTCAAGTATATGTCTTGTTCAGCTTTTGCTACCCCTCACTTTTATACCAGGGCTGATTTGCTTCCGGAACTCCTATGAGGTTACTTTAAGGCAGCCCTCCCCAACCCGGTGCCCTCTAAATGTTTTGGACAATGACTCCCACTATTCCAGAACTTTGAGCATGCTGGCTGGGGCTGATGGGAGTTGAAGTCCAAAACATCTGGAGCGCACTGTGTTAGGGAAGATTGATTTAAGGCAACTACCTGGTTTTAACTGAAATTTCAATGGAAATTTGGTTTTTAAAAAATTAAGAAAGAACATGCACTGTATTCGCTACCTGTTTATTATATGAGTATGTTGCCTTGCCATATAAGCATAAAATGAAATTAGCCCCAAGTTGGGCTGTAGGAATATGGGTTGGTTGGAATAAAAGAGAAGGCTGCTTCTCAGTTAATATTCTCCTGATACAGCTCCCAGGTCTGTTTGGTAAGTATTTCTGCATGTGAATGAAGAGATCTGAAATATAATTGTATGCACACTTTAATATGGTGAGCATCTGATACATGAACTCATATATTTGGATATTATCTAATAAATGGATATTATCTAATCTGTTTTATGCTTTTTATGGTTTTAGATTTTGTATATCAGTTTTAATGTTCAGTGTTTTAATCTTTGTAAACCACCCAGAGAGCTTAGGCTGTATGGGACGGTTTATAAATGTAATAAATAATAATAAATATTAATAATATTTGGATTTTGAAAATTTGTTAAATTTGATTTTCAAAGATACTAAAAAATACCTAAATCTTAAGTCTTCTTGTTGAATGTTTAAGGCAATGCTGTTAATTATCTGGCAGCTTTTACTGCCTTTAAACTCCCAGATGCTTTCGCAGAGGAGTAAAGCAAGTTCTCTCAGTATTTTAGGAGGCACACTCTCACATTCACCCCTAGAAGTAAGTCTCATTGAACTCGGTAGGGCTTACATATGAGTAGGCATTTGTAAGATTGCATTGTTAATCTGACCAGCTGCACTTTCTGTGTACTTGACACATGAAACATGGTTGGGCTATAAGGAGGCTTCAGATCAATAGTAGAAGCACCAGCTTTGCAGGTAAAAGGTCCCATGTGCAACCCCTGGCATCTCCAGGGAGGGCTGAGAAATGCTTCAGCCTGGAGAGCCTCTACCAGCCAGTGAGTAGACTATCCTAAGCTAGATGGACCCATGATCTCCCTCCATATAAGGCAGCTTCCTGTGTTTCTATAAAGATATTCTGGCCCCTTTGGACTGATCAGGTCCTTCCTTAAGAAAGTATGAAATCTATCTGGGTACTGTCTTGGGGCTGATCTACACCAAGCAAGATAGAACACTTTAAAAATGGTATGAAAATGGTATTTGCAATGTGTCCTGGGCCTGAACAGTTGTCATAACCATTATAAACCATTATAAGCAGTAGTGTAGATCCTGCCTTGTTCAAAAGGTGAGCACAGACTCATTCATTTTGGACAAACTTCTTACAAAATGAAATATTTTATTATTGAAAGGAAGCGGAGTACCTTGGCAAAACAAAGAATTGTCTGATGCATTTCTTCTCCTCTAAGGGACTGTCTTCACAGCACTGGGTTGGTGCTGCCTCCCTCTGAAACCCTGCAGTTTTCCTCTCCTGGGGTGGCGTCAGGTTATCCAAATGTAAATGAGGGAGTGCAGGGTTTCCAGCAGCCATCCGGGTATCGGAGCCATTTCCCCCTTCTTCCTGGTGGAAGACGGCCAATCGCCCGTCACCTTCCACCAGCGACCACCCCCGGATTGGCCCCAGAGTGACATCAGACAGCAGAAGAGCCATACTGACATCACTCTGATTGAAAAAGTTGGGTTAAGTCCCCAACTTTTTCAAACCACAGCTTCTTTTGAAAGCCCCACGGTGGATGTGAAGCCATGCCTCTGTCGTGTAACTGTTGCAGCACAGATCCACAGCTAATGCAGGCCTTTCACCACAAATAGACATTCCCCGGATTAGGTTTCATTTGGTTTAGTCAGCCAAAAGGCTAAACATTCATTCGAGTCATTATTGTTGTTGTTGTTGTTGTTGTTGTTGTTGTTGTTGTTATTATTATTATTATTTATATAGCACCATCAATGTACATGGTGCTGTACAGAGTGAAACAATAAAATAGCAAAACCCTGCCGCATAGGCTTACAGAAGTATGTTGTTCTTTAGCCCCCTCCTTCACTTGTAATGGGTTCTTTATGCAGACATGAAGAACAAGGAGAGAGAGAGAGCACTTCACCACCCATCTGCCTCATTTTCTAAAATGAACACTTCACACCTTGATAACTAGATCAGGCCTGCATGCCCCCAAGGCCCTGGCCAATTAGAGCTGGGCAGGTCATGAATTATGTCATGCATCACATCTGGGTAACCACACTTCCAACAGGTAACCATTCACATTTAACAGAATTCCAAATGCAGACTAGATGAAATCAACAAATCTGCTCCCTGGGTGTGACAGACAAGATCAGACCAAGGAAATAAAGCGTATAGGGCTGGCCCTGCCATTAAGCAGAGTGAGATATCCGAGTCAGGCACTGGATGCTGAGGTTGATGGTGAGTGGTGGCAAAGTGTTAGGGTGGACTCTTGTGAACTGCCAAAACAGAGGGCAAAAGAGGACACCATCTTGAACAAAACTTGCATATGGTAATTTATACATATAGATGCAAATTGAGATTATTATTATTATTATTATTATTATTATTATTATTATTATTATTATTGAAATAGGAATATAGTACATTTCATCATAATGTGGATGACTGTAACCAGATGATCCATGTGCCTTCCTCTTCTGTCTGTTGTCCAGGTACTGCTAATGAGCCACTTCAAAGCCCACCTCTTCCTTCTGATAGTTCCTATCCTTGTACCACACATGGACTGGTCAGCCCTACAAACAGAGGATGCCTTCAAAACACAGGACACATGTAAAAGAGGACACATGGCCACCCTGTGTGTGTAGAAAGGCAGAGCTGGGTGAACCACAGAATCTGCCTTCTCCTCAGAATCCAGCAGGTACAGTGGAAGACATTGTTCTGTTGCCAGATTCAACTGCAAGATTGGTCAGCTTCCACATTGGTAGATGGCAGGTAAGGGGAGAGCTATCTTGTCTTGTGCTTCCAGCAGCAAAATGTCTTGGGCCTGTCATGGAAGCAGACAGACATATATACATGCATATATATCAATTAACCATTTTACATGCTTCATGGTTTCCCAACACAGAGTTTGATACTTTTTAAAATGGAAGCTGGGAAAACCTTAATAACAACAATGGCCAGCAAATGCTCAAGAGGACCATGGGCTCAATCCAGCTTCTGGAGAAATGTCGTTTTGTCCTCCTTACCAACCCACTCTCCATTATGCTTCTTGTTCAGAGAAAGAAGGAAGGAGCAAAGGTATGTAAAATATGAACTTCCATGTATGCTTGTTTCTTTGAGCTTTTCTACATGAGGCATTTATTGTGTGTTCATGTTTCCTTACTTATAGTTGTTTATGGGTTCTTTAGATGATGTTGTGATCCTCCAGTTTCATTTCTGTTTTTTAAGAGTGGGGAAAATGGGGTATTATTTCTGAAAACAAAAGAAAAGATATTTTCCTACTTGTGTAATTGAGATATTCTGCTATACCACAGTGCCACCTAGAGCTGAACTAGAGGAACAGCAGGAAAAGAAACACTCTTTGTGTAGTGCTCAGTTCTCAATTCTGTGATGAAACTGAAAGTAGATACAGAGATTAACAGCCTAGTGTGGAAAAGCTCTTTCTCTGCTCTTGAACTGCTAAGTCATTTCTGGTTCATAACAATAATCTTAGAGAAGCAAAAGGGGACATGTTGTAGTTGAGGAACAGATATCTTCCTCAGGTGCTCTTCTTTTTCTCTCTTCCTGCCTCCCCTCTCCTTTTCCAGCTCGCTCAACAGGGGAAAGTCAGAAGGGAGGACTGTGATATTCTGCACACCTGTGACATCTTGCCTTCACCTGAGGTGCCCACCATCTAGCTGACAGGATTATCCACGCCACTAGCACTCAGGACCACTTCAATCCCTCCTGTGTTGATGACGTGTGTGAGGGTTTAGGCCTACTGCTGCTGCTCCTGTCTTGCCTTAATTCTTTAGGCCCCACAGCTCCACAGCCCAGCAACCTAGCCCTCAGTTTCCCATTCTGCTGCCACCATCAATTGTTTTTTCCTCCGTCACTCCTCCACAAACCACACCAGTTGTTTGAAAGTAATAAGAATTTATTAAAATAAGTAAGGGCATGTACATAAGCTTATTTGTTTCCTCAGTTGAAATGCGTATGGTTACAAGGTTCTAAGCGTATTGGTTTATGTCATTTCTTTCTTACAAGTTCCACTATAGAATACTACTGTCTATATACTCATCTATCTTTAGTCTCATATAATCATCCACTTCTCTCATTTATCATATATTTCTCATATCTCTGTTCTCCTCACAGAATATGTTTCTCTTCATTATGCATTCTTCTCCCACACCTCTTCCTCCACTGCCCACTGGAACAGCTGAAGGACTGCCTTCACCATCATGAACATGCCCAGGTATTCAGACTAGATTAAGATTTGAACTGAACCCCACCCCCCACCCCCACTAAATCCTAGGTGGTGACTGGAGACAGGATTTTTTTCAACTATGGCACCACATCTATGGAAAATCATCTAGGCCTTAGCTAGATAGGGCAAAATCCTGGCCTGCTTTTTCTGCGGTCTCGGGATGATCCCGAGACCACAGAACATGTGGGCGGGCATCGCAGATTGTCCCAGTTCCTTGCGGTTTCTCACAAGGAGCTGGGACCCAAACATGGATGGGGTGGGGTGGGGGAGGGGGGAAATTTAGCTTAAATTAATAAAAACCCTATCTTCCTGTGCATGAGTGTCCATGTGGTCTTCTTTAAGAATTTTTTTAAATGGCGGCCACAACATCCTCGCCTTCCAACGTCGTCACGCGGCATGTGTTAACAGAGGGGGAGATCTCGCGATAAAAACATCTTGAGGTCTTCATCCTTCCATCCCACTAGACCAGTAGGTCTAGCTAAGTCCCTACTATCATTTCCCTCCCCACCCCCTTTTATGGCACTTGGTGAAAACCTTTTGTTAAAACAGAGTCCTTTCGTGCAAGCACTGAGTCATTACTGACTCTTGGAGGGACGCCAGCTTTCGCTGGCATTTTCTTGGCAGGCCTTATAGCGGGGTGGTTTGCCGTTGCTTTCCCCGGCCATTATTACCTTTCCCCCAGCTAACTGGGTACTCATTTTACCGACCTCGGGAGGATGGAAGGCTGAGTCGACCCGAGCCAGCTGCCTGAAACCAGCTTCCTCTGGGATCGAACTCAGGCCGTGGGGAGAGTTTCAGCTTCAGAAACTGCTGCTTTACTGCTCTGCGCCACCCAAGGCTCTCAAAAAACAGAGTACATGCTGGCATTTTTATCTGGTCTGCTGTTTATTGTTCTTGTTGTGTATTTGGTCGATTTGATCTTTGTAAACTGCACTGAGAGCTTTGGCTGGAGAGTAGCTGATGAAGAAGCTCAATGAATAAATAGGGATACAAAAGAATTGTGTCTAGACATTCTCCCAGATCCCTTTTGTGGGTGGACCTTCCCCCTCTGAGCTGTACTCAAATTTCACCACTGCAAAGATGGGCCAAATCTACATTACTGTAGCTGTAACATTATAGATAGCTCTGGATGATGTCAGTGATCACATGATGTGTTCCTTATAAAGTTATACAGAAAGGTTTTGTACCATTTTACCTTTCGTTGTAACACTTCTGCATCGTTAGACTTCTTTCAATGTGCTTCGTTGTTACGATGTCTTCTGTGTCGCATTGCAAAACTAATGTCACATGATCCCTCACCGGGCTTCCTGTCTGATGTAACTTCCTCTACGCGCCTTCAGTAACCGTTGTTAGAACTGGTGAACGGAATGTGTTAAATCTTTCTCATTTTTTAAACATTATTTCCGTGGCATTACATGCAACCTACCTCGGGTAAAAACTATCTATATCTATATCTATATTTAAGGATGCGCATATGCACATCCTTAATTTAATTTTTAAAAAATAAATTAAATTATGCGCATATGTCCTACAACTCCCAACTCCCTGGGCTGGCTGAGGAAAGTTGTAGGAATTTTTTCTGTCTAAACATGCATTGGATTGCAGCCATAGGCCTTAGCTAGACCTATACTAAGGATTATCCCAGGCAAATGGAGGGGTCGTCGCTGCCCGCTCCTGATATCCCCTGTGTGTCATTTGGATGTACAGGGAAGATCCCAGGATATAGGCCTGGTCTAGCCATGGCCTTAGTTGTGCAATCCTAGGCATATGTAATCAGGAGTATGCCCCACTGAGTTCAATGTGCTTTCCTCTCAAATAAATGTACTGAAGAATCTGTGAAATGGCTCAGCAAAACAAAGTGGCAGTGGACAGCTATTTCATGACAGGATTTCTCCATGAATTACTGAGACAACAAGTTTTGGGTGGAATCACTGTTTTTGGCAGCTCTATTAGAAACAAAGAACCACTCAAGGAAGTGACAGTTTCTCACTTGGGGCCACACCTTAACAAGAAAAGGTCACTGGTCTCTAGCTGAATGGGAAATGTGACACTGAGACTTCCAGATCCAGTTGCACAATCCTTAGAACTGATTCTATGCAGAGAGGAATAGAGGGAAGTAACGTTTCTCTGGTTTTCAGAAATATTCTGTTGAAGTATTTAACAACATCACTTTCAAAGAAGGGCACTTGATAAGGTACAAACAGGGGAAATATTTTCTTATTCTGCTACCAGAAGGGCTTCTGAGGAACCTCTTGTCCTGAAGGGATGGGAGAACAAACAGATTAGGCTTGAAAGTGCCTTGGACTGCAAGAAGATCAAACCAGCCCATACTCCAGGAAATAAAGCCAGACTGCTCACTTGAGGGAATGGTATTAAAGGCAAAACTGAAGTACTTTGGCCACATAATGAGAAGACAGGATACCCTGGAGAAGAGGCTGATGCTAGGGAAAGTGGAAGGCAAAAGGAAGAGGGGCCGACCAAGGGCAAGATGGATGGATGATATTCTGGAAGTGACAGACTTGACCTTGGGGGAGCTAGGGGTGGCAACGGCTGACAGAAAGCTCTGGCGTGGGCTGGTCCATGAAGTCACGAAGAGTCGGAAGCGACTGAACGAATAAACAACAACAACAACAAAGGAAAAAGCCAGCCCAGAAGGGCAATAGATGCAATGCAAGCCAGGCGGCTGTCTATATGATGCCAGTTTGTACTCTGATTCCCTCAAAACCCCACAGCATCACGGCTGTGAGGTAGAATTGAGAAATCTAGATGGCAGGAGGCAGTGTGGGCTATACGACCGGGAAAACCTCCAGTGCTTTCAGCCATTCAGCTTGTCAAGTCTGCCCCCTGCCCCATGGTCCCAGGCTTACCCTTCACTGGGATCCACCCCTAGGAACACCTGAAGCCAACTGAGGCAGATGAAAGAAACAACATGGTGGCATCAGAGCAATTGGAAAAGTCGTGGTAAAACAACACTGCGAAAAAGCGTAGTTTCGAGGGTAAAAAAATGACGTGCTGAGAATTGGTGGCTGCGTCATATAAACAACATGGCCCACTGCGCATCAACGACAGGGTTAAAAGAGTGTATAGCCCTCCACTTAGGTCCAATTGATATATTCCCATCCATCTGGACAACTGAATCAAGCATCATCATTATACCTTAATCCCCGTCCTCCCTCCCAATCCCTCTCCTTGCGTCTCATGTCGTTTTAGATTTTGAGCCTGAGTGCAGGGGCTGTCTGATGGTTGGTTCTTGTTACATCCTCTCAGAGTCTTTGGACTGAAATGCATTGAATAAATAAAATAATCATTACATTCTCAAGAGGAAGACTTAATAAAATCAAGATCGATACCACAAAGCCAAGAAAGCGAGGGGGGAGGAGACAACCCTCTATTCTATCAGTAGTAATAATTTGGTAAAAGACTCTGTGTAGCATACATTGAGAAAACTTAACAAAAATATGGTTAAATGGGGAAGAAGGAACTGAACCCCAAAGTTGGAGGAGTACAACAAATGTGCTCGAGTCTTGGCTAATTTAAAAGATGTGAAGCAATTTCAGAGCTTATGAGAAGATATCCGGAGGCCTGTTCATGTGGGATAAGAATTTTCACTAGGGGGCAGCCTTTAACTGATATGTTAGATTAGTGTTAAGTCTGTATGATCTGATTTCAATTAAAAATTGGCCCAGAAGGCAATTTATACTCCCTGTACAGTTTCTAGGGAAAAAATTATGCTTGTAGAAACTGTTGAATCAGCACACTCTCACTGTTGTAAGCACAGGAAGGAAAAGGTCTTGCATAACATTAGAATCTTAGCTCGCGCACACACACACAAAGGAGAAAGAAATATATAGCTCACCGTGGCATTTTTCGTATGCTGTAAAAACACAGCCATACTCTTTTTTTCCAAGTTGCAGAAAATGGTTCCAAGTTTCCTCCCAATAAAATTACAGTTAAAAAGACAAAATCATTCTGCATTGCTAATCTATATGGCTGGAAAAAAGGAACACATTGAGAAGGACTTGGGCAACCTGATACTGCTACAGAAATTGTTAATAAAATTAGTTATGGCTGAACAGGAGTGTGTGTGTGTGTGTGTGTGTGTGTGTGTGTGTGTGTGTTTCATGACAATCCAGAATTCTGACAAGTACAACCAGGATTACTGACATTACACAGTTTTTGAAAAAAAATCATTGGCTGCCTGTTCCCTTTTGGGCCCAATTCAAGGTTCTGGTGCTTTACTAAGCAGCTGGAGAGACCCAAATACCTGAAGGGGTGAGAGGGCTTCTTCATTGGTTCGGAATGCCTTCCCTAAAGAGGTGTGCTTGGGCCCATGGTGCAATTCTTTTCATGCTAGGCTAAAACATTTTGATTTGTTCATTATTTTAAATGTTCTTTTATTTATGCCAAAGCACTAGCCCATGCCAAGGTTTTAGAGCACAATCCTATGGTCCCTGGGAGGGTATCTAAGGGATCATAGGATGGTGCAGATTCCCCACTCTACCTGGGGCGAAGACACAGCTACAACCTGGTTGGGGGAACCTGGGCTGGGATTTTCCCCTTCTAGCCACCATGGAAATCCGCGCACCATCTCCTGTTGTGACCTTGGAAGAGAGGCAGGGAATGAGCAAAGAAGGCAAGACAGTGGCTGGGGAGGAGAGCGAAGAGATGTGGGTCTACTGGATCCACTTTGCCATCTATCCCCACCCACAGCAAATAAGTCTGCTTGACAATCTGAGAGGGCCATCTAGTTACAAATGATTTCAAGATGGAATGGATTTTAAAAAATCTCTCCATCATTCCATTTGCCCCACCTGGCAGGTTCGTCTCTTGACGCTCAGGTGAACATGCTACTACATTCTCTTCTCTCCCCCCACCCTGAAACTGGAATCTGCCATCAGTCACCACCACTGCCTTCCTCCTCCTCCTCCTCCCCAGCTGCTGCCCTCCAGCTCCTCCTCTTTACTCTCCCCAGTGGCACCATGACACTACCTGGCTTCCCCTCTGTGCCTCACTTTGAATAGTCCTTCCTCCCAGCAAGGCATTCTAGGTGAAGTGGTCTGCAGTTGGGCTGTGCAATGGCAGCACAGGTGATCTTCAAAGCCACCTTATCCCAGAATACCTTGCTCACAGGAAGGAACACCCCAACCATGGCACTTGGGGCTGGTGGACTCTAGTGAGTTGCACCAGCCACTTTTCTACTGAGGCATTTGTGGCTGCAGGGAAGCAGTCAGCAGGGCTTCCCAAGGAGCTCACCTGCCAGATGCCTCAGAGAATCCCTCAGAGTGGGGCCCTGGCCCGTCACAACTGAGAGCAGTGGCAGTAGTGGCATAGGAGGGGCATGCAGATATGGCCCTCCTGGTACTAGATAGGAGGACGAGCTAGGGCGCCGCCACCACTGCCACCACCACATAGCCACCACCTTCAGGAGATAGTCAGTATTGTCAGTAAGTAAGGATGCTTACAGGACTGACTCCTTGGATTACTCCAGTGAAAGAAAAGTGTGGAACCTCTTAAGCTCGTACTGCCAGTAACCCAGGCTCAGGAGAGACATTTCAACCTTTTAGAACGTCCTTCCTTGTTGGTCCCTGGCCAATGACTGGTTGGCCACTGTGTGAACAGAGTGCTGGACTAGATGGTCTGATCCAACATGGCACTTCTTATGTTCTTAATGGAGGGGAGGGGAACTATGCAAAAGCCAGGAAATCACCAAACGTTCAGTGGTCAAAAGGTGGTGGCAGACAAAGGGGACATGGACTTTAACTTCCCAGAAGCCCCTGCTGGCATGGCCAATGATCAGAAATTCTGGGAATTGAAGTCCAAACATCTAGAAATTTACCTTCTGCACTAAGGGCAAAAACGTGTATGTTGCTGACACACTATCCAGAGCAGCAGTAGTATCCCCCGCATCTGAGTCAGAAGACTCTCTGTCTGAAGACAAAGTGGTATACAGTGTGGTTGACACAGAATCACTGAATCCTCCCCTGCTTAAGCACTTACAAGAAGACCCAGAGCTACAAAACATGAAATGAAAACTGCATAATACTGGATGGTAATGCAGAAGGAAGCAAGTACAGCCCGCTACTGAAAGGTTGCCTCGAAATGGAAGATGGCTTGCTCATGGTGGCTCACAGGATCATTTCCCATGGAGACAGGGTGGATGTGTTAAAATGACCATATTCCCCACATCAAGGGGTTCAGCATTCCAAAATGCAAGCCTGTATGGTGCTGTATCAGCTCAATCTGAATGTCCTCATTGAACTGTTGACTGTGAACTGTGCCAAAGGTTCCAGCCTACCTATCGTAGACCCCTTTTTAATCCAATTAAGATGTGCATATGGCAGCACATCTTAATCACCCACATGTTTAGTTTTTTAACGGTTTTTAATGCTTTATGTGTGTATGTTCTGTGTTTTAGAATTTTAAATTTTGTATACTTGTTTTTATCTCAATTTTAGAATTTCTGTAAACCGCCCAGAGAGCCCTGGCTATGGGAGCGGTATATAAGTGTAATAAATAAATAAATAAATAAACAAACAAACATTTAAAAAAGTGGAATGGGATCTCCTGCTGTACATAGAAGCAGAGTGATAAAAACAGCTACTGAACGGGCCGCATGGTCTTTGTTTACTTCCTCTTTCCCCTCTGGGAAGAATGAGGAAGTGCAGAGAAACGACGGAAAGGAAACACGATTTTTCACAGTGTGATAACGTTCCATGTTATCTGCAAGCCAATGGACAAGCAGAGTGTACTGTCCAAACCGTCATGCTCCTAATCAGTCAAACAAAGTAAGGCTTTAATCCCTGCCCAGCCTTACTACATCTAAGGAACACACCGGTCATTGGGTCACAATTTGCACTAGCACAAATGGTGATGAGTTCGTTTTTGCAAAGCACCCTCCCTAGTACAGCATCAGCTTTCACACTAAGAATCCATGCTGGTGCCCACGAGCAGGTAACGGCTTGTCAAGCATGCCAGAAAAGGCACTATGTCACTCATGCATCACCTCTTCAATGGCTACTGGTCACGATGGTAATACATTTCCAGTATGCCTCCAAATACCAGTTGCTGGGAAACACGAGTGAGAGGGTGCAATTGCACTCATGTCCTACTTGCAGGTTTCCCACAGGTGGCTAGTTGGCTACTGTGTGAACAGAATGCTGGGCTAGTAACTGTCTGGCATTCTCCTCCTTCTTATGTTCTTTTCCTTTATTGGTGGAAGAGGAGAGGGTCTGGAAATGAAAGGGTTTGTGCGTTTATTTGCTTGTTTGTTTGTTTGATTGACTGATTTACACCCCAACTTTCTACTGAAAAATGGCATTCAAGGTGGCTACCAACAGTAAAAGACAACATTTATAATAAAACAAAATTAAGAGAGCAATCCTATGGTTCCTGGGCAAGTATCCCAGGTACCCATAGGGCTATTCGGATTCCCTTTTCTGAGACTGAAGACAGCAAGCCAACCCTGGGAATGGGAGTCAGAAATCCAACTCGCCTCCCCTCCCCTCTGGTGTGGAAAGTAGGGGTGTGCACGGACCCCCCGCTCCGCTTCTCTTCCAGATCTGCGATTTGTGGATCAGGCCGCTTTGCTCCACCCCCGCTCCGCCTATGTCCGCTCCGCTCTGCTGCGGAGCTCCGGATCCAGATCGGAGCTCCGTTTTTCCCCCCATAGGCTTGCATTGAAAGCTAAAAAAGTATACAACTTTTTTTCTGTTAAAGTTAGAAACCTCAAGTTTGGCACCATGACACCTCATGGAGGTATACACACGCACGCCAAGTTTCAAGCCAATCCCATCATCCCCTGATTTTGGGGGAATTTTTGAAAATCGGGCATCCCATTCACACCCCTTTCGATAGCTCCGTCAATTTGGACGTTAGAAACATCAAACTTGGCACCATGATAGCTTATCCAGGGATACATATGCACACCAAGACTCAAGGCAATCCCATCATCCCCTGATTTTTGGCGGGGCTCTAACATTTTAACTCACCCCAAATCAAGTCCCATTTTACAACTATGACAATTTGCATGTCAGAAACCTCACCTTCGGTCCCATGACAGCTTACCCATGTGTCCACATGGACGCCAAGTTTCAAGCCAATCCCATCATCCCCGGATTTTTGGGGAATTTATGAAAGTCGGACACCCCAGTATCTGCAGACAGCTCAATGGGTCCATTTCAAAGGAAATCCCAACATGCCATGAATTGGGGAGTAGAGATAAACCTAAATATGAATCTTCTTCCACACTTGAAAAATTGATTTGGAACTTGAGCACAGGAAGGACTTCTCCCCTGAGTCAAAGCAAGACACATAAAAACCATCCCTGTGACGTGGGCAGGGGAGGAGGGAGGGAAGGAAGGCAGGCAGCAGACATTTCTGGGGGCACAAGGAAGTGAGCCAAGGATAGTTTCAAAGCCAGTAATGCATATAAAATGGAATAAATAAATAAATAAATAAATAAATAAACAAACAAAGGAGGGGTGGAATTAAAAGCAGCAGTGTTGCTGAATAAACAACAAGAAGATTTTTTTAAAAAAGGCTATATCTGTCTTTTACCAGTAAGAGGGGAGTGGACGTGCCCAAAAGGAGGGGGAATCATCTGCCAATTTGACTGGTCCTGTCTAGGTACCAGTCTTTAAGAAGCAAACGATCACTTCAACTCATGATAGGCATTCACTCCAGTGATTTACCTTTGGAGGGCTCTGATGGCCCTCCAAGGACAGGAGAGTGCACAGGGCACATCCACATGCCCTAGGGGAGCTCATCCCCTTGCACCACATCTATTCAGTTGTTCCCCAAAGTTAGGGTGGGTAGCAGTGCTGTGTTTTCTATCTCTTATTATTGGCTTAGTATATGATTTCAGGTTGTGTTTGTGCATTTGGTGGGGCTACTGTTTTAAAAAACACTGGGAAAAGTCCATCCAGACTAAGAAAGAGAAGTTCCCAGAATCCCGAATTACCCATTTTGCCTATCCCCTCCTCCAACTTTGGGATCATGTGATCATGACCGGGAGTTGACTCTGCCCCTCAGCCCATCGAAAAAGGTACATTTTCCCTCTGTTTTACCCAATTTTTCCAAAAATTCTAGCAAGCGAACCACAGCACGCAGAGAGCTAAGAGTAGGCTCAAAATGACCCCCAGCCACGACTCTCTAAGCACAAGAAGTTTCAGAAAGATAGCTTAAAAAACAACACAGTTATCCCCTATTCTTTTCCGCAATGCAATCCTATGGGTGAAATTTTTCAAAATGGCGATCAGTTCGGTCTGCGAAAAGAGAAGCGCTCCGCGTATGGGCACTTCTCTTCGCCGTGCTTCTACGGATCCCCGGTCCGCTTCTACTCTGCCTCTGGGCAAGGCGGAGCAGGCCAATTCGCTTCTGATTCTCCATTTCTAATTGGAGCGGAGCACATCCCTAGTGGAAAGTACTGTGCCGGCTGCCCTACAAGATTGGAAAAATAACCCCGGGGGACGAGGAAAGAGGGCATTCTGGTGGGCAGGGAGGAGAGGAGACCAGAGATGCCAAGATATGAATTATCCTGAGCTTTCCCCAGCCTTCTTCCCTCCCACTACAAAAAGGAAATACGTCACCAAAAAAGAGGACAAAAGAAGATACGGATTTGCATAAATTTTGTGTGTGTTGATTTCTGTATATGTTCAAATGTAGAAGTTATAATTGCTATAATTTATATAGAAATAGACTATATCTTGACATCTTGGGAAATACTGTGATCAATTGATCTGTGTACCTGCTCTCTCTGCTGAACAGGAGTGAACCCTTGATGGGCAACTACAAGGCACCTGCTCTGCTTTCTCATGATTCTTTAACTTTAAACTGGATTTGCACTGGACCCTTCTTCAGATGAAGAATGCCTTCAATTTCATTTGTCTATTTGCATTGTTTTAGGCCACCTTTAAGAGTAAAACCCTCTCAAATAGAGGACTGTCTGTTGTAAAATTAGACACATGCCCTGATCTGTCTCACTTCAGGCCAAATGATACCTACAGCTGACAACAATGCACAACCTTCAGAATGACCTGTGTCATTTATACTCTCCTTTCTCTGAATTCTTCTCTTTCCCACCCCCACCCCAGATCCTTGGGTTTTTCTTTAACTTCCAGATCTGATCCCCAGATCTCTAAATGAAACTATCTAATGACTTATTAGTTTATAAAATGTGGCAGCAAATCAATAAACTACACAGTGCTTTATCGGATGACCCATAGGATTCTGGGAAATTGTCACACTGGTGAGAGCCAGAATGGTGTAGAGACTAAAGTGTTGGACTGGAAGTCAGGCAATCCGGATTCTAGTCCCCACTTGGCCATGGAAACCCACTGGGTGACTTTGGGCCTGTCACAGTCTCTCAACCCAGCCTACCTCACAGGGTTGTTGTTGTGAGGATAAAAATGGTGAGGAGGAGGATTATATACACCACCTTGGGTTCCTTGGAGGTAAAATGTATATAAAGATATAAAGATATAATATAAAGATATAATATAAAATGTATATAAAGATATAAATGCAATAATAAATAAATAATATTTTTGGTTTTCTGCTAACAAACCCTGCAAGAGAAATGAATAAAAAATGAGTGGCCTGCTTAAAATTTTCTTTGCTTCCCTTTTGTTTCTGGTAGCTGAATTGATTGGAAGGCCTCTGCGACATCAGACATTATTTCCCTGCTTGGCTAGCAAATGGACACGTTTAATTCCCATGAGGTAGGAGAAATGGTAGGAGAAAATAAAGCTCTGAATTTGTGGTCAAGCTACTTGAAGACTATTTCTTTTCTCATTTCTTCTTCCAAAAGACCAAATTAAAAACTTGTACTGGTGCGAACTGAGTTATTTGTGAACCGCCCAGAGAGCTCCGGCTATTGGGCGGTATAGAAATGTAATAAATAAAAATAAATAAATAAATAAATATTTCACTGTATTTATCATAAACACACACACACACACCGTTTGTGCAGTGCAAAGAGAAAAATGGATCTAGCTACCAGGTAATTTCTTCCCACCCTAACAATATATTTTATTTATTTAATAAATTTATATACCACCGACCATATTTAAAAATGTCTCTATCCCAACTCACATGGGAACATCCTGAGGAAGATTCGGACTCCAATTTTTCAAAGGACTCTTCTGGAACTTTAAATTAAACTTGAAGCATTGCATAAACTTGGACTGGAGCCCATGTGTAGGCTACAGCTCTGCAGGACAGAAGCAATGAGGCCACTGAGTTTTGAATTTCAGCGCATCGTCATACTTGTGATTCCACAGGAGTGAGAATTACTGTAACTTCTGCTTTGGTTTCCCCATGGAAAGCTTCAGATTACCATTCTGATACTGTAGTGAAGCCTCCAAGTGGTGCTAAGCATGAGGGACAACTAATCACCAATACAAACAAATATAAGACCAACACAATCACAGCATGGAAAACAACCATGACATGCTGTGTATAGAAAAAAAAATACTGGTTCCAAGGATTGGTAGAATCAACAACAACAACAAAAGCGCGCACGCACACGCACACGCACACGCACACGCACACACACACTTTCATTTTGTTCATCACAGTTCTTGTTAAGCCTTTAAAATGTAGACTGAATCAGGTGCAATTGATAATTCACAACAAGACCAGGCCCCATGCCAATGGATGTGTAACTATCACCAAATTGGTTGTGTGAACTGGATCTGAATCACGTATTCTAGGGTTGTGTGTGCAGCTCCCTCCAGGTGTTGGTTTGTGAGTTTGAGTTTTTGATTGGCTAATGAGGACTTAGCAAGTAGCAGCAGTTTCCTTTGACCATTGAGATATTATTCAATCAGGCATCAAACTAGAAAGTGACTTTGTGTACTATATACCATAGAATGCATGTATACTATAGAACAGGGTGGGCAGAAGGTAGATCTCCAGATGTTTTGGCCTTCAACTCCCAGAAGCCCCTGCCAGCATAACCAATGGTCAGGAATTCTGGAAACTGAGGTCCAACACATCTAGGGACCCAGAGAGTCATTAGTCGAGTGTTTCATAGCACACTCATTACTGGCCACTTAGGGATGTTCATGGGTCCTTTTGACGATGACGTCCACCTCTCGTGCATCTCCCACTCCTTCTGCTTTATTTTCCATGACAAAATAAGACCTGGAAAATTTTAGGTTTTTTTAATTGAAGTGAAACTTGCTGCCATTTCCTCCTGTGTGCTGGAAAAGCAGCGTGGTAAAAAACACCCACTGAATGGGCCATGTGGTCTTTGTTTACTTCCCCTTTCTTCAGCATGTGAAGAAAGAGGAAGCTGCTTGTCCCTATTGTGGGACAGAAAAGTGATGGTAGGAAAATACAATTGCTACCCTGTCTGATGACGCTTCCACTTTCTGCCCAATAATACTATTTATTCTGATAGGGAGTGGTGCAACCCTGTTTTTTTTTCCCTGGAACATCTGTGCCTGAAGTGAATTAACAAGTTTTCTGGATGAATGGGGCATGGAATTCTGGGAAATAACTAGCCACTAAACTTGCAACTGAGAGTGAAGGAATGAGGGAAGATGCTGCTAAAGTGGGGAAAGCTATCGTACAAGGAAAGATTTGGGAAGAGAAATCTACTTTGGTTTCAAAACTCTGCAGAGAGAAGACAAGCCTAAGCGAATGCATACATTTTCTATTTTCCTATCAAATTAAAAAAGACACCTTTTGGGGAATAAAGTGATATGTTTTTCTTGCATTTGTTTACTTTTCTGTAAGCTCCTGAGATGGCTAACATGCTAGTTGTTAACCGCACCATCTGTTCTTGCGGTTCTCAGTTAAATGAATCAATTCATACTTCACCACCACCACCACCACTTTCCACACAGCTTTTTATGAACAATATGTTTGTGTCTATTACCCCCATCATTTGGCAGCATAATATGAGATATTTTAATTTTCCTATTTTTCCATCTCCAAATATTTTTTAAAAAATATGCGTACAACCATGGAAAAGCTGTGTCTATTGATTTCTCTAGCATTGCAAACAGTGGGGAAAATCTGTTCCTTTCTGCTGTCAAATTCCAACCATCTGATTATATTGAAACGAGTGCTTTTCAATATGTTTCCTCTAAATGACCCTCTGCAAAAGGATTCCCGTCTTGCGCTGAAGATGGCAGTGGTGCTCAACGTAGTACAGACATGGGCCTTTGGGAAAGTTTTATCAGCGGTTTGGATACTAATTGCAAGCAGCTACATTGTAAAGCCCTAATTCTGTTTCCATTTACACTGTTGCAATTCCAGGCCCTCAGACGCTCTCAGAACGAAAGAAATTAAAACAGAAACTCTCTCTCTCTCTCTTGCCTGCATGGTTTTCTTCATCTTCTCCCCCACCCCCTGGCCCCGCCCCTTTTTTGGGAACAGGTTGACATTTTAATACAAATTGCCTGAAATCTTCTCCTGGAATGCAAGCCCAGCACTCTCGCTAGTCCAAAAGGTTATGCCGACTTTGTGTGTGTATGTTTATTCTTTGCATTCCTCTCTACTCCCTTTGCTTCAGCTGAGACCAGCAACACACATACCACAACAAGGGAGGTTGCTTCACAATACAGTTGTGCGCTGCCAAAACGCAGGCATGTTTGAGGCACCCAAGAATCCAGAAAGGGTTATTGTTGGCTGTGCACTTTGATAAGCTTGGATAAATAGCCTTGGCTTTTACATCAGGGGTTGGACTCAAAATATTCCTTGACCCATGTGTTATTATTATTTTAACTGTAAGAGGAGAGAAATATAGGCTGAATGTCTGATGGGATTGGGCTGGGAGAATCCTTGCTTAGGCTGAAATCCACAACTACTGATAGACTCGCTGGGTGGTCTTGGGCAAGTCACAGACTTGTTTTTGCACAGTGTAATGTCGGTTTGGGTTGCTTACAGCACAGTTATGCCTAGCTCTTGGCTCCTTCCAGTGTTCATCTTATCAAAACTATATCATTATCCAATGGAATATACTTACAGAGCCAGCTCCTGGTTTGAGGGGGCCCTTGTTATACTGGTAATCGCAGTACTTAATAATTACAAAAAGTAAATAGATGTACAGCTCCCAATCCAGATCAGGATCAGGGGACTTTAACCCTTTGTCTCCTCCATGGTTCTAATCCAGATCCTCCCCAGCTGCTATCCTCATCAGGAGGGATGCTCATATTCTCACCTATCCCATTGTGGTCCAATCCTTTATTGGGATAATGTTGTAGGCAATGGGTCAAAAGCCCATTTTTCCATGCCACATTCCTAGTCCAGGGGGCTGCCTATATGGTGCTGGATTGCTGCCATGTTAAACAAAACTCCACACTTTCTCTGCTGCGGGGTGGTGGTGGTGGCTAATCCCGATACACAAGGAGGGCGTGGGTTTTCTGGAGGCCATTCAGTGTGCCAGGCCCACCCCTTGTCCAGGTGGTCAGTGACCAAGCAGGGGTCACCATCTGCCCAGGGAATGCCTCCACTGTGACGCAAGAGCGAGGATTGGTGGTAGATGCACCATATTCACCTCTGTCCCATGAAAATGTCAGGTTAAGTCCCTAACATGTTTAAATTGCAGCTTTGCTGGAAAGCTCCACAATTGCTGCGAGATGGTGGCTGCATCATTTAACCAATGCAGCAGCACCGTGCACCCACCGCAGGGCTTTCAGAGCAAACAGGCAGCCCTCAGATGGGAAGCCCCAGGCCTATTATTTGCTTTTTTAAAATGATGCACGTAATTACTAATTGCATGAATACATTTCATATGTACTTTGGCTCTTAGAATTCATGATGGGGCACAATGCAGAAAATGGTCTCTTTGATCTGTTTAAGGTTTCATGGGTCAAAGTCTACCCCTTCCCACCTTGTGCCCAGAAACTAATAAGGAACAAATGCAAGAGCACCAATACATCTCACAGCACCCCATTAGCAGCACACCTTCCAGCCTTCTTGCTTTCTGCTCAGCATTTATTTTATTTTATTGGTCCTGGAATCTGGTTCCTGTCCTGGCTTTATTTGAATTCTAGCTCTTTTTCTCTTTTGAACTTTAAAACAAACAAACAAACACTCTCTTGCTTATCATTTATATACACTATTTTAATCCCCTTTCACAACCTCTTCTCAAATGGAAGGGCAGTAGATTTTTTTCTAAGTTTCTAGTCCTTATAATAATTAGGTTTATCCCCCACCACTGCCCTAGTCTGCCTTTGAAAAGTATTCAGAAACGACAGCAGGTCTACAATGTTGTGGCCAAACTGGGGCCAGTTGCAGGAAGAACGTGACACCCTTGTAACAACAGCTTCAGTAGCTACTGGTTTCTTTCTGGACAAAATTCAACATGTTGGCTATGACCTATAAAGCCCTGTATGACTTGGCACAAGGCTATTTGAAAGAGTGCATTCTCCCATATGAGCTGCCCCAGGTTTTAAGATCTTCAGGGGAGGTCCTTCTCTTGGTCACACATAGGGTGACCATATAAAAAGGAAGACAGGGCTCCCACAGCCATCGGAGGCAAGTTTGATAGGGATGCAAGAGAGAACATTCTCAGTGGCCACACCTAGGTTGTGAAATTCCTTACTGAGGTAGACTAGATTGCCCCCCTTTTTGGGGTCCTTCTGCCAGCAGTCAAAGATGCTTTTATCCAGGAAGGTCTTTGAATGTAAACTGGGGCAGATCTGCACCAAGCAGGCTATGACACTTTGAAAACGGTTTGAAAACTGCATATGGAGTGTGCCCTGGGCCCCAACAGTTGTCAAAACCATTATAAACCATTTAAAGCAGTGGTGTAGATCCTGCCCAGGTCTGCTGCTGAAGGATGTGTTCACCATTTATTTCTTGTCTTGGGTTTTTGATTGTGTTTTAATTGATTTGATTTAAATTATGTTGTAATTAAGACAGCTTTGGCTATTGAGCGGTATAAAAGTCCAATGAATAAATAAATAAGTTTTTGTTTTGATCTCTTATTTTGTTAGGTGGAAAGGCATATTAGGTGGAAAGGCAGGATATACATTAAATAATAAAATACTCTGCTGTTTCACATTTTATAGTCTACTTGCAATGCTTTATTTATTAATTTATTTATTTATTACATTTTATACCGCCCAATAGCTGAAGCTCTCTGAGCGGTTCACAAAAATTAAAACCATAATAAAACAACCAACAGGTTAAAAACACAAATACAAAATACAGTATAAAAAGCACAACCAGGATAAAAACCACGCAGCAAAAATTGATATAAGATTAAAATACAGAGTTAAAACAGTAAAATTTAAATTTAAGTTAAAATTAAGTGTTAAAATACTGCGTGAATAAAAAGGTCTTCAGCTGGCAATGAAAAAAGTACAGTGTAGGCGCCAGGCAGACCTCTCTGGGGAGCTCATTCCACAGCCTGGGTGCCACAGCGGAGAAAGCTGCATATTAAATAATATAATGGGTTTTAGGATGGGGCTCTTTTTCTTTACTGATGCTTGTGAGCTGTCTTGAGTACTATGAGTAGAAAGATGATCAATAAATTATTATTACTTTTATCAACAACAACAACATTGACACTGAGCTTTAACAGATGGATCAGTCTAGAAATTAGTCATATCAAATGGCAAAAATGAATTACATGATTCTTTACTCCATGTTCTCTTTCCTATGATATTCTTGTGACCATTGGTGCAAACTTCATTTTGGCAACCATATCTTTCTTCATATAACATGTCAGGAAAAGGTACATACATGAACCATCTGCAGGACATACAACACAGCTTCCTCCACACACAAAAGCCAGGTTAATTTGGATCTATTAATAAATTAAGTGTGCTATGGCCTTAAGGTGATTTTGTTAAAATAAAAAAATCATTGAATAATGCACCTTCATAATCTTACACTTATCAAAACCAACAAAAAGATCCAATTAAGTTCAATGGAAATTCAACTAGAAATAAGGCTGAATTTTCTGAATAGTCCTGCTTTGAGGGTTTAAAGCCACTAATTTAATTCATGGGGTTCTCATAGAACTATTGGGATTCTTCTCTTATTAAGCAGTACACAGGGATGAGAAAACCTGTCCAGGACAAATTCTATTATGAAATCAATTTTACAACTTAAAGCCAGGCATTCTCAAAGAAAATCTAACTGCTTTTTTAAAAATTGTTTCAGCCTGTCCTTTTTACATTGCTGTACATCCAGTATTAACTACTGCTCACTTTAATTACAGGTCCCAAGCATTTTGCTACATTTGTACTCACTTTGTGTTATAGGTTACTCCAGGCTGCTCGACACATCATAGATTCTGTAGTTTCCAGGCTATATAAAATGTTGACAATGAAGTGGAGGTAGCCTGGCATAAAAGGATTAATGGACTAGGAGAAGACCTAGAAGGCTAAATCTGCACTACCACTTTAAAGCAGTATTGAAGTGCACTGATTACTGTTGGGGCACAGGACACATTCCATATACCACTTTCATAGTGTTATTTCCTGCTTTTTATTCCACATTCATAATGATTTGACACAGGATGTAGATCTGGAGTGCTTGTTGTCCTGCCTTGGCTGTTAAAATTTGTTGGTTGTTTTCATGTGGGCTGCCTGCATGTTGATGTCATGTGATGTTTACTCGTGGGTCACTGGAATAAAAATGGACCCTACAGAGTCCTCCTCCTCCTTGTGGAGGCACAGCTGCAGCGGTGACAGTGGTGGCAACAACCAAGGAAGCAGCTAAGGAGACTTCTTGAAGTAAGTTTTGGGATGGGTGGGTTTGTCTAGGTGGTATGATAACTGAAACTGTCGGGGGTATCTGTGTACTGCTTTGCTGTATATGTACCAAAGCTCACGATCAATTCTCCATAGCAAATGTGTAATACACCAATCCAGGCTCACTACAAAGGTGAACATTATGAACAGATGAGTTTTGACCAATGAGCCGACTGTGTACAAAATTCGGCAGCATCACTACTTCAGACATTTTCATTTCACCAAATTTTTACTGTGTTATAATTTTATGTAATTATAGTTTTATTTATCCATTTTATTTTGGCTTTGGATGCTCTTCTTAATTGTACTGATATTGTGTTGTTTTAAACTGCTTCAGGGGAGGTTCTTGGAGCTGAAAGGTGGTATGGAAGTGTTTATAAATAAAATAAATGAGAATGAAACCCTAGTAAAATACTGCCCAGCAGATCTATTTATTATTATTATTATTATTATTATTATTATTATTATTATTATTATTATTATTTATATAGCACCATCAATGTACATGTTGCTGTACAGAGTAAAACAATAAAATAGCAAAATCCTGCCGCATAGGCTTACATTCTAATAAAATCATAATAAAACAATAAGAAAGGGAAGAGAATGCACCAAACAGGCACAGGGTAGAGTAAAACTAACAGTATAAAAGTCAGATCAAAATCAAGTTTTAAAAGCTTTAAAAAAAAGAAATCTATGGGCTGTGACACAGCCTCTGTCCATAGATTTATGTTGTGGTGATAGATTAGTATCCATAGATTACTATTTTGCCAGTACTCTAAACTAAGGGATGAAACTGGGTAAAATCCTCCCAGTTGTTGGAGGGTTTTTTTCTGGAACACTGTAGTTGTTTGTTCTTTCCCCCTTTCACCACTGCTTATACAGAGCAAAAGTAACCAGGAATACTTCATTTTACTCACTCTTTCCTATTGACTCAATCCTAGCTTTCCCTAAAGATGTTTGGCCAATAAGAGATTGGTTTATGGCTCAGATTAATCCTTGCATTCTGCTGTCAGCACAACATGCATATATTTGTCCACCTGATCAGCAGAACCAACACAAGATAAGGAGTAATGGTGGTTCTGAGCTTAGCTGGGCTCTCTCCTGCACTCCTATTCCTTGATCTGCATGGGTGTTTTGGTGACCCCAGGATGGATCTCACCAACTCATGTACCTGCATTTCAAGACCAAGTGCATAGTCATTTTAGGATGAGGAAAGTTGCTAGTAGTGTGTGTTTCTCTGTGTGGGTTGATAAAGGGGGATCCATAGTGGATGGTGTTGAACTTGATCCTGTGTCTGATGGCAGCTTGTTCAGTTCTGTTCAGATTTTCAAGGTGTCTGCAGAAACCTGTGATTCTCTGCTTTCAAAGAAAGATTTCTGGCCACATACCTTACCTCTGCAATGTTTTCTTTTCCACCTGAATCTTTATCACTCAATCTGAGGTTTGATATACAGCAGACCCACATGTTCACTGCTCATAGAATGATCTGAGGAGCGTCTTCTATACAAAGCCCTTCAGGTATGATGACAGAACATGGCTTTTGACATTTTCCTCTGGTCAATGCTAAAAGTGTAATCCCTCACTGATGAGGTTAAAGATATCTTTTAAAAAAATCTCTGCAGGTTAAGAACCTAAGAATGCACTCACTCACCACTGTCAATCACAAGGAACCCAGAGGAGCAACTAAGAATCATGCCCAACACGAAAGTCGTCATTCCTGCAAAGACGCTTGATTCTTCTTGAAACACCCACACCCAAGAAATCAGTCCACACCCAAATGACAAACCTAACTTAATTGAACGCTAATAGGAGAAGTTCAAATATTTGTAAGTATGAAGTAACATAATGGCAAACATCAAGTGAGTATCCCAGACTAGAGTAGAACAGAGTAAAACTTCAACTCGATATGAGAACTGTTTTTTGATACATTCAGGAAATGGATCTAAACATATTAATTTTAATTATTTTCACAAGCAAATCCTCACCACCGATTTTTAACACTTGTTGACGTAGTCTTCCTTGAAACACCCCCTCCCAAAAACTACCTCTCCCTTCTTCTGCTTAGGTTTGTCCAAAGTACAATTGTACAATTGTTCTCCATGTTCTAGATGGATTAACCTTGGGCCGGTCTTGATGTTGGTGCATTGGCACCTTGAGCCCACCCAAACCCTGTGGTTTTGCTCCTGTGGGGTTGCGCCACATTATTCCCATGCTAAGGAGCAACTGTGGGGTTTATATGGATCATCAGGGGAGCCGCCGCCACCACTGCCCATCCCTCCCTGGCTTTTAACGTGGGGATTGAAGCCAAGGGAATGGAGAACTTTCCCCCGGCAAAAGGGAGACTCTTTCCCCCCCCCACAAGTGCAGGAGGCAGCATGGTGGCATTCTGGTGGCCATTTGGCTCACCAGGCCCACCCCCTCTCCCCACCTGGGTGGATGGTGACTGTCACCATCCAACCAGCCATACTTCCAATTCGCTCTGGAGCAGTGATAGATGGCAGATTTGCTGTCCTCACCTTGCTCCGGAGAAAAAAGTTGGGATTTTTAGAGCTCAAGGTGGCTAAGAACCATAAGTAGTACAGGGGAAATACAATTAAAATTTAGTTAAAATAATAATAAAAGATATACATTCAAACCCCAGTTTAAAACACACTACAATAACAGGATAAACTGCACTTATTCAAGGTTGCTTGAATAAAAATGTCTTTGCCTACCGGCAGAAAGACAACAAGGACGGAGCCAACCTATCACATCTACACCTTTTGTCAAATCATTATGATCCCATCATGGTGATCCTGAGACTGTCTACATGCATGGAAAGCCCCGTTGTGGCTGTGCATCCGTGCCACATCGGTTAGACGCTGCAGGCTCAACTTCAAAGCCAATGCGGGGCTTCGATGCCATGTTGCGTTTTGAAAAAGTCTGGGATTTAACCCAACTTTTTCAAAGGGAGTGACATCAACATGGTGGCTGCAAATCTGCGCTGCGTCAGTTACATGACACAGCTGCACATTCGCAGCCACCACAGGGCTTTATTTGCGAAGCTGCATGGTAACAAAAGTCAAGGACTTACCTCGACTTTTTTGTGTGTGTGAACGATGTCACCCCAGCCCTTCTGCGCACCTGACCTTGTTCTGTGGACAATCTGTGGGGTGGTCCTGGCAAATGTTTGGTCACTAGAAGCCAGGAAGAGACCAGAGAGGCAGCTCCAGTACCCGTATGTCCACCAGAAACCCCACGCTCCCTTCTTAGCATGGCGATTACCCGATGCCACCCTGAGTAAGCGAAACCACAAGGTTTAGGGAGGACACGGCACCAACTCAGAGCCATGAAGACAGCCCTCTGCATTTGAGTAAAAAAAAAGGGGGGGGGAGATGTTGTATCCAAGTTACATTTTATTTTCTACTAAGCCTATGCATTTTTAAAATCACATATTTCGCATTTATCCTGTAAACGCTTCATAAAAGTTGCAGTATTATATATCCATTCAAAAGAGTGGAATATTTATATGATAACTGCACAGCATATTTTCCTTTTTAATAGTTGATTTTAACTTATTTATTTCAGTTTGGTGTGATCGTTCTACAGTTTCCTTCTTTCTTATTTCCTGCCTATGACAAGTGAACTCTTGGACTTTTGGAAGCATAGTGAAATAGAGTTTATCTAGCAGGACAGAATCAGGACAGACTCGAACTCCATCTGCAGATTTCTGCCCTCATGGCTGTATGCAGCCAGTTTACTCTACAGCCTTCTCTGACCCGTATTTCCCACTCTTGGCCCGTGTGGATTTCTGTTTAATCTTAGAACATAATCTGAGGAATTGACTTCTTGGGTCTGTAATGGAGCTCTTATGTGGAAGAGTGATACACCCATTCAAATCCTTTCATATCCTTTCGAATGCCAGACCACAGAATATAGTTATGCAATATTTTCTTCTCCGACACAAAACAAATCAACTTTTTAAAAAAGACAGAGGGCTGGTTCTCACAACTGCTGCAGCCCACCATGGCTTATTTGAACCACAGTTGGTTGCAGCAATTCGGCATCCATTCCGAATATTTAAGCCGTAGCAAGCGGCTGCTGTGGCTTGTTGTGTCAAACAAATTCGGTGAGGGTGGCTTATGCGAGGGCTCAACAACACTTGCATAATTCTAAAGCAGCCCATGGGTTGTAAACGTTGTATGCAAACTTTGGGCAGGATAGAACCAACACTAGTGAACACTTTTACATCCTACTAATTTAAATTAAGGCTGTGCACAGCCCTGCTGACTCGGCTCAGAGGCTGGTTTGGAGCCACTGAAAAGGGCCCCATTTCCCCTTTACAGACACCATAGTTTGCGGCCATATATATACTAAAAGAAAAGAGCCCCGGTGATAACTTTAAATCACAGCCTGGCTCTCAGGAGGAGGATGCCTTTGCAGGTAAGTCCTGGTGGCAGCGCCGGCAGTGGGAGGCTGGGAAAGGTGAGGAAGGAGAAGGAAGTGAGTCCAGTGAGTCCAATGGACTCACCTGGACTCACGGCCGGCCTTGTGCCAACTTTCCTAGGCAGGATCTACACTACTGCTTATAATGGTTTATAATGATTATGACAACTGTTCAGGCCCAGAACACATTACATATACTGTTTTCATAACGTTTTTAAAGTGTTATATCCTGCTTGGTGTAGATCAGGCCCTAGGCAGGCAGGGAAGTATGGGGGAGTGGCCCTGAACCTCCCGAATCGGTCCAAGGTACCCTGAGCTTTCAGGGCCGATCTGCTTCAGCCTTGGAGTGCCTCAGGCCAACCTGGCACCACTCCAGATTCAGGCTGAGGTGGGCCAAATCGGTGGGCCAAATCAGCCCACCTTGCCTCGAATTCGGGGATTTGGCCTGAGGTGGCCCACAACCCTAGTTTAAATACCAATTTTAAGCATATACTTAATTTTTTATCACTGAATGTTAAGCGAGTGCTTAAATCTTTCTCATTGAACTCAGCAGTAACACTGAAATGGGGAATATTCTCCCCTTCTCAGAACAGGGTCTTATAGACAACTGATTGACTGGCACTTGTGTCCGTAATGAAACTGTTCCCCCACTTCTCAGAGCAAATGTTAAGAAATAAAAATACGCTGCAGGAGAACGGTCCCTTTTTAAGTGCCAGGCAACGTTTAAGGGGAGCGAGGGGAGGAGACCAAATTATTGTAATCCTCCTGCCTCTTCAGTATTGCTTCTCCCAGGGAAGCCTGTTAGAGCCCCGGATGGATCCCAAAACTGTACATGTGTCATTAGAGGAGCAAAAGAATCCGACACAGAGCCTGCCCTGTTGCAGAAAGTCCACATGCGCACTGTATGCAGCTTCTCTGTGTGTGTCTGTACATTAAGAAAAAGCTCTTCTCTCTGGCTGGGCTTTCTTCTTCTGGAGTCTTTTCAGGTTTCTAATGGGCTCCTTTTGATGGCGATCACATGATTTGGAATTGAAAACTTTCTTTTCTCAGCAATGCTCTATATATTCAATGAAACATCACCATCTAGTGGTTGTATTGTAGCACTATGGCAGCATTACACACTGCTGGTATGCTGTGCTAATTTATATTTCAGTTTATCTCCAATCTTTTTGAAAGCATGATAAAGAGGGGAAAGCATAGGAGATGTCCTGGAGGTTACTGACATCATGTAAAGGACCCGCAAACTTCCATGAGTCATGAGTGTGCAATAAATTGCTTGTTTAGAGAAGCTCTGTCTGTGTATGTAACCAGGAGTGTCCTGCTACACTGTATAGCAGAGATTGCTCCACTCATTCAATCTTTTCATTGGCCTGGAGCTATATCTAATAGCTGGCAGCTAGAAAGTATTGCAGTGATAGCCAAATGTACAATAACATTCTTTATTCAGCTGCATGTTCCCAGTTAGATCTAATATGCCCAGTTTAGCATATGAAAAGACAGGGCCATTGTATTTTCTTGAGTGGGGTTTGTTTTGTTTCTTTTGCAGGGGTGGGGGTGCTTTCTTCATATTTGCATTGTTCAGATACACACACTATGTGACTCTTGAAATGAAGCACCTATAGAACTCCATCATAGCATCCTTCTTTCCAAAATCCTTGGCAGGATCTATACCACTGCTTTAAAATGGTTTACAACAGTAGTGACAACTGTTGGGGCCCAGGACACACTCCATACACAGTTTTTAAATTGTTTTCAAAGTGTCATAACCTGCTTTGTGTAGATCTCACCTAGTCTCAGATTGCCCTGTAGTGTAACAGCATTTCCCAGCTTTAGCGTTGATGGCAGTCTTCCCTGACTTGTTTGTTGCTGATGGAGGCTGTAGTCCCAGCAGATCTGGAGATCGTTAGATTGAGGATGGTGGCACTATGGGTTGGATCCCAACAGTATTAGTGTCCTTGAATTTGTGTGAAAGATTAGTCACGACTAACTTAAGGCCCATTGATTTTATTGGACTAAAGTGTGACTAACTAAATCGGGAACCAGTCCTATGATTTGAGAGTAGGGGTGTTCAACCTCTTTCAGCCTGAGAGACAAAATCAATTCTGTAGAAGCTTTCAGGGGTCACATTCCAGTGGTAGGCAAGGAAAAGGCAAAAAGGCCAAAGGCAAAAGACCAAAAATACCAGCATATTGTAACTGCCAGTAGCTAAGCCTGAGGAGAAACATTTTAACCTTTAGAATGTGTTTTGGGGGGATTAGTGCTTGGCCAAATCTTGCCCCCTCTTGCATTTTTGGGAGCTTTCTTCCTGTGGATTGTTTTTTCTGCCTCTTTTGCACGGAGGGGGGAAATTCAGAGGATTTTCTCCTTGGACAGGGTTTCCACATATCTTTTTTTAAAAGTGTAGCCGATTGCTGAGGGGCCTTCTTCCTATTTTTCAGAAAAACACCCCACTTCCCTCAGCATTTGGAGAAGCCCAGCAGTTCTTAGTGAATGCTTACTGGAGACCAGGTGACCTCGCCTATTCCAATAAGCATTCAGGAAGAACTCCTGGGCCCCTGAAAATGCTGGCAGTGTTTTAAAGTAAAAATAAATAAAAAGAAGACCCCCTCAAAACCTGGCTACATTTAAAAAGGTATGTGGAAACCCTGCCCGCCTCCCCAGGGAGACATTCTCCGAAACTCTCATCTCTCCCAGCCTCTGTCACACAAGTTTTTGTCCCCCTGCCTGAAATGGTTAAAATGGAATGGTCGAAATTTTCAGCACGGCACTAGAAAAAACTTGAAAAGCTGAGAAAGTACCAAACAATTGGCAGTCAGGGGAAAGGTGCATTGACATTTGAGAACCCTGGAGAGCCAAAGTGGAATGCCAGGTGGGCTTGATGTGGCTCGCAGTCCTGGGGTTCAAGTCACAAATGCAGGCTTATGGCAGTTCTTGTTTCAGTTGGCATGGCTGGAAGGTTCATTTGCATTGTAAATGTTTTCCTCTTCTGCTTCCATGGCTATCAAATGTTTACGCAAATAGCAGGAGAGAGGCCCAAAGGTGACTTCAGCTTCATGATTTGAGAATAATGCTTTGCACAGTTATCTGAAGCAAAACACTCTGCATGTTTTATCATCCCTATGCATATCATTGTTGCTTCAGGATATTAATGATTTCAAAGGAAATGATACATTTTGTCCCTTTCTTGTTTAGTACATGCCTTGCTGCTGTATTAATTGACACTTTCACCATCACACACAAGTTGATTTTTCCTAAACGCCCATAGCTGGGAGCATCCAGAAGTTTAAGTCCCAAATGGAAGGAATCAAGGAATTCTTTTCAACGGGGTTCTTGCTGGTTCTTGTGAATTACTTAATCACACTTTGGAGGCATCCAGCTGTTACCCAGCTCCTCTATGCCCATATGCACATGCTCTGGCCAAAATTGTTATTTTTGCAGAAACTGAGGGCCACTTCACATATTACTGGGTGATGTGTGTTTTTAGATGTTCATGTTTAGGTAAAATGTAGGATTGGCTGCAGTACCAGGGAGACCAAGTTTGGCTGTGGCCATCCTGCCTTTGCTACAGATGATGGTGAATACACACAGTGCCTTTTGTAGCGTGTGATGCAGCCCTGCACACCTTTTATGGTAGCCTTCCCCCCTCCAACCTTTCTGGGTCATCGAGCACATCTGGAATTTTGAGAGTGTCATGGGCACTTGCACAAAATGGCTGCTATGGGATGGGGGGGTGCTTGCTCATTCATGACCTGCCTGTCATAGTGTGCGTGGTAGGTCATAAAATGCCCATTTCCCAAAAGACAAACTGGTGAGATTAAAAGAAAACTTGCTCAAGAACCTAAATACAAGGCAGAGGTGGGGGCTGAGCTGCAAAACACCAAACTCAAATAAAATGGCACAGGGCAGCCGCCTTTCCCTTAGCAGCATGCCAGCCTCCCAGTTAATTAAAAGAAATAAAAATCTCAAGAAATAAAATAAAAATTAGGAGAGGCAGAAAGCATGACATCCAGTGTTAGTCCTATGTAGAGTAAACCCATTGAAATGAGTAACTTCAATCTCATTCATTTCAAGGAGTCTACTCTATATAGGGCTAACATTGGCTACTACCCCCGGTGGACAGCACATTGGAGCTCCCAGGACTGTGGTACAGGTCAGAAACCGACAACCCTTGGCCCCAAATCCATCACCCTGATTGATGCCATCTGCTGCCTGACCCACCATCTTTCAGACCCAAGGGAAAAGAAATCTGTGTAGCTGTGTTGAATCTGTCACAATAGGACTTGAAAGGAGGCCAATTTGGGGGAAGAGCCTGGACCTCTCACTATCCCCACTCTCGGTCAAGGCCTTCATCTATGTTCTGCAAGACAAAAGAGCTGCTTTCATTTTCACCCCTGCAAAGATTATTTTCCCATTCTTAAGAGTGCACTGGCAAAGAAGTGCTTGTTCTGGTGTATGCTGTTGACCACTGTGCCAGTGCAGCATTATGAATTATGCCAGCAATGCAGGCAGATGTTTCAGCACAAATATTTAGAAGCAGTGTGCGTGACAGTTTCTTCTTAAGATGTTGGGAGATGTCATCATCTGGTCATGGTATTAATATTTCTTCTGTAGTAGCTAATAGAGCTACTGCTGCTGCCACTGCTGCCTCAAGATTAGATGCTTATAAGAAATCATTAGATGCTTATAAGAAATACGGACAATATGACACCGTTTGTTAGGCTTCTGGTGACAAATGGCCTGGAAAAGAATAGGTTATATAATTCAGGAGTGGACCGAAGGTAGATCGGGATCTACTGATAGTTCTCTAGAAGTAGAATCCAATTAAAGTCCTCCTTAGAGTAGACCTATTGAAATGCATGGACTTAAGCGAGTTATTTCAATGGGTCTACCCTAAGTAGGAGTTCAGTTGGATTATATCCTAGGTAATTTGCGGAAGGATTTCTGACCTCCAATTGACTATCACTAGAAGCAACTAAAAAGCTCTCCCCCCTCCCCCAAATGAGGTTGTTGAAAAAGAACACTTGTGGGGGGACGGGACCAGGAATGGATTTTTGAGTAAAACTAGGCTGGGCAACACTTGGCCGACATGCTGCATGTGGCCCCCGCTGTCCCCCATTGCACCCCGTGCCACCACTTCTACTTGTTGCCCCCCTCCATTTATCCATAGCCTCTACAGAGCATCGCTCTATGAAGTGGTTTGCTGCCGAATTTTGGTGGCAAACTGGCCATTTCGGCTTCTTCTTTTTTGACACTGTAAGAGTGTCAAACTTGAAGCTAGCAAGAAGAAATCAAAGCCATAACAGTGCTGGCCAGTGGTGTTGAAAATGGAAAATACTGCTTTGAGCATTAGGATCATGTTCCATGCAGACTTTACAGATCAATTTGTTTTGGAGAAAGAACACAGAAATATTACCGCTGCCTTCACTACAACTGGTTTATTTACCAGGGGTGCTTACTGAAGCACACAAATCATAATGTCAGCACCCTTAAATCCTAAAACTCCAGCTTGTCCTTAGGGACCCTCTTAGCAACCCTGCAAGCCAACTCAAAATTACTCAGCGTTTCACCTTGTTCACGCCTGCACTCAAACTGGTGTTCAGAGGCTTTCGAGGTGGGTCAATGTGACCTACATTCCAGATCAATGGAATGGCCAAGGGCCCACTCAACACACACCTATGATTCCCCCATTGACTACCACGCAGCACAAAAAGATCATGGCTGTAACAATACCTCCATTTCCCCTCATTTCCAGCTTTTAGGGAGGTGGGTACCTTTTATCTTCTTCTATTCCTAATTTGGATTTACAAGTGACAATACAAATATCTTTTCATTGCCCGAGCTCTCTTTTGCCCTCCTTTTGGCATTCTAAACATATTCCCTTCATTTAGCCTCCCACTCTTTGTGCGCTGCCCCCTTTTAATTCTTCCACTTTTCTGAGGTGCAACAAAGGCCCTTTCTATACCACACAGGTGTAGAGGGAGGGGGGGCGATCCTGGACTTACCTCCTTCCAGGATCGTCCCATGGGTCCAAATGGCCAGCGCAATGTCCGGGATTGGAGGAGGGACATTGCGCGAATCGAGGCGGACATTTTTTAAAGTTACAGGAGCTGGAGCATGCTTGCAGAAAGGAGAAAAACAACAACAACCCCGTTCCACCACCCTCCTGGACTGACTCCTTCCCTCTACTGATCCCCACTACTCGCGGGGAGGAGGGAAGAAGCCGGGACAGGTGGCCACACACCTCCTGTGGTCTCGGGATGAGGAGGAATCAGGTTTCCCCAGGGATTATTTATCCCTGGGAAAACATGTGCTTATCCCCCGCTGCCCCTGGGAGTCACTGTGCATCATTTGGATGCACAGGGACTCGTCCGTGACCAGCTCTGATTTTCCTGCTGGTTTAGAAACAGCCAAAGACAACAAAGTCTGGAAATATTAACAGGTTGTGAAGCAACAGCATTAATCGTTTTAAAAGCTGAGAGGTTGATACTTTGACTATATTATTGTATGATCAATAATAATAATAATAATAATAATAATAATAATAATACATTTTGAAATGCTTTTTCCTATGCTTCACACACACACACACACAAATATTTCCATAGCAGCAAATGGTGTGAAAACCCTACTAAATTATTTATTTTATTTTATTTATTTATTTATTTAAGTATTTTTATGCCGCCATTCAGCCAAAAAAGGCTCTCATGGCGGCTTACAAAAATAAATTATGTGGTATTTTATCTTCCAGGTTTCAATTGGAGTGTATTTCCTAACTGTAAATTTACACTTCAATTATATCATATCATAAAGCAGAGGAAGTGGATTGTTTTGGGAGGCAGAGGAGTTTTCCTTCTATTTTCTTTCTTCTGTTCCTTATTAAATGATTAGGTGGATTAGTCCTTGTTTACATCTAAATTTTCTGGCAATACAAAATCAACCGCAAGCCATTTTTATTGCACTGAATTTTCCCCCTAAATTTTCTTGCACAGAACAAAATCTCTTTCTAGATGTATGTGCTATTATAATGTAGAAATCAGAAATTGGAAAAGCTGTTTGGGCTCAAAAACTTCTTCAAAGCACTCAAAATGTATGCAGTAATATTTCACTAAAAGATTGGACGCCTCTTATCTCATACTCCCAAAACAGAGAAAAGAGAGAGAAAGACATCAGTGACAACTGCTTCTGAAAAGAGCAATAGTGACTGTGGATTTTTATTCGTGCTTCTGACTCCTCCTTTACCCGTAAATCCATTCTTCTAGTGTTCATAAAATGTCTGCAAGAGGGTTGGAGTGGGGTGTGGGTGGGTGTTTTAGTGAAACCACATTTATGCCCCAACAATATTTCATCTCCCTGACTCACGGGAAGGGTAGAAAAGAAATTACACATTCAGTTCAATCTCCAGTAAACCTTATATTTAAAATTGCATTGCTACGTAATTATCCTGTTTACAATGTTCTTTACATTTTTTCTCACAGGAAAAAAAATAATAAAATAGATTTGGATCCTAATCTTCGCATAAATGCCAGAAAGCTTTGGCGAGGAGACGGCCCCTGCATACTTAGGGATATTTCGTGAAGAAAAGAAATGTGTTTGTAATTAGGGATACGCAGAAGTGCTGTGACTCCATCTGAGTAAACCAAAGCCAACCCGCCTGGCTTTCCAGAGGAATGACTGTGAAATGAAGTGGATAAACACAGCTTAGGCTGGAGTCATTAAGAGGAATAAGTCAGGGCCTCTCAACCCGGCCTTCAGCCTCTTGTTTTAGCACCTTTTGTAACCTTGCCTTGAATAAGGAAGAATCGTGTCACTGGATTGCTCCAAGTTTCAAAAAAAAATTAAACCACAGTGAGAATCCAAGACTCGGAGACCAGACATTACAGAAATACAGCCGTGATAAACCAATCTCATTCTTTTGTCATTTCTGTATGAACGCAACGTTCGCAGCCTCTTTATGCATGTTCCCTGTAATCAGTGGGACTTGTGCCAGGAAAGTGAGACTAGGCCTGCAGCCGTAACCGCTTGCCTTGAGTCTCTCTCTTTCTCCCCTCCAGCCACAACACTTTTCTTCTGTCCCTGATCCACACCACATCTGGATTTTCTATATCTTTGGAACTAACATAGCCTATATTCTCCTTCCTAACTCATCAGTTAAAAGCCCTTTTCCTGCCTGGCTGGAATTGTGCCTCCTTCTCTTTGCACTGGTTTCTTGCCATTTTCCATACTAGCTGCAAGAAAGCGACTTCTTCCATTGGAGCTGTTCTGTCCTCCTGCCATGATCGCACCATCTCTCTAGTTTGTCTTTGTTCACTTTTTGTCTTTCCCTCTCTCTGCTCTGTTCTTCCCTTCTGCCCATCGAGTTGCTTCTTTCTCATGCTTTAAAACAGCAGGGCTTCAACATTTACTCTCAGCCAAATCATTCCTATACTACCAGCGGAACACAGTCACAAAGAGCTGTGCTGAATCAGACCGAAGGTCCATCTGGTTCAGCATCCTGTGGCCAAACAGCTGCCCACGGGAAGCCCACAAGCAGCATATGAGCGCAATACCAGAAGTAATAAATAGCCAATGACTAATAGACATTGACAGCCTTTTAAATTATTGGGGGAAATTCCAAAAAATGGGGACACGGTAGTGTTTGAAGGCACAAGGCTGGTCCTACCATAAGGTACAATGAGGAGGCTGCCTCAGGCAGCAGATATTGGACCTGTTCAGACAACACACTAAGCCATGGTTAGGCCGCTAATCCCTTTGCAGCAAATGGTTCGTGAGTGTGTTTATACCATGGTTATGTAGCCATCGTGGTTAGGAATGGTTCACATGACATGCTAAGCCATAATGTTTAGTTCAAAATGCTTAACTACCCTGGCTTAGTACGTTGTCTGAACAGGGTCACTGAGGACAGAGAACTGTGGCAGAGAGCTGTTGGAGGAAGCAGTGGTGTATACCTTGCATCCTGGCCTGAGTTACCTGCTCAAGTGCAACAAGAAATGCTGTTTCATTGCCAATGGTGACGTAAGGTTCAACTGCCAGTCTGGTCAGCTTTTATCAATGGAACAGAAGGGAGGGCACCATTTTGTCTTTCATCTCAGCCAGCAAAATGTCTCAGGGAGACACGGGTATTTCACATGTGCAAGCTGTTAAGGAAATAGTGCTTTGTGGTAGGCGAATGTCAAAGGAAGTTGGTTATTATATGTGGAACACTTTATCCCCCCCCCCCCAATTTAGCATGCCATAGCCTGTTTTGGCTGCTAAAACATATCCTTCCTTTTCCTCTTCTTTGCTATTTTGTCATCAAACACTGCCTTTCCCCTTCACATGCCAAATATCTTGCTCTTAGCCACAAGATCCCACAAATCACAACCCAGTGAAATGAGTCTCATAGCTCTATAAAGGTCAGCACAGTGTTTTGGTGTAAATAGTTGTGCTCTTTTATGCACCCCCCTCCCCTGTCCTAAATGGAATGTCACTAGTTTCACTTCTACTAATAGAGAGAGGTGAAATTCAAACAATTCCATATATATATGGAAACCTATAGCATTAGAAAAGAGGGACAGAGAGACTTTTTAAAAAACTAAATAAAAGTTCTGTGAAATAGTGATGACATTTCTACAGGGGTCAAAGGAAGCTTTCCTGATGTTTTCTATTTTGTGTGTTTACTTAAGGAGGGAAATGAGCATTCACTTGGGTAGCGATAAAAACAAAACAAAATATAATTGCTGAAAGGATATAAAACAGCGTAGCCATGGAATGAGGAGTTCGCACTACGGTTGATACAGACACTGATGAATTAGTACCAATGATACTTGTGCAACCATATTCAATACAATACATACAGAGCTTTTCTACAAGGCTGTTAATCCACTGTATCTGCTTTTGGTTTCATCGCAGGAATGAGATCTGACTACTACACAAGGGGTGTTCCTTTCCTGCTTTCCCACTGCATAACCTCTAGGTGGCACTGTGGTATAGCAGAATAGCTGAATTTTCTTTCGCAATCATTGCATTTAACCTGCAAAAAAAAAAAAACCTCACCAAAAGTGCTGTTTAAAAACAGAAGTGAAACTGGAGGGTCACGATGTCATCTAGAAAACCTGTAAACAACTATGAGTAGGAAATTACAAGTGCACAATAAATGTCTCATGTAGAAAAGCTAACAGTAACAATAGATATACAGTAACAACTCATGGGAGGGATGGTTCTATTTTCAAACATTTTATCAAATACCCAGAAACACAGCATGGTTAATGTCGGAACTTTAAGCTAGGTAGTGAAGTGCCCTCAGGTACCAAAGGGGGAGTAGACAAATGAATAGACAAATTTGTGGACAATAAGGCTGGTCTTCATGGCTATATATTACTTCCAGGATCAGAGGCAGCATGCCCATCCAGTGGTGGGCTGGATAAGAGCTAATAAACTGAGGCTGAATCCTGACAAGATGAAGTGGCCAGTTCCCATGTCTCGGAATTAGGCAGATTACCTGTTCTGGATGAGTTTACATTCCCCCTGAAGGGTCAGGTTCATAGCTTGGTATTCCTTAAACCATGTTTGTCACCAGAGGCCCCTAGGAACTAGAAATGTCTTTTACCAACTTTGGTCATTGGCTAGCTATAGCCATTCCTGGATATCGATAGTCTGGCCACACTGAACCATGCACTAGCAACCTCAAGGTTCGATTATTGTAATGCCCTTTATGTGGGGCTTACCTTGAGACAGGTTCAGAAACTGCAGCTAGCACAGTACTCAGTGGTTAGCTTGGTGAGGACATGAAGACATCCCCCTGGAGATGCCAGGAATCAAACCTGTGACCTTCTGCATGCAAAGCAAGTACTCTACCACTGAGCCATGGCCACTCCCTGAACTGCAGGAACTGTGGGAAATAGGATGCTATGCTAGGTACATATTTGGTTTGATCCAGCAGGGATCATCTTACAAAGACCAGAGCAGGTCTTTTCCAGAAAATGCTTTTATTGACAGAATAAAAGAAAATGAAAATTGTGAAGAAAATGAATGAAAGCATCATGACCCAGAAGGGAGGAGAGAGAGAGAGCATTGTGGAGTTAGCAAGCCAAGAGTGGCTGTGTGGTGAGGGTTCAGCATATGGGGGGAAAGGGCAGGAGAAGATGGAAAGTGAGAGAGAGGGAGGAAGTGGTGCAGGCGGTGAGACAGAATCAGGGGAATGAAGAATGAGTGAGATATTGCAATTGTATACTTATCCTTATGATCTTTCTGAAAGCACATCAGAGGAAGGGGGAGCAAAGGTACTCAGCATCAGGGTGAATCCAAAAGTACGCAAGAAAAATAGGCACTGCCTAGCCACCAGTGGGGTTGGACCTTAGGGCCAACTTTCAGGGCCCTGCATTCCAGGGGCCCTCAGAGAGTAGCAGGGGATGAGGGCCTCAGGGCAACAGAAGCAAATTCCATTTCATACCTGCAGCCACAATGGTGTGATGATTTAAGCGAGTTTGGAATGCAAACGTTCACATGCTCAGATTATTATTATTATTTTAAATCCAGATTGGCAAACAGTTTTGTTGTGGTGGTTCTAACATATCCGGAATGCAGAAGCCGTTTTAAAGGAGGGTGAGAGAAGAGAGGGCAGCAACGCGCACTCCTGCCTCAGGCGACAGTAGGCTTTGCGCCAGCCCAGGCCCCAACATGCGAAATACCTCCTTCACACCCACGATTTCCAGCACCAACAGAAACCTATTTCATAGCAATCCCAGCAGCCAGTATAAAAATGTGTTTAAAAACAGGGCAGGCAGCTGGGTGGGCACCAAGAAACGTGTCTAGGGTATATTGGTGCCCAGGGGCAAGGTTTGAACTAGAGGGTAGAATGTACTGGGAGCTGGTTTTTGTGTGAGTCCTTTTCTGGGGTTACACATCAGCAAGAGAGAGAGACAGAGACAGAGAGAGAGGGACAGACAGACAGACAGACAGACAGACAGAGCTCTTTCAGACAGGGGTCGGGGTGGGTGGGAATTGCCTTTCCTTACCGTCGCTCTCGCTTCTGTTTCTCTTCTGCAATAGGGATGAGAAGAATCCCACGGGGGAGAAAGGGGAAGCAAGCAGCAACCACATGGCCCATTCAGTGTAGTGGGACAGCGCCCTCTAGTGGGCATTTTATAATGAAGCTTCTCCTGCACTCGGCAGGAAACAGCCACAAATGTCACTATAGCTCAGAAGAGTCGCATTTTTGGAGGATTCTTTTACAATGAAAAAATGGCAGAAGGAGCGGGAAACCAGTGGGAGACACTCAGGAGGAACATGTGAAGATCCATGAGTGGCCAGTCATGAGCATGAGCTAAAACGCCCATCAGGGCAGGGGAGGAAGATCAGAGCCGGGGGCGGGGAGGAAGATCAGAGCCAGGGAGATCGGGGGTGGGGAGATTGGAGCCAAGGGGGGAGATCAGGGGCAAGGGGGATCGGGGAGAACGATTTTTTTTTTAAAAAAAAATACTTACCTAAGCGCACGAGCATTCGTGCACATCCGGCGCTTCCAAGAGAGAAAGAGAGAGAGAGTTTTCATTTGGCACAGAGTCCATACTTGGGGAGTGGGAAAGAGTTCAGGCTCCTCCTGTGGGTGGCAATGGTGTGTCCTCTGGGTGTCTCAATGACTGAGGATCTCCAACATGGGCACCAATCTATCTATGGACATCTCTCTTGGCACCTACCAGGTTCCTTCCCCCTCCTGGTTTTTTATTTTATTTCTTAAAGATCTTTAATCATCATCATCATCATCATCATCATCATCATCATCATCATCTGGGAGACAGGCATGCTGCAAAGTGAGGTGCTGCCCATTGATTCCAGTGGAGATGCTGTTTTTGAAGAATGGAATGGGGTGGGGCAGTGGTTCCCACACAGAGGACGGTGGTTCCAATCCAAGGCTAGGTCTCCACGACTGCTTTACAGCGGTATTGAAGTGAACTGATAACTGTTGAAGCACATGCCACATTCCGTATACCACTTTCATAGGCTTATATTCTGCTTTTTATTTCACATTCGTAATGATTTAACACTAAGGTGTAAATTGGCGCCATGCATGTTTACATGAGAGTAAAAGAGAGAGTGAGGGCTTTGCTAGACCAGGGGTTAGCCCAGGCTGACACCTGGGCTCGCCCCTGTGCATCCAGGTGACACACAGGGGCTCCTGGGGTCAGGCAGGGGTCAACCCTGCCTGGCCCCAGGTTAACGGGCACCATTTTGGGTCCAGTATTTCCGCAGTCCCAGGCTGAGCCCGGAACCACGGAAGGTCTAGCCTGTTCTGCGGCTTTTCCAAGCTATGCCACTTACTCGCATGTAGCCGGGAGAAGCCATGCATGGGGCCTAGTGCTCCACAGAGCAGGGGGAGGGGGAGAGATCGGGGCAGGGGGAGAGATCAGAGCCAGGTGCGGGAAGGGCAGAGCCAGGGGCAGGGGGGGGAGATTGGAGCCGGGGTGGGGGGGATCAGAGCCAGGGAGAGATCAGAGTCAGGGAGATCCGGGGGGGGGGAGATTGGATCCAGGGGGGAGATCGGGGGCAGGGGGAGCGGGGAGAATGGTTTTTTTAAAAAAAAAAATACTTACCTAAGTGCACGAGCATTTGTGCACATCTGGCTCCTTTAAAAATAAACAAATGGCGGACGCGACGAGGCTTTCCTGAAGCCCATCGTGTCTGACGTGTAGATAGGAGCGACAGACTTCTAGCATGGGCTGCCCCCTCCTCACCACTGGATTATCAGGTAGGTCTAGCAAAGCCCTAAGAGAGAGAGAAGCCTCAGATACCTGCTATGTGATTAGCATAACATGTAGCTTGGCTCTTAGATGTCTCTGGAGGGATCCTAGAGGAAACCTGCATGATGTTAAGCAGATACTTTTGTGACCCTCACATTGAATGAATTGTTCTTTCAGTTCAAGAACTTTTGTGTTGTGCCATGATAAATAGTTACCACAATTATCCCACTCCAAAAACAAATAGATACTATAGAGAAATTAGTCAAAGCTGTAGTTCACCCCCATAGGAAAATGAGGTGTATGTTTTTTTAAAGGAATGTAGAAAATATCTAGAGTGATGGATTTATTGTATAGATTTGTAATTAAGGGTGCTTTAAACGGGTTTTGTAATACATCACAAACTGAGAAATGCTTGGTCTTCTTGCACCCCAAGGCTATTGGTTCAGCTACCTGAACTACTCATATGACTGTAACTAATGAGCGCTCCCATTCAGACTTGGTGCCCACACAGTTTTGGAGATGCACTCAGCCTGAACTGAGATTGGAAGTGCAGACTCTTTGTCTGGGGAAAGAAAGAGTTTGGGGTTTTGGAGCCAGCAGAGAAATGGGACCTTTCAATACATAAAATTTTATGTTCTGCTGCCGTCAATGTTCTCAGAGGCTTGTCTCTTGGCTCCTGCTGTTTTAACTAAAGCATGGACTTCATATAAAAACAAGAGTCATTTCTCAGGACAGAGTCAAGGGAAGCCACACATCCTCTAGAGCTGCCTTGAATTCCTGTTGATTCAGACAACCGCCAGACTCAGGGTGTCCACAATATAATCCCAACCGTCGACCAGCTCCTGACCATACCATTGCACACACCATCACAAGCTGGTGGCTGGATGTAGGAAGTGCTTTCCAGGGCACCACTCATGGTACGTGCGTCTGCACAATTTGGGAGAGGGATCTCCCTCTGTGTAGCATTCTCAGGGGCTGGCGGAGCAGCCATGGAGAGGAAGGAGTCAGGATGTCTGCTTCCACCAGCCCAGTTGCATTCACCTAAATCTGGATCCGCCCCTATGTCTTTTGTAATGGCTTAACCTTGCCTGTGGTAACAGCTGAAGCTATCAAGTGCCTGACAGTCGTGGCAAACAGGATCTTGGCAAAAGTGTCCACCTCGTCTTTACATGTCAAAGTGCTTCCTGGACATTCCTCATTGCATCACTGCTTAAATCTGTAAGTTGCCACACTCCATAGTGGCACACTCCACTCCTTTTCACTCCATTATTTAGCTAGTAATCACGGGCAAGATGGAATGAAGCTGGGTTTCCTCTTGTTACACAGCTGTGGCATTTCCAAGGGTAACTGGAACTACAATTCACATATTGGGAAAATATGTAAACTGTAATCATATTACTGAAGTTATATACTTTTGAAAAATCAGAATTATATATGTTGGCTAGTCTAACAACATACTAGCAGCCATTATATCATGAAAGGTATGTTCAAATGTCACATTTCTTGTGTGTCAAATCATCTGTGAAGCATCACATGTTGATCCATTGATGCCTTACATTTTATTCATGGTCTGTGTTCAAAATCCTTTTAAGCTGTTGGTAATATTATGCTTTAGTGGTTTGCCACAAAGGATGTTACACCCACACAGAAATTCTTTAAATGCAATCCAGATTTCTGCGGGATCATATAGAAGAGACTAGAAGCAACCACATAATTTTGGCGCGTCTGTCCACTCTCCATGATCTGCTAGAAGACTGGCTCATTTGCTTGAGACATCTGGTACAGTTATGAACAAAACATATTCCCTATCTGGCAGGTGTTAAGGTGGGGCAAATAATCTTATTCACTCCTATTATTTTTGCACTACAATCTGGCTGCTCATACAACATGATTCTGTTATTTAATGTAATCAGCTAAAAGTGTTTGGATACAGAGATGCTTGTTTTGCTATCCGTGGGTGGATTCGAGCCCCTGGTATTTTACCAAATAGATAACTGTTATCTATTAAAATGCCTATAGATGCAGTGCTTAGTGAGTTGGATTGGGACTCGGTAGATTTGGGTTCAAGTCCCCATTCAGCTATGAAGCTTCCAGGGTGATTTTGGACCAGTTACTGACTTTCAGCCTAATTAATTTACCTCACAGGGTTGTTGTTAGGATGAATTAGAGAAGAGGCAAGTAAGAGGAGACATGGTGGAGGTGTCTCTGCATAATACTAGAACCCGGGGTCATCCCAGGAAGCTGAGATTCAGGACAGATAAAAGGAAGTATTTCTCTTCACACAACACATAGTTAAACTGTCAAATTCGCTATCACGACATAGTGATAGCCACCAATTTGGAGGGCTTTAAAAGGGAGTTAGACAAATTCATGAAGGATAAGGCTATCAGTAGCCACTAGTCCTGATGGCTATATGCTACCTCAGTATCAGAGGTAGTATGTTTATACACACCAGTTGCTAGGGAACATGGGTGGGGAGGGTGCTGTTGAACTCAACTCATGCCCTACTTGTGGGTCCCTGGTTTACAGCTGGCTGGCCACTATGTGAACAGAGTGTTTGTCATGATCCAAGGCATGGGCAGCAGGGTCCTTAGGCAGGAACGCCGGAGCTGGGATGGACAGAGACAGAACCAGCTTGGGCGGTTGGAATACTGGTGGAGCAAGCTGGGAGTGAGGCATGGGTCTCGGGTGGCAGAGTCCAACAGAGGGCCAGAGGCAGGAGGCAGATCCAGGAAACAGGCACAAGGTCAGACACAGGTCCAGAATCCAAGCAGGGGCCAGAGGCAGAAGAGAAGTCCAGTCAACAAGCAGGCAAGGTACAGGCAGGGATCAAGGCAAGAGGCAGAGTCCAGGAGGAACGGAGTCCAAACAAGGGCCAGAGGCAAAAGTCGATGGTCGAAGACAAAACAAGGTTCAGGCACATACCAGGTAGCAAAGGGGCCAGAGGCAGAGGCATGGTTGAGATGAGCAAGAGGTCCAGCGAGGCAAGATCTCTGGTAGCAAATGGTATGGAACCGGCTGCAGCTAGCACAAGAGACCATGTTGCTGTGACAAAGGCAGAAGGTGAAATGCAGCTCTTATGTAGGCCTTTCCTGGCAGCTCCCAGATGTTCCGTATGAGCCCACCTGGGAGTGCCTGCTGGTCTGGGCCTGAACCCTGCAATGCTTTACCAGCCAGGGCTCACATCCTGCAAAGCCCTGCAGCTGGTTATATGGCAAGCTGCTGCCAGATGCTGCTGCAGGAGAGGACAGATCCTGACAGTGCTGGACTAGATGGATCCTTGGTCTAGCATGGCTGTACTTATGTTCATGTATGGGCTCCATACAGGAAAGATGGTATATAAATGTTATAAATAAATAATATATCAATATCTAACTATCTAGATATGTAAATACATATATTTCCCCCCTCAAGTAATGTCATAGAAGACAATATGACAAAGATCATGGGTGAATTCATTAAATAAAATGGTGTTTTCAATAACACTTTGAAATGAATATGATGCCTGAAAGTACCCTAAATTGCATAGAAAAATGCTCTGTAGCCATTTTAAATGCTTGTTTTCTTTATAGTTGGTTCTACATCCAACTGGCTTTTAAACTGTACAGTTTGTATACTGTACATTATGTTTCCAGTGACTTCAGAATTACTGCTCTGTTAGTACTTGTTGGAAGACAGCCATTGAAAAATGAAACAACAGCTTTGTAAGGTCAGACTAACCCACCCAAACCTAACCTAGTAGTCTGTGTCTGACAGACTAGCAGTTTTCAGTACTTCTGTGTCACACTGGCTTATGGTGTGGTATAGTGGTTAGAGTATTGGGTGCTTGTTTCTAGTCCCCATTCAGCCATGGAAAACGAATGGGTGACTTTGGGCCAGTCATAGACTCTCAGCTCAACCTACTTCACAGGGTTGTTGTGAGGATAAAAATGGAGAGGAGGAATAGGAATAAACCCTGCACAGACAGCTGGAAACATTTTCTTTATTCCTTGGGTTCCTTGAAGGAGAGGGGGGGGGAAGGCAAAATATAAATGCAATAAATAAATAAGAATTGTAGCTGATGGTTTCAACTTTCGGACAGACTTGTGTTTAAATAATATCATCAGTGGAAGGATAGATGTCTTATCGATATACCTCTCTTAATAACTGGTTTTCTATAGATTCTATCTAGCAGGTGTGTGGCTGATGTTCTTAAAAAACATGGTTGAGCCGTTGCTTCATCTTTCTTAAGAAGGGAGGGGCTGCCGAGCAACTGAGGGAATGGAGTCGAGAAAGAGGCCTTGCCCAACAAGGCCTCTTTCTCGACTTCATTCCCTCAGTTGCTCGGCAGCCCCTCCCTTCTTAAGAAAGATGAAGCAACGGCTCGTTTTGGGCCAAAACAAGGCCTCTTTCTCGACTCCATGAGAAGTGGGCAAAAGGGGGCCTCTCTTCACATTCCTGTTCAGGGAGGACTAGGCAGGTCGTGGTGTGGTGGAGGCATTTTGTACTGGTTGCCAATGTCCACCAGCTTACAAAGGATCCTAAAGTTTCTTTTGGTGTCAACAAGGCTTACACAGAATGGATCTTCGAACAGCAAAAAGATGTTTTCTTGAGTGGTATGTATTGTAGCAACTTTAGCTTCAACTAGACAATATGTTTCCAACTAGAATGGAATAAAGAATTGGTATAATCATATATATATTAAAAAGTTGTGGTTAGTTTCAAAAAATAACGTGAGAGAAGTATTTCTGGAAACAATTAAAGGCTAATTGAAGTGTATTCTAATAGTAATTACTTGCCACCCGTGTGTCCCTTTCTCCTGGTAATTTTATTTCATTCTACATCTAAGGCTCCAGTCCTGATTATCTAGTGGTTTTGGTCACGCCTTGTTGCTTTTCTGCTTTTGCAAATAAAGCTTAGATGATCTGGCTTGGTGACTGAAAGAATGTTCCTACAGCCATTCTACATTTATTCAAACTCCAGACTTCCTCATTCTGTGCCCCTTTTCATCATGTTACGTCCTTGTCATTAAAAAAGAAAGAAAAAAGGCTAGCATTGGATGTAACAATAGCTGCAGACTTCATTCTCCAGTTATGAAATTACTGTACATGTGCTAGGCTTACCCTTTGGAGGCAGAGCACTTAGCTCTGGTTCTGAGCTCCATCACTCCTATTTCCCCCACCCCCCGGTTTGCCTCTGCATTTTTTACCACCGTTTCATATGCACAGCAAGCACTCTCCCCTTTCACAATCGTCACTATACTGGTGAACTCTCTTTTCATTTGTTTGTTCTCCCGCTGCTATTGTGCCACTCCTTCTCCTTATTAAAACCAACATTTCTTTCCGACACATGTAAATTTCTGGAAGATTGGTGAAACATTTTTTTTATTTTATGAATGTTAGAATGAACAACTTCCCAATTACCCCTTTATCATGGTAGAATGCTTTTTTTCCCCTGTCGAACCTTAACTAATGACACAAGGCTGTGCGCCCTTAAATGTTATTCAATGAACAAAAAACCTACGGTTTATAAAACAACGTTAAGGCCCTACACTTTCCCACCAAGCACCAAAAAGCGGGGAAATTGGGAGTTAAGGCTCGCCAGCCTTAACGCCACATCCTCCCTAAGGAGGCAGAAAGTACCAGTGAAATTCTCATTCTGCCAAAGCAGATAAACCATGAGGACAGGATGGAGAATAGGATATGCAGAGGTGACTGTGGGGTTGTGGAAAACTGATGACGAACAACTTAGAGCCACCTACTTCTTTTTTTGTTTAGAGCAGCCCTTCCCCAACCTGGTGCCCTCCAAAGGTGTTGGACTACGACGATCGATCATTGCAAGTCAGTATGTCCCATGGTCAGGAATGCTGGGACAGCAGGATGGGGAACGTAGGGGGGCGCCTCCAGGCAAGCCCCCCCACCCCCACCCCGCTTACCTGCTCTGTCGTCGTTGGGCCCGGGCTTGAACTGAGCGCCCTGGTGCACCTGGAAGCAAGGCCACACTTGCAGCCTTGCTTCTGGGTGGACCCAGGGGCTCAATTCAAGCCTGGACCAGGCGACGACAGAGCAGGTAAGAACACCCCACACACACACCTGGCCCCTTACCTGTACCTGCTGCCACCGCTGCACAAAGTGCAACAGCTCCAGCCAACACCCCTCCTGCCTGGCCCCTTACCTGGAGCTGCCACTGCACAAACTGTTGCGGTGGCAGCTCCAGGCAAGCCCCCCCGCACCCCACCACTTGCCTTCTCCGTCATGGCCTGACCCGTGCTTGAATCAAGCCCCTGAGTCCACCCAGAAGCAAGGCTGCAGGTGCGGACTTGCTTCCGGGTGGACCAGGGCACTCGATTCAAGCCGGGGCCCAGCAACAACGGAGCAGGTAAGTGGGGTGGGCTGGGGTGGGGGCTTGCCTGGAGCCGTTGCTGCAGTTTGCACAGCAGTGGCAGTGGGTCTAGGTAATGGCCCAGGCAGGAGGGGGTTGCTTACCTGCTCCGTCGTCCCCAGGCCCAGGCTTGAATTGAGCTTCCGGATGGACCAGGGTGCTCAGTTCAAGCCCGGGCCCAGTGACGATGGAACACGTAAGTGGGTTGGGGCTTACCTGGCAGCAGGGCCAGGCAAGAGGGGGTGGGGTTTCTTACCTGCTCCGTCGTTGCAGTCCAACACCTTTGGAGGACACCAGGTTGGGGAAGGGCTGCTCTAAACAAAAAAAGAAGTAGGTGGCTCTAAGTTGTTCGTCATCAGTTTTCCACAACCCCACAGTCACCTCTGCATATCCTATTCTCCATCCTGTCCTCATGGTTTATCTGCTTTGGCAGAATGAGAATTTCACTGGTACTTTCTGCCTCCTTAGGGAGGATGTGGCGTTAAGGCTGGCGAGCCTTAACTCCCAATTTCCCCGCTTTTTGGTGCTTGGTGGGAAAGTGTAGGGCCTTAACGTTGTTTTATAAACCGTAGGTTTTTTGTTCATTGAATTTCATGGCTTTTTGTAAAGGATAACGAGCCCTTCCCTCTTTTAAATGCGGTTACTGTAGTATAGCTCCTGCAGCTTTCACTGTTGTGATGAAAAGGAGATTTCACCAGGTTCTCCATATATACAAACGACACCTGCTGAAATTTATATTTATAAATATAACTGTAAAAAAAATATATTTTTTACTTAATTAACATTAAAGAATGCACCGTTGTGCATTCTTTAATGTTAATTAAGTAAAAAATATATTTTTCTCCTGCAGCTTTAACTGGTGTGATGAAGAGGGAACTTCACCAGGTTCCCCATATATACAAATGACACCTGCTGAAATTCCCTTTTCTATGCAACTGTTAAAGATACAGGAGCCCTGTGCTCCTTTTCATATGGTCACAGGGGCAGGGGGCTGGTGACTCCGATGTCAGTGGGGCTATGAATCCATGGGTACATAAATCCTACAATCCTATGCAAGGTTAGACATAAAATCCTACAATTCTATGCATATACCCACGGATTCATAGACCCACTGACATCGGAGTCACCAGCCCCCCCTTGTGACCATATGCAAGTACAGGGCTCCTGCATCTTTTACAGTTGCATAGAAGAGGGAATTTCAGCAGGTGTCACTTGTATGTATGCAGCACCTGGTTAAATTCCCTCTTCGTCACAACAGTTAAAGCTGCAGGAGCTATACTAGACTGACCAGATTTAAAAGAGGGCAGGGCTCCTGCAGCTTTCACTTTTGTGATGAATCCCAGGTGGATTCCTGCATTAAGAAGTGGGATGGACTAGATTGCCTCTCAGGGTCCCTTTTCAACTCTTCTATTCTAGGATTCTCTGAACATGGGCAGAGTGCATTGCCTGTGGCTGATGTGAGTCAAACATGCCACGATAACTGGAGGGAGGAAGTTTTCCCAACCTGCCAGCTAAATTCCTGCATTAAGAAGTGGGTTGGATTGGATGCCCTCGTAGGCCCCCTTTTCAACTCTGCTATTCTGGGATTTTCTGAACATGAGCAGAGTACATTGCCTCTGGCTGATGTGACTCAAACATGCCACGATAACTGGAGGGACAAAGTTTTCCAAAACTGCCAGCTAAATTCCTGCATTAAGAAGGGGGATGGATTCTTTAATGTTAATAAAGTAATAATTATAAATTTTAGTTTTAGATTCATGAGTGTATTAGTGGTAAGTTAGATAGAATACTAATGTATTAGTTAGTGTAAAAGCTGAGTTTGTTGCCGTTTTTGTCACGGACTTTTGCGTTCGGGTGTACTTACTGTATGCAGAAAGTGTTTTTAATAAACAACACCTCCCTCCAAAAAATCTCAACTTGCTTTTTCGCAAAACACAGATGTGACTTTATATACCCATCTATTTTATGGTCACATGTATGTTATATTTATATTTATATTTAATATGTGCCTTGGAGAGCTCCTTTGTAGTTCTGACTGGCTATAACGGAAACCTAGAGCGGATTCACCACCCCACTGACATCAGAGTCACAAGCCACTGCTGGATTTAGCATGTCTCGCTCCTGTAGTGACCATTCTCAAAGGAGTACAGGGTTCCTGTACCTTTAACAGTTGCATAGAAAAGGGGGTTGGACTGGATGGCCTCGTAGGCCCTTTCCAACTCTGCTATTCTATGATTCTATGATTGGGGTAGTTTATGCTCTCTCTCTCTCTCTCTCTCTCTCTCACTCTCACACACACACACTCAAACCCAAATATGTGGCAGTGTAGTGCAATGGTTAGAGTGTCAGGCAGGTTTTAGTCCCCACTTGATCATGAAGCTCACTGGCTAACTTTGGACCAATCACTGACTCTCAGCCTCACCTACCTCACTGGGTTGTTGTGGCTATTAAATGGACAAGAGGAGAACTATGTGCGCCACCTTGGGTTGCTTGCAAGAGGGAAAAAAGGTTTCTCCCATATACCTTTCCATGTGGCTAGGGTGATGACTTCAAAGGAGTACAGGGCTCTTCTATCTTTTACACTTGTATAGAAAAGGGAATTTCAGCAGGTCTCACTTGTATGCATGCAGCACCTGGTGAAATTCCCTCTACGTCACAACATTTAAAGCTGCAGGAACCCTGCCCTCTTGACCAGATACAAAAGAGGGAAGGCTCCTGTGACTTTAATTACTGTGATGAAGAGAGAATTTCACCAGGTGCTGCATACATACAAGTGACACCTGCTGAAATTCCCTTTTCTATGCAACTGTTAAAGATACAGGAAGCCTGTCCTCCTTTTCATATGGTCACCCTATGTATAGATTGTTCCAAAAGTGACGACAACTATTTTATACATCTGTGTTTCTGTCTAAACTTGCATAGGATTGTAGGTTTTTCTGTCTAAACATGCGTAGGACTGTAGGTTTTTCTGTCTAAACATGCATAGGATTGTAGTGTTTTCTGTCTAAACATGCATAGGATTGGAGGATTTTCTGTGTAAACATGAAAATGTTTAGACAGAAAACCCTGCAAACCTATGCATCTTTAGACAGAAAACCCTACAATCCTATGCATCTTTAGACAGAAAACCCTACAATCCTATGCATGTTTAGACAGAAAATCCAACAATCCTATGCAAGTTTAGACAGAAACACAGATGTATAAAATAGTTGTCGTCACTTTTGGAACAATCTATACATAGGGTGACCATATGAAAAGGAGGACAGGCTTCCTGTATCTTTAACAGTTGCATAGAAAAGGGAATTTCATCAGGTGTCACTTGTATGTATGCAGCACCTGGTGAAATTCTCTCTTCATCACAGCAATTAAAGTCACAGGAGCCTTCCTTCTTGACCAGATACAAAAGGCTCCTGGCTAAACATGCATAGGACTGTAGGTTTTTCTGTCTAAACATGCATAGGATGGTAGGGTTTTCTGTCTAAACATGCATAGGATTGGAGGATTTTCTGTGTAAACATGCATAGGATTGGAGGATTTTCTGTCTAAAGATGCATAGGATTGTAGGGTTTTCTGTCTAAACATGCATAGGGTTGTTGGATTTTCTGTCTAAACATGCATAGGATTGGAGGATTTTCTGTGTAAACATGCATAGGATTGTAGGGTTTTCTGTCTAAACATGCATAGGATTGGAGGATTTTCTGTGTAAACATGCATAGGATTGTAGGGTTTTCTGTCTAAACATGCATAGGGTTGTTGGATTTTCTGTGTAAACATGCATAGGATTGGAGGATTGAGAGCTTCTCTACATTAAGGAAAATGCCATTGTTTACCCGTCACTGCTGTGCTTCCTGTTTCTTTGGCACGATTAGTATGAGCTAGATTACACGGAGGAGGAGGGCGACAAGGCATGGAGGGTGCTGCTGCTGTTGAACTGAGGGAGTGCCTTCCTCCCTGGCATGTATGCAAAAGAGGGGGGTCTTGTTGTCTGTTTCATCACAGCCCCCAGGAAAGTCAGGACTTAGTTCTGAGTAGAAGTAAGATTTTGCTGTAAGTTTACATAGGGTTACCATATGGAAAGGAGGAAAGGGCTCCTGTACCTTCACCAGTTGCATAGAAAAGGGAATTTCAGCAGGTGTCACTCATAGGCATGCAGCACCTGGTGAAATTCCCTCTGCATCACAACAGTTAAAGCTGCAGGAACCCTGCCCTCTTGACCAGATACAAAAGAGGGAAGGCTCCTGTGACTTTAATTGCTGTGATGAAGAGAGAATTTCACCAGGTGCTGCATACATACAAGTGACACCTGCTGAAATTCCCTTTTCTATGCAACTGTTAAAGATACAGGAAGCCTGTCCTCCTTTTCATATGGTCACCCTATGTATAGATTTTTCCAAAAGTGCTTACAACTATTTTATACATCTGTGTTTCTGTCTAAACTTGCATAGGATTGTAGGTTTTTCTGTCTAAAGATGCATAGGATTGTAGGGTTTTCTGTGTAAACATGCATAGGGTTGTAGGGTTTTCTGTGTAAACATGCATAGGATTGTAGGATTTTCTGTCTAAACATCCATAGGATTGTAGGGTTTTCTGTCTAAACATGCATAGGGTTGTTGGATTTTCTGTCTAAACATGCATAGGGTTGTAGGATTTTCTGTGTAAACATGCATAGGGTTGTAGGGTTTTCTGTCTAAACATGCATAGGATTGTAGGGTTTTCTGGCTAAACATGCATAGGGTTGTAGGGGTTTCTGTCTAAACATGCATAGGACTGTAGGGGTTTCTGTCTAAACATGCATAGGATTGTAGGTTTTTCTGTCTAAAGATGCATAGGATTGTAGGGTTTTCTGTCTAAACATGCATAGGGTTGTTGGATTTTCTGTCTAAACAAGCATAGGATTGTAGGGTTTTCTGTGTAAACATGCATAGGATTGTAGGATTTTCTGTGTAAACATGCATAGGATTGGAGGATTTTCTGTGTAAACATCCATAGGATTGTAGGGTTTCTGTCTAAACATGCATAGGGTTGTTGGATTTTCTGTCTAAACATGCATAGGGTTGTAGGATTTTCTGTGTAAACATGCATAGGATTGTAGGGTTTTCTGTGTAAACATGCATAGGATTGTAGGGTTTTCTGTCTAAACATGCATAGGGTTGTTGGATTTTCTGTCTAAACATGCATAGGGTTGTAGGATTTTCTGTGTAAACATGCATAGGATTGTAGGGTTTTCTGTGTAAACATGCATAGGATTGTAGGGTTTTCTGTCTAAACATGCATAGGATTGTAGGGTTTTCTGTCTAAACATGCATAGGGTTGTAGGATTTTCTGTTTAAACATGCATAGGACTGTAGGGTTTTCTGTCTAAACATGCATAGGATTGTAGGTTTTTCTGTCTAAAGATGCATAGGGTTGTAGGGTTTTCTGTCTAAACATGCATAGGATTGTAGGGTTTTCTGTCTAAACATGCATAGGGTTGTAGGATTTTCTGTCTAAACATGCATAGGACTGTAGGGTTTTCTGTCTAAACATGCATAGGATTGTAGGGTTTTCTGTCTAAAGATGCATAGGATTGTAGGGTTTTCTGTGTAAACATGCATAGGATTGTAGGGTTTTCTGTCTAAACATGCATAGGGTTGTTGGATTTTCTGTGTAAACATGCATAGGATTGTAGGGTTTTCTGTCTAAACTCCCTCGCAGGGTTGTTATGGCTATTAAATGGACAAGAGGAGAACTATGTAAGCCACCTATGTAAACCACATACCAGCCTCTGATACAAAAGTCCTGTTGGGTGGGGCTGGGAGAATTTCACTAGGTGCTGTGTGCATACCTATGACACCTGCTGAAATTCCCTTTTCTATGCAACTGTTAAAGATACAGGAGCCCTGTGCGCCTTTCCATGTGGCTACGTTGACCCTATGGAAAGGAGGACAAGGCTCCTGTATCTTTAACAGTTGGATAGAAACGGGAATTTGTAAAGGATTTTGGGGTGGCCTGGACAATTAAGCCCCATTCACTTTCCAAAAAGCCTGCTCTTAGGAGATGGAAACTAGCAGGACTGGTTTGATATGGATCATACAAACATAAGAAGAACCATGCTGGATCAGACCAAGGGTCCATCTAGTCCTGCAATCTGTTCACACAGTGGCCAACCAGCTGTTGACCAGGGACCCACAAGCAGGACACATTGCAAATGCAAGCACCAACCCATGTTCCCCAGCAACTGGAGATAGCACACAACCATCAGGGCTAGTAGCCCTTGATAGCCTTTAAATCCCATTGTTAGTAGTCCATGGAAGTGATTGGTAGAGATTCAGACAAAATGTTGTCCTGTGGTGTATCATTATTTCAGGCAGGATATTTTTCAGTGCCTTCTGTTGTCTGCTGCCAATGTATGTACGTTAATTCAGGGCTGGCATAAATTGAATTCCCCCCTCTATTTAGGCTTTCTGATACTTTCTGTATTGCTGCAGGTCTCCAAGCTGCTGATCTATGGAGAAAATTAAAGTTCTCACTCTTCATGGACAATTTGACCTTCTTTTCCCAGAAGTTTTCTTTTTCTTTTTAGTTACTACATAAAATACAGGAAGGGAATTCTGACCTTTCTAATAAATTCCTAATGTTCTTTCCAATCTAGCTCTGAGATAAAATGCTGTAATGAAATGAAATAAATAAAATGCATTTTTTTAAAAAAATAAAAGCTCCACATGGCCATATTAAGGACTTCGGCTTTATTTATTAAAACATTTTTATCCTGCCCTATATCACAAGGATCTCAGGGCGGCGTACAGATAAAAGTATACATATAAAATAGAACAATAAACATACAATTCTAAAACAAATTAAACCATTAATACGTTAAAACCAATATGAAATTTTAAAAGAGTAAAATCCAATTAAAACGAAACAGTGGATTTAGCCATCAAAGGCTTTTTTAAAAAGCCATGCTTAACCTGGTGCCGAAATGAAGCCAGGGCTGGCACCAGTTGGGCCTCCAGGGGGAGGGAATTCCACAGCCGGGGTGCAACAACAGAGAAGGCCCTGTCCCATGTTCCACCATAGCATATATCTGGTGTTGGTAGGGCACCGAGAAAGGCTCCTCAGACATGCCTCGGCAGGCAGATATAGGCTTTAAATCTGAAACAACACGTAAGTACATAAGAAGAGCCCTGCTGGATCAGACCCTGGGTCCATCCTGTCCAAAGTACAGTTCACACAGGGGCCAGCCAGCTGACCATGGAGAAACCACAAGCAAGACATGAATGCAACAGCACTCACAACTTTCACACCTTTGTGAGAGGTGTGTGTAGAGACTATTGAAGTACTTTCTTCCTTATTCAGTTGCTTACTGTGAAGACTGAAGTATATAGGAATAAATAAAGGCTTTTCTATGCAACTGTTAAAGATACAGGAGCGCTGTCCTCCTTTCCATAGGGTCACTCTACAGGAGCGAGACATGCTGAATCCAGCAGCGGCTTGTGACTCCGATGTCAGTGGGGTGGTGAATCCGCTCTGGGTTTCAGCCAGAACTCTAAAGGAGCTTTTCAAAGTGCTGCACCTATTTTGGGGATGGGGTTCCACACCATGGAGAGCTCCTTTGGAATTCTGGCTGGCTATAACTGAAACTTGGCACGGATTCATAGCCCCACTGACATCAGAGTCACCAGCCCCACTGTGACCATATGAAAAGGAGGACAGGGCTCCTGTATCTTTATAGAAAAAGGAATTTCAGCAGGTGCCATTTGTATGCATGCAGCACCTGGTGAAATTCCCTCTTCATCCCAACAGTGAAAGCTGCAGGAGCTATACTAGAGTGATCATATACAAAAGAGGGCAGGGCTCCTGCAGCTTTCCTGTTGTGATGAAAAGGAAATTTCATCAGGTGCTGCATGCATACAAATGACACCTGCTGAAATTCCTTTTTCTATACAACTGTTAAAGATACAGGAGCCGTATCCTCCTTTTCATATGGTCACCCTAGCCATACGACGGTTCTGACCCACGGGGCACAATCAACAAGAACATTTTCTTGTGCACGCCCCATTGAATGAATGAAAGCTGCACAAGGGCACTCCCAGTGCTTTTGCACAGCTCCTCATATTCCTTTCAATGGGTCCTTTGCAGGACAATGTTCTGGTTAGTTGTGCCTCGTATTAATTAGCAGAAAGAAGAAGTCTACAATTTGGATGTTCTGCTTTGCGTACCAAAATGTCTTAGGCAGATCCTAGTTACTCTGAGCTTAGCCAGAGATCTCTTGAGTTAGATTTAAGTTGTTTCTCTTGGTTTTTACATGCATGCCAGGATGTCCAAAGTCATACAAATATAGCAACGTGGGCAGAAGGAAAACTGGTCCTGCAGTCTAGAGATTGTGATTGTGTGTGTGTGTGTGACATTCTCTGCACGATTGCTTTGAATCCCACACTGGCCAAGACCTGAGATGAATAGACAGTTACCCTTAATCAGGAGCAGTGGGAGTATTAAAAGCCAGCTGCCAAAATGTGTGGCTGTGGGTTTGCTGCAATAGATCCAGCTACCAACCAGAGAAAGGAAAAGAAAAATTTAAAAAATATGTTGAGGGGGCCTGAGAAAGGGGTACAAGATTGTGAGCAATGTGTGAGTAAACCAGGACCATTTTCTCCTTCTTCCAATGACACTGATTGGCAGTAGATTCAGAACAGACGAAGGGAAGTAATTCATCACACAATACATAATAAATTAACTTATAGAATTCATTACCACAAAATGGAGAGATTCCCTTTAGCTTAGATATTTGTTTCTAAAGTGTAGACAAATTAATGGGAGATAGGTCCAGCCAAGCAAGCCAAAGAGAGCATCCATGATTAGATGCAGTATACCTCATAGCTAGATGCTGAATGCAAACAGGACATGGCTGTTACATCACACACACTCAGGTCAGGGCTCCTGCGGCTTTCACTGTTGTGATGAAGAAGGAATTTCACCAGGGCTGTGATCAGTACTGGAAGCAGGCTTCTACCTGTAAATCCTCAGCTGGATAGAAGGGAAATTGCAGTGCAGTTTGGGACCGATGCACATGATGGTTCCTCCTCCAATCCAAATATCCTGCACAGAATTGAACTGTGCTTTGCAGGCATAAGATTTTGCATTGGAGCTTACTCTATAGTAAGCCACCTTGAGGCCCAGGGGATGGCCTTGTTTGCTCCCAGTCGGCATGGATGGCCCCCGCCCCCACCCTCCCTCTTCTCTAATGTAGGGTGACCATATTTTAGAAACCAGTTGGATTGGATAGGAGGAGAACATTCTAGAGTAGAGAGATAGAGCTGGGTGTCATCTTGTGTGTAGATGTGAATAAAAAAATGGAATTTTATGAGGTCCCAACAAAGAGAAAGCAAAGGAATAGCTCTCCATAATCCAAGAGCACTGAAAATGACATTCTTTGGCCAAAGGGGTGAAAGAGTGTAACCAGAGCTGACTTAACGTTATTTAAAAGTTCAATATATTAGGAAATATATGTTTAAAACCCAAGTAGGAAAACATTGACTACACTTTTATAAAAACACACATAGAATAGTAGAGTTGGAAGGTGCCTATAAGGCCTTCAAGTCCAAACCCCTGCTCAATGCCACACAGTAAATATTTAGATGAAAAACACACACGTGCTACACAGTAAATAATTGACAGAGAAGTGTAAATGCAAAAGAACATCACATGCAGGTAGGAAATGGAGAAAATGTTTTAAAATAGAAAAGGATGTTGAAGTCTGAGCCTCAACAGTAAATAAAATAAAATGGTGAGGAAAAACTGAACCCAGCTGCTCAGGAGCAGAGCATCTAGTCCCAAAAGGCTAGCTCACAAAAGATGGGCCAGCAGCAGCCTTAAAAACTGAAAGAGGGGCATGATCCAAGTAATAAATCCCTTTTTCTTAAAACAACAACAACAACAACAACAACAACCCAGACAAACATACAAACTATGGCTACAACCAGGAAACAACTGTTAACAAAAACTGGATATATGTAAAAAGGGGAATTATAAAACAAAAGCAGAGTCCTTTCCCTAGGGTGCTATCACTATTTTGTAATCCATTGATACCCCTAAATTTTCCTGATTTGCAAAAGGAGTTTTCTAGTTTTAGGCACCTAATGTTACAGAGACCCATGGAGCAGCCAGGTGCAGGGAGTAAAAACACTGTAACTCCCCCCACTTTCTGGTCCATTTTCCTACAATATCAGAGATTTCTTACCCTTTTTGCTGGACCACAGACTAAAGGAAACAAATATTCTCTGCCCTCAACTGAAAGCAAATCAAGCTGGAAAATGGGGATGCTGGACACCCAGGCAGAAATATGCCTGGGGAGCAAGCCAAATCAAGCCTCCTGTTGCACATGCTGCAGCTAGTAAAATGGAGAAACCGGAAGCCTGAGAGGATCGAAAACATGCCCAGGCAAGCCCAGCTGAAAACAAACAAACCTCCCCATGTTTTGCTTGATGCGGCTTGGAAAAGGGGGGGGGGGGGCTGGATGCCCGAGCAGTCAGAAACAAGCCCAGGAACAAAGAGGGGGGCTGCTCTGAAGGCCAGGACAGCCAAATTGCCACCAGTGTGACACGGCCTGAAAAAGAGAGGGGGAATTAATGGCCCAGGCAGGAACAAGGCAAGGTAAGACATTTTAAACACCCCCCCTCTTCAATCTTACCTCTTTCGACCTCTTCTTTCCCCACAGCTTCTCCTCGCCCGGTGACCTGTTCCCCTCCTCTCCTTCTCGGGTCTTCTCTTCCTTCCTTGCAGCCTCTCCTCGCCCGGTGACCTGTTCCCCTCCTCTCCTTCTCGGGTCTTCTCTCCCTTCCTTGCAGCCTCTCCTCGCCCGGTGACCTGTTCCCCTCCTCTCCTTCTCCGGTCTTCTCTTCCTTCCTTGAAGCCTCTCCTCGCCCGGTGACCTGTTCCCCGCCTTTCCTTTTCTTGTCTTCTCTTCCTTCTCTGAAGCCCCATAGAGGAAGGGAGGGGGTGGAGACGCTTCCAGGAAGTCCCAGAACACGTCCCCCAGCCCCCTCCCTCAGCGTCAATGGGGCCTTGTACATGCCCTGCACAATCGCGCAAGCCAAGTACAAGGCCCCATGGAGGCAGGGAGGGGGAGGGCCGCTTGGAGGAAGCCTGGGCCCAGCTGATTAAAGGCCGGGTCCCAGGGACTGGAGAGGGCCGCGCGGGCGGGGGGAGGGGGCCCTAGCCGGGGGTGGGGGGGGGAGAGGAGGTTCTTACCTCCTTCCTAGTTCCAGGCTTGGTGGTAAATGGGTCCTCACCATAACAGGAAGTGTCGAAAAGGGCTATTGCGACACTTCCTATTACTGTAAGGACTCCATTTCCCGCCCTGCCTGGAACGAGGAAGGAGGTAAGCACGTCCTCTCCTCTCCTTCTCCTCCCCCCTCCGCCCAAGTAGGCTGTGTGTGTGTGTGTGTGTTTGTTTGATTCCTTAGCCTGCTGCTGCTGCTGCGGCAGCAGCGGAGACCAGGAATCACACACACACACACACACACACCACCGGCGCAGCGCTTCCCTCGCCTAGTCGCACCCCCACCCCAGTGATGCGGGCCCCCCCTCTCCTCCCCCCCCTCCTCCCCCCCCGCCCAAGTCAGCTGCAGACCCGGGTTTCAACTGAGCGCCCGGCTTGCTTTCGGGTGGAGCCGGGCGCTCAATTGAAACCCGGGACTGCAGCCTACGGAGAAAGTGAAACGGGGGTGGGGGTGGGGGGCGACTTCCCCCCCCCCATTTCCCCCCCCCCGCTACGCCTGGGCCCGCTGCTGCACAAATGCAGCAGCGGCTCCAGGCAAGCTCCCTCACCCCACTTACCTGACCGGTTGGGGATGAGCGCCGGCTGCGCTCTCCCTGCTTCTCCGTTTCCCTCTGGGGATTCTGAAGCTCACGCGCATGCGTGAGCTTATCAGATTCCCCATTGAGAAACATGGGATTTTAAAAAATTAATTAAAAATTGATGCAACAGTCTTTTAAAAAAAGAAAGGCCATTCCATCAATCGGATGGATAGGGGAATTTAATTCTGATTATGGATTCCTCCGGGAGGCTTCCCCTTTTGCTCTACAACTGCGCAAAAAAAAAGTCGCCACCCCCGGAGGAAACAAAGCAGATTGCGACAGACATGCTTTTCCCTGTTTTTTCAACTTTAAACTCCCACCCAGACCTCAATATTTCAGGAATCTCCCTGAAACGCGCAGGGAATGTAAAGCCAGCATTTCTTTCTTGGAGTACCGCGTTTCAGAAAGATTTCTGAAATATTTTTCATTTTAGACTGCGAGGTTTACCACCCCAGTACCAATTGCAAATAACATTGTAGAATCTTCAGATTACTGACGGGCCTTAACATACAGCAGCCACTCCCGTGGCTGCTGTAATTGAGCTATGCACAGTCAAAGATTTATAAAATGTTTGCAGGAATATAGAGCTAGGCTTTTTTCTGCTTTTTCTTTTTAACATACCACATCATGATATAATTTTTGTGAAAACAGAGATTGGTTTGGGAAACATGGTAATGGATATGTAGGCCAAAATATGCTCCTAAAGCTAATATTTTATTTACTTTAAGTGGCATTTTGTTTGGAGAGCACCTTAAAAAAAACACAGGCCTTTAATATAGATGCTGTTTTACACGTCACTTTTTTATCAGTTTTTCTTTTTAAACCATGCTGTAAAGAGATGCTTTTCTCACCTGCAGACCAATATTTTATTGATGCAATAAGAATTCAGAACTGCACAAGTCTAAAGGACATTGGATTATTGTATTCCTTGCAGTTTCCTGACTGCTATTAAATCAATGTAGACAATAAAATAAGAACCTTGCCTGTAAATACTTTTCTCTGACAGTTTTCTGGGACTGATTAAATATTTGCATGGTTCAATTGCAGCCCTTTACTATCAGATTCAAGGTCCAGGAAGGCATGGAATTGCAACTCAATTCCCCCATGGTGAATTTTCTTTATTCATTTGTATGTAAAAAGAGAAGGAATGTTAAATAGACACCTAAAAGGTACCTATCTAGAAATACTATCAGGCAATGAATTAGCATATTTTTCTTTAAAAAGAATTTGTATTCCAACAGAATCTTTCTGCATATAATTGCATGCATTATTTATACTAATAGAAATATTAAAATGATATGCATTCATTGGGAGGCTCATGTTCACTATTGCTATAGCATGCACGAATGATGGTTCTTTCTCAAACAGAGAGGAGCAAAACAGGCTGTACAATAACATATATAACTTAGAGGAATTCTTATGTAAAATGTGTGCCTATTATTACATCACATGTTCTAAAGCTGAGCTCTGACAAGTACATTTGGTTAGGGTTGAACTCCTGCAATCCACTGGCCGACAACGAGCCTTGGAAATCTTCTGATTAGAGTGTTCACTGATCGCTTTTGTAAAGCAGGGATACAATGGAAAAGTCCTGAATTTTTGCATGGGAATGAATAGACGCTAATAGCAGGGAAATGATTAATTCACACTATTCTCTAATTCAGGAGTGATTAACTCCAGGTGTCTGGAGCCACCAGGATCCATAACCCACACACGATGCCACTGAAATTGCTGCCGCCACCACCAAAATTGCCACTGAATTTTCCTGTGGCAAAAACAAAAAAAAATACCCGTCACTTTTGCATGGAAACAAACTGCACCTTGTTTTCAAGTAATATTGCAGTCCTGAGTAGGCGATTCTGCTTGCAAACAAGACACTATCTCCCCTGCAAGTGTTGTTTCCTTGCAAAATCCACTCTTTATTTTTGCCACTGCTGCAGCAAATTCAGCAGGTATTATTATTATTTATTTATTTATTTATTTATTTATTTATTTATTTATATAGCACCATCAATGGGGTAGCTGCAAAAATAGCCATTGGGTCATGTTGCCCACCCTTGCTCTAACTGAAGCTCCAGAGCAGCATTTCTTGTAAATCTATCATGTTTATCATTTGATGATGTCAAGCTGTGAGGATTATTATTATTATGGAATTCCCTCTGAACATTTTCCTGATCACTCATCATCTTGAATTAGGATACAGGGTTCCCTGATCAAAACATCAAGGCCACCTTAAGCCTCACTCAAGTCAAATGTATTGCGAGTTTGCTATGAACGCCATTTTAAAATGTACTCACGTGCATACATACGCAGGATCTCTACACCCTCAAAATGTAATTTCCTCTCTTTCCCCTCCCTCCAAAGTATCTAAGATGTTTTTCTTTCTTTGGAGGTGGGGGTGGCATGGTCTTTAGGGATGGAATCCACTCTTCAGGCTGGGGGCTCTTCAGGTATGTAATCCATATAAATAATTGAAATTTGTGACAAAATATTCAATTACTGCAGGAAACAGAATGGCTCTCTTTGAGCTTTATCACACCAGCATTATACTCTGCCATCGCGGTGAATTGCATGCAAAGCACTCCGATGACATCTACCTTATAATCTGCTGTCACAGTGAATTGCATGCAGAGTACTCCAATGACGACAACCATGTCCTGCTGTGATTGCGGTTGTTCCCCCCCGCCTTAGCAACAAATTTTGGTGCGCGGAAAGTCCAGTTCTTCTGATAATGCGAAACCACACAGCTCAAACTGCAACATGTGTTTTCGTCACTCGTTTTCAATACGATGTTCTGTGGGTGTGTTTTCAAGGGGCGGTATTGCTGATGAAAAGATTTACTCAAAAGTAAATCCCACTGATTTCAACTGTACTTGGAGGGGAGGGAAACGGCAAGGGGGTGGTGGAAAGATTTCCCCTCTTTCCGCGCCTGGGAGCTTTTCCTAAGGAGGAGCCACAGAGACAAAGAAGGAGGCCCTGAGGTGCCCAGGCCTCTCTCTCTGCCGCCTCCAGAAGGCCGGTCACTTTGCCCCTCACTCCCAAGCACGTCATCCCAAGGGGCCTTTTCTCTTGCCCCATCGAGAACCAGCGCTGCTGATGAGATCCAGTATTGGGCAAAAGGCGTATGTTCATGCTGTGCATCTTCAATGGGATTTACTTTACTCAAAAACAATGCACTATAGGAGAGATGTACAGAGGGTTGGGATGTACAAGGGCACAGATATAAGTTTGCAAGCTTTCATACGCTATGGAAACCAAGTGGGATAATTCAAGGGAAACCCAGGACAAGTGTGCTGGTGTGATGAAGCTTTTTATTTCCACATTCAATGAATAATAAAAAAGGATAATTCTTGTTAAGCTGAACTGATAGTCCATAGAATCACTTTGCCTCAGTTCTGACAAGTGTCCACATTTGTTTGTGTGGGGAATTTAGTAACAACACAAAGCATTATTAAATTTCTTGTGATCCATTTTGAGCCTCTAGCTTAAGGTTTATGGTACAATCCAATACCAACTCAGAAGTAAGTCCCCCCTGTGTCCAATGGGGTTTATGCCATAGTAAGTGTGTTTACTGGCTTAGACACTCTCTAAACCAGGGCTAGATAGCCTGTGGCCCTCCAGATGTTTTGGAATACAACTCCCAGTTCCCTCATTATTGGCTATGCTGGCTAGCGTTGTAGGCCAAAACATCTGGAAGGCCACAGGCTGTACAGCCCTGCTCTAAGCATTAATATTTTCTTTGCAGTTTCTAAAAATTCTTTTTTTAAATACTCTGTTGTAAAAATGGCAATTATCTCTTCCAGGGGAAGTTACAAAGGCCTATCATTATTATCATCATCATCATCATCATCATCATCATCATCATCATCATCATCTATTGCATTTGTCTACTGTCCCACAGATGAAGCTCTCTGAGTGGTTTATAAAGATTTAAAACATTAAAATATAATATTTATTTATTTATTTCATTTTTATACTGCCCAATATCCAAAGCTCTCTGGGCGGTTCACAGAAATTAAAACCATGAAGAACATAACAAAACAACCAACAACAGTTTAAAAATCATTTAAATCAAACACATAAACAATGTACATGAAGACAACATATATCTAAAAACAACTTCGAACAATCAACCATAACCATGGCTTTGCGTGGCAGGGACGGTGGATATGATATATTTTTATTTGCTCTTGCTGCATGTTAATTTCAAATGGGGACCCTTTAGCCTAATATAAAATCTGAAGACAAAGAAACAAAATTTCCTAACAAACGGTTAGGAATGTGTAAGGGCCACAAAGCAAAATTTACAAAATTGATCTCATTCTACCTTCAGAAACAGCATGGCTTGCTGGGGCATGTAAGAATTGCAGGACCCTAAGTGAAAATCATGTTTATGAAAGATTAGCTGCTGTATCCCTAAGTTTTTCTTCTTGTGTACGTTGGTCAAAAGAGATTCCAAAGCTCCCTTTAGTAATAAAGTGCCCACAGGGAAGATGGAAGGCTAGAGAGAACAGGTATAAAAGATCTAATGAATTTTTTATACCTTTCCGCTACATTTTCCCTGCCTTTTACTTTTGTTCAACTTCAACCATGGCTCTGTTTTGCCCATACCGGTCACATGATAGTGATTAATTTGCTGTGACCTATTTGTTTTAACCTTCATATGACCTTTAAGCTTTTCTATCCCCGTCTCTTACACTCTTGGCCATCTACGCTGTGCAGCAAAATTTAAAAGCCAAGTTCTCTCTGATGCTTAAATTTTATGACACAGCCATTGGCTTGAGGATATAAAATCCTGTTTTCCCATGAAACCTGTCCCTCCAAAGAGGGCCAATTTGATGCTAAAAGGCACCAAATGGGGTAGGTGCATGTGCAATACGTTCAGCTATTTGCTTTGGTTGGCATCTGTGGATTTGGTATATAAGTAACTAGTCCTGTACTAAAAATTTATCTCATGAGAATTTCAACCATTCTCATTCAATTTGATAGGGAAGAAATTGCTTTCAAAATGAAATTCAAAGGAGAAATTTTTTTGGAGAAATTCTCATGAGTTTGGTTCAGTGTTCTTGTGATTACCTTACTTATGAGATGGCTGCAGAGAGTGAGTGTGAGTGTGTGTGTGTGTGTGTGTGTGTGTGTGTGAGAGAGAGAGAGAGAGAGAGAGAGAGAGAGAGAGAGAGAGAGAGAGAGAATCCTGCCTTTCATTATGCAATCAGCTCTCTGATAGCCTGTAGCCTCCTTGGATTCCTGCACTTCCTGCCCAGGGGAAGCCATCATAAATTTATTCCTCGCATAGGACCTTTTCAGATCAGGAAGCGCAGGCAGTCTGGCTAACTGTAGAGCAATGGGGAGATGTGTAATAGAAAGAAAAATATACACAGTAACCTTTACCCAACTTATAGTAATTAGGTAACGTCAAAAATACCACCAACACACGTTCAAAATAAATTATAAAATGTCCTGAGAATAAGGCAGAAAAATGGAACCCCCTTTCATGGTGGGGGTGGGGGTGGGGGTGGGGGTGGACTTCCAGGAAATTCCTGTGATTTTTCTTTTCTTACCTCCTAGAAATCAAAGGACACTTTTCAGAATTTTCTCCACATTTTCTTCACCATTATTATTTTTGTGGTAGCTGCATTCCTTTCCATGGATGCCCTGGAGTAATTGTCCCCCCACCCCAATATCTCTACCCACAAATAGGGTGGAGAATTTTGAGAGGCCACTTGCACACAACTCTCTATATACCCCCATCAAGATATGGAGCTTTACACAGTTCATAAGGGAAAAAATACATTCCCTAGACTTATGCCTGTCAAGATGTTATTGGACTGCAACTCTCATCATCTTGCTCCATTTGCTATGCTGGCTAGGGCTGATGGGTCTTGTAGTCCACCAATATCAGAGGCAGTAAGCCTATATACATCAGTTGCTGGGGAACACGGGTGGGAGTGTGCTGTTGCACCTTGTCCTGCTTGTGGGTCCCTGGTTGACAGCTGGTTGGCCACTATGTGAACAGAGAGCTGGACTAGAGGGACCCTTGGTCTGATCCAGCAGGGCTCTTCATATGTTCTTAATATCTGGAGAGCCACCACTGGGTTATTGTTGGTTTTTAGGAAGTCTTCTTCTGATGACAGCTCCTGAGGATCAGCCAATGTGTGTTTGGCTTTTCATACTGTCAGAGGAAACTGCAGCAGCTCAGACATCAAGTTGTGCATTCAGCACCATAGAGGGCTCCACACACAACCTTTTGCTTCCTTTGGATAAACGTGTGTTAAGCACATCCTCTGAAACATTATGTACTGTCTGTAAATGCTCAGTTGGTCATGGTGTCAAGAAGTGTGAAGTGCAGAGCCACACACTTTCATGAATGTTTGAAATGCAGTTCCAGATTTGTGCTTGATTCACAAATAAGGCTTTCTGAAGTATCTGTAACTTTGGTCTGGTTGATTTGAGTTTATCAGGTCTTCATAACGTTTACATGTAAATACATATATCTCTCTCAAATTCTTACAGTACCACTTTTCAGGGGGAAAATGTTTTTCTCATGCTCCCCTGGCCACCTCACCTGCCCTCTCTTCATTAATCCACCTTATCTAACCAAACAGATGCCACTGAGCAAAATTTAGGCTCTCGCAAAAATGCAGTGGTGCCCAGATAAGAATTCGTCCCACCCTGTAAAAGTCTCTGGGAAAGAACAGAACTTTCCTATTAACATATCTTCACTTAAAAGGATATTCTCTCAGTAAAAGGGGATCCTGTTTTGAATCCCTTCACTTACTGTTAAAATGGGGCTGCCTTCTGCTTTGGCACCACCTAATTCACACGCCTTTAGTCACCCTTCATTTCTTTGTGTCACTAGAATGCCTGTCAAACTGCTATTATTCCTTGACTTTCATCTTCAGCTCCACTCATTAAGTGTCCTCACCTACTCAGTAACAGTGCTGTAAATGTAGAGGATTTTTAGCATTCTGGTGGCAGGACAGTAGACACAACAGTTTGGCGCGTGCATAAGGGAGCCCTAAACCCAATTTGGTCAAGGGCAGATAATATTCAGAGCTGACCAGTAAAAACTGTAAGCCTTATTGTCTCCCGTTGCTAGAATTAACAAGGGCTTAGTTTTATATACGGTTTAAAAAATGATCTGAGGCACACCTCAAATCACATTCTTTAAAAGCTGAAGTAATTAATCTAGGGGGACTCTCCCTGAGGTAACAAATTAGCACTTCTGGTTACACACCAGTGCCATTTAGACTCAAGCTTCACCTTCAGGCTTGGGGTGTGTGTGTGTGTGTGTGTGTGTGTGTGTGTGTGCGTGCGAGCGAGCGAGCGAGCGAGCGAGAGAGAGAGAGAGAGAGAGAGAGAGAGAGAGAAGAGATGGCAGGAAAATCTCCCCTTGCCATTGTTAAATCACACCATTCAACAGGGAGCTTAAATAAACACCCTCATCCAAAACCTGTTTACTTGGATGTAAGTCCTACTGCTATAAAGGATAATTAATGAAGAGACTCTTAACAACTAACAAATGTATTATGCCATAATCAAGTTGTTAGTTGTTAAGGTGCCACAAACCTCTCAGTTGTGCTCACTGCAACAGACTAACACAGCTACCCCTCTGGAAATTGTTATTGGGATAATTAATGAACATCATGTGATCCTGAATAGTCATTTATTTATAAATTTCCAACCCAGGCTCCCAGGGCAGTGTACATTGTTAAAAATGAACAATAAAAATAGGCACAAATGTTAAAATCATGAAATAAAATCATGGTAAAATCACAAATTAACAAGCTAAGGAGGTATCAACTGAAGTTTGCTTGCTAAAAGCCTGAGTAATATATATATATTACTTAGCTGCTGCACATGTCAAAAGAGGCATGCTGGAGGGCCTTTCCTGGGAAAAGGTGCCTTACTTGCAAAGCTACAACTGAAAATGCCCTTTCCTGCAGATATACTTCAATAGAAGCTTCTCCTGCCAATCTTGGAGGCTGGAGAGGTTTGTATGGGATTAAACAGTCTTGGAAAACTCTAGATCCAGGTTTCTAAAGGAGCAATCCTATGCATGTTTAGTTTTTTTTTTTTAAGTCCTACAACTCCCAGCATTCCCCAGCCACTTTTTTCTGTCTAAACGTGCACATCCTAAATGTTTAAAAATAATAACTGGCACCTTGAACTGAGTAGTGGTCAAATTAGAAAACTTTGCAGCTGAGTAAGAGTTGGCTCCATATTCTGTTTGTGTCTGAGTCCTATCAAAAGCTATCTGAAGCTTCATGTTTTCAAGGGTTTACTCACACAGAGTCAAACGTTACAGTAGTAGCCTATGCAAGAGGTGACATGAATCTCTCTGTTACTGAAGACAAAGTGCTTCCAATCATTTTATCAGATGTGACTGATTCAATTTTTTCTGGGCAGAGCTGAAACTTGGGCATCTTGGAGCAAGGCTAGATCTGGACACCCTACCAAGTGGTTCCCTCTTCTTATTTATGTTTCTGTAGGTGGAAGATGGGAATTGTAGGCCAAAACATCTGGAGGGTCACAAGTCGTCCACCCTGATATTCATGTTGTTTGTTTATGAGAACTAGCTTTTTGAAGTTCTGGGAAGGTGCGTTATAAAAGGAATGAAGAAATAATCACTCTCTCAAAAAACACATCTTCCAGGACATCTTCAAATTCAAAACACATGTTACAGCAGGCCAGGGATGGTACTGTGGAAAACATGTGTGTTAAAAGTCTCAGACTGCCTAACTGGGTTTTGTGTGAATAAAACCTTGCTGGGAAGAGTATGTAGAAACACACACATACAACCAGACTCAGTTGTGGGCATGAATAATCTGAACAATCTGTAAGGGCTTCCCGTCTGTGGCTAATGGGATGTTTCACCAAGCTTTGTCACCATGGCAAATACTTTATAATACATAAACATTTGCTGTGCTGAAAATCCACCCACTCTTGCTGAAAGATGGCCAAGTTTTGTAAAACTGCATTCCAGCTACCCTGCTGACTTCTAAGATAAGCCCTTTCACTCAACATTCCATGTGTTTAAGAAAAATGTGTGAAAAGTACAGTTTAGAAGAACATGCATGCTTTTTTTTTAATAACTCAACTTTTCAATGTTTTCATGATGAGAGAATTGCATTTTTTAAACACGCATGCATGCACACATTTTCTCTCTCTCCACTAATTCTTTATTTGCCCTGTTTCTAGGGACAAGCTGGGATGTTTTTGCCCAGTTTCCAGTTTCTGATTTTTAGTTTCAGCAGGTGTTAGAGGAATATGTCTGTTTCAATGAAATGTTCTTGCTCTTGTTTGAGATTTCTGATCGTGCCTCCACTGCTACACTTATACTCCTTATACGGAACAGATACTCCTTTAAAAAAAGTGTCCTATTATCAGTAGCTACAAAGTTATTTCTCTAAGTGCATTTCCATGGCCCCATTCAGACGACACCATTAACCAGGCCGTTAACCATTTTGTGGTTAAGCAGCATGGTTAACAGTGTCATCTGACATGCGTTTTACCTAACCATGCACACCTGTTAACCACATTGCGGTCAGTCTTACTAACCATCTCATGCATCTTGGTTAGCGGCACTAAATTTGGCTTAAGGTGTCATCTGACATGCACCTATGATTAATGGACCAAAAATATTGGTCCATTATTTTTGGTCCATTAATTAAATATTTAAGGTATTAAAGTAGAGCAGCCTAACTTGCTTGGGCCGTTCTAGGCTGCAGGCTCTATTGCTGTTCCAGACACCACCAGTGCTACTACAGCTGCTTCTTCCATTTTGCATATTCACCCAAGTTTTTCCAGCAGAATATGAAGTTTTATGGGGCACACAATGTTAGTTCAACTTTTTTACTTCCCCAGGACACTTCCCCAATATTAACCAGCCCACTTTCATACCTTGCTGAAGTGCAGTTTAATGATGACTCTCGGCTCCCCTATGACGGCTCCCCTCTCAAAATGGCCAACGGCATCAGCTGGAGCTGGCCGACCCTTTCAATATGGCTGACAGGAAATAAATGTCACCACCATGCCGTCGGGGTGGGAGAAAAACCCCACCTAAGTCTCTGATAGCATTAGGGATGCCTTATACTGCTGGGGATCTTATTGTGAGACACATAGCACAGGAACCGCTAACTTTATGGACTGATTAATACAAGTAATGGCTACTGACACTGCAGATTGATCTAAAATGGTGGGCACAATTGCCAGGGCTCCTAGCACAAGGACTGCTGGGATACGGGTCAGAGATTTTGGAGGACTCCAGAGCTCATCTATCCAGTTTGTGGTTAGCGCGTGGTTAAGGAAAACTTACCCACAAAAGGGTTAACGGTGTTATCTGCTAGCATTCAACATCTCTATGAAGCCATTGGGAGCGGTCATTAGGGGATTTGGAGCTAAATGCCATCAATACGCTGATGACACGCAGCTCTATCTCCCTGTGACAACTGAATCAGGTGTGGCTGTGCAGGTCCTGGACCAGTGCCTAGACTCAATAACGGGCTGGATGAGGGCCAATAAACTGAGACTGAATCCTGGCAAGACGGAAGCCCTGTGGGTGAGTGGTTCCTGAGTCCGGGAGACAGGCTCATTGCCTGTTCTGGATGGGGTTGAACTGCCTCTGAAAGAACAAGTTCGTAGTTTGGGGGTACTCTTAGACCCATTTCTGTCCTTGGAGGCTGCCACAGCTCTGAGTGCCTTTAACCATCTTCGGTTGGTTCGCCAGCTACGGCCTCTCCTGGACAGGGATAGCTTGGCCACGGTGGTACAGGCATTGGTAACCTCAAGATCAGATTACTGCAACGCGCTCTGTGTGGGGCTGCCCTTGAAGCTGCTCCGGAAGCTGGAGCTAGTGCAAAATACTGCAGCTCGGCTGTTGTCTGGAGCTGCCCCTTTCCAGCATGTAACTCCTCTGCTGAGGGAACTGCACTGGCTGCCTATTCGCTACTGGGCCAGGTTTAAGGTTCTTGTACTTGTGTATAAACCCCTAAACAACTTGGAACCAAGATACCTGAGAGAGCGCCTTCTTCCCTATCAACCTGTTCAGTCACTGAGGTCATCCGAGGGCCTGTTCCTGCTGGTTCCACCTAGATCCATCCTCCGTAGTCCACCAGGGGAAGAACCTTCAGTGTGGTGGCGCCCCTTCTGTGGAATTCCCTGCCTCTAGAGGTCAGGCAGGCTCCAACCTTGTACTCCTTTCCGTGCCTCCTGAAAACATCTTTATTCCAAGAAGCCTTTACTTAATATGCAGCCTTGAATCTCTGTTTTTTTGCTTCTTTTAAATTTTGTTTTAACTGTTTTATTCTGTTTTTTTCATTTTATCTTGTACATCGCTCCAAAAATTTTCAATGGGGAGCGGTATATAAATATTCTAAATAAATAAATAATAATAAATAAATAAACTGCAGCTGAACATGGTTAAGCTAACCAAAAAGCTCTGAGTGTTGTCTGAACTTTAAAAGGAAGGACCAAATGAGTGCAAAATTCTAAACAACAAGTAAATGAAAAATCAGAATAAAATTAGACTCCCACCTATGTAGGGCCAGATCTACACCAAGCAGGATATAACACTTTGAAAACGGTTTAAAAACAGTATATGTGATATGTACTGGGCCTGAACAGTTGTCAAAACCATTATAAACTGTTATAAAGCAGTAGTGTAGATCCTGCCTTGCTTTCACTTTTTATGCCATATGGGTGCTAGATGCCAAAGGAGAGCAACCCAGTGGAAGAATGAGACAGTTTTCTGTAAGGGATCTTAGATCAGAGACTTTCTGCAGAAATTAAGTGGCTTATTGCTACCTCCAGGAACCAGTAAGTTGCAAATTGTGACAGGCTTTTAAAAGTAGTCTGAACGTTGTCACTCATGGGGAGGAAAAAATACTGAAATTTTTGCCTCCATATCATATGAATAGTAGCTTAATTCAGATCCATAGAAAACTTCCCCATGAATTCAGATCTGTGGGGTTTACTTTAATGCCTTTGTTGGAAGTTTGAGTCAGTAGGTTCTATGGGCATTGTGCTTTGTAATGATTTCCTGGGTTTTCCTGTTAGTAAACTGGGTAATCTATACGAATGTGTGTCAGGCTGCTGTCTTGGCCAGCATGAGAGAGGAATGCTTGATGAAATGGTTGCCTAGGATACCCACTGAAGTCTAAGACCTTTCAGGCAGTCCACTGGCTGTAAGAAGACCCAGACTAGGAAGCGGAGTGGACAACCCTAGATCTGAAAGTAGATCTAGAAGGGAAGATCTCACCAACAGGAGCTCAGACATTGGATGTAATCTCTTCAAACTATTTTCTAAGACCAATAACTATGTTTTCTGTGACCGGTCTTGAAATATTTATTTACTCTAATTTTAAAATCACCCAAACTGTGAAAACAACCACCATGAATTTCATGGAGGATAAGGCTTTCAAGGGTTACTAGTCATATTGGTCCCAGAAAATTGATTTCCCATTTCTCTAAATCTGTTTCGCCACCTCCAGTTCTCCACATTTTACAATAGGTTCTCTTTCAGTGTCTTGACCTCTTTCAGCATGGTTCTTTTCTTTTCTTTTAAGGAGGGCCCAGATACAGTCATTTGGATATATGGGTCTGAGCATTCCAGGAACAAAGGGCAGTAACCTTTTTGGAAGCCTGCATATTTGGCCTAAGTGGGTTTAAGAACAAAGGAAGAGTGGTGCTGGATCAGACCAGAAGCATATATAGTGCAGCAGTCTCTTTGCACAGTGGCCAACCAGCTGCCTATGGGAAACCTACAAGCAGGACATAAGCTGGACATAAGCATCTTCCCACTCATGTTTGGGGTGGGAAGCAATAGGTGTTTGGAGGCACCGTGCCACTGATTCTGGAGGTAACATATAATTTTCTGGGACTAACAAGACTACACAAACCTTGTTCAAATAATCAGTGTCTGAAATCCTGTGCTGTCCTGTGTTGACTGTAGAGTCTTAGTTTATGGCTGACCACAAGGCCAAGTAATAACACAGACCAATCTTCCATCAGTTTTCAATTCAAGGACATTCAGGCAAATGCAGAAGTAGTCCAGATAACAGGCACAGGGTCAAGGTATAGGCAATCAGTCCAAGATATAGGGGGTGTCTACACCAGGTGTTTATTCCAGGATTGTATCTCAGTCATCACTAATGGGCCAAATGACATTCATCCACAGCGATCTCAGCTCCACCTCTCAGTTTTCCCGGAATATCCCTGACTGCTTTTGTCACATTTTTTTCAGCTCTGTCAGGTCTACTGTGAGGAACATGTGCAGTCAGCCCGCCCCCCCCCTTTGCAAGATTGTTGCTGTTTGCCGTGAGTTCCGGGAGCAGCGAACAGCCAATTAGCTGTGAGGGGCATGTGCATATCTCAGCCAACATATCTCTGTGCAGGAGCACATATTCATCACAGGTCCTATCCCCCCATGTGTTGCTGTGTATCTGTGCTGGTGCATATCCCTCAGGAATAATAATAAAAAAATCCTGTGCCCCATAGCCATCTGCCTAGCCCCACCCACTTCAACTGATTCACATGTGGAACCGCTATAACAGGGCACAAATGGGCCAGATCTACACTAAGCAGGATATGACGCTTTCAAAACATTTTTAAAACTGTATATGGCATGTGTCCTGGACCCCAACAGTTGTCACTACTGTTATAAACCGTTTTAAAGACAGGCTGATGGCAGTGACACAGATAGTACAGATAAGGCAGAGGGGAAGTATCATGCTGAAAAGATTTAAAAGTGAGACCCTCACATCTGGGGGAAAGCCCACAGTAGATGGCCTTTGTTCACATGCGATCGGATTACTATTTGGAAGAATTTTTACCCCTCTTGGAATCTCATAAACTGTCAGCCAGGAACAAAGTTTCCTGCAAGATTCAGGCTCATGCAAATTGGCCCTCGGATTTTATTTTAAATGGATCCCACAGTCATTAGAGGTCAGCAGGAGGAATCCTAAATGTATCACAAAATCAGTTATTTCCATTTGAAGAAGATACGTACGCCAGATGGCACCCACACAATTTACTGTTCGGCTTTGGCCAGAAATTCCTAATGATATATTGCCTGTGAAAGCAGGAGAGACTCAAAACTAGGCCATTCTGAATCATATTTTACATGTCTTTTCTGTGAATTTGAACTTAGGAAGCAGAAAAACCAGGCCAATGTGTTGTCCATCTGCAATTATAAATTAGCTTGTTGGGTGACAGGGATAAATTCTTCTGCTAAAGCATAGGGGAAATTAACATTTCCTTTGTAGCTTGATGTTTTCTTCCAAGAACATGATTATTGAAGTACAACAGGAAGCACGTTACTCTAGCCTAGAACATTTAGGTCACATGAAATATTTAAATAAATGTGACCGCTGCAATGAAATATTCGTTTCCTAATTGTGTAGCACATGAAATCTGAGGACTCATGTTTTCCAATAAATGGAAAGCATACTAAAAGCTTTAACGCAAAGAACATCTGGTGATTTAAGTTAATACTAATTTTAACAACTCCCAAATGTGGGTAGAAATACTACTTTATACTTTGTTTAAAGTTCATTTCCTGTCCCTAGGATATTTATTGACCCTTTAATGCTGCCCATTTCCACTTTTCACTTTTCCTGTGAGTCTTATACTAGTTTTCATTGACTTCATTCCATTCTTGACCTCTTTCCCCCTCAAGAAAATTAAACACAGCCCAAGACATGTTGGACACCAATTAGTTTTACAGCTCTTCTTACCTCCCCTCCTACTACATTCTTTAGTTCATTGAGTCCACCCATAATGTAACACTTCAAACCCGCAGAAGGGGGGGGGAATACAGCCACACTGCAAAGTACAGGTAATTAAAAAGGGGTTTGAGTAGCAGAAACAAAATTCCATCTGAAAACCAACAACGAAATCATGAGGTAAAATGGTTTATTTCTTCCTTTGCTTTAAAAATGTACACTAAAGCAAAAACAAAGCTGTGAATAAGAGGAAGCAATATTAAATCCATCAATACAAAAATTAAATAAAAAATCCAGCAGGGTGCAACCGTGCTCGCATAAACTACTCTAGCATAAGGCCAATAGCATTAGGTGGAGCGCCAGTTTCTCAGGGAAATCAGCATAACACCTAACGCTATTGGCGTTGTGCTAGAAATAATTTACACTCTCAATTTAGGGATGCAAACCTACATAACTCGTGCTTACCAAACCTTTATGTGAACTGAAACAAAGTCACCTTTCAGTATTTGCACTTCTCTGAATTTTGCAATGTCGTTCTCTCACTAAAGTATATGCATATATTACAGAAAAGTACACCAAAAATGTAATGTACAATAAAGTAATGAAAATAATGTACAAAATGCACTATATTAGGCAAAATTGCATGCAGGATTGAATTGTTTCCAAATGCAATAAATAAAGAGTTTTACCAGTAAAAACTAATGTTTACATATTGCTTAACCAGCACAATTAGAGCCAGAATTCCTAAAATGTGGTCCTTAAACAACATGCTAGCGCTGCAAACCTAAACGGACTTCCCATGTCCTAGCTTCCATTGATATCAATGGGTCTCACTTCCAAATAAATATGCTTAGGGTTGGTTACTGATGCCTAGGCATTCAAATAGTTTGTATTGGAGGTGAGTGAACTGGAAGCAAAAGTGCTTGAATTACTTTGCCTGACTTCTATTGCTAAAAGTGCCCATGAGCTCCTTGAATTCTAATCATATCTCTTTTCCAATGACCCATCTCCTCCTTCCTTTCATCCAGGTCAAAATGCTCATGTTCATAGTTAATCTTAAACAGATGAACAATACTTGTAGTATGATGAATGGAACTTGCCATAAGTTCCAGATGATGGTCCAGGGGGACGTGACCGACGAGATTATTCAGATAGATATGACGTATCTCGGTGTTCTAAAATATTATGTTTTTGATATAGAAGTAGAAGACAATTACTCTCAAACAAGAGATATCTTGCATCTAGTTTGGAAAAGTTAAAGAATGACAAAAACATAATTGTGGCTGCAGGGATCTTTCTCTCTGGATATATTCCCACAACAAAGCTTAAAGAAAAGTGATTTATGGCAGTATTAAAATTGTATAAATACTAGTGCTGTGCCTAAAAGCAATGTTTCAATGGTGAGCCGTTCCTGTCAGAAACTCTTGAGAATTTCTCCTGCCCCTGAAGAAATGTGGTGAAGATGTCCTCACCCCCATTTCTTTGCCTATAATATGGTGGAGAATTCTGAGAGGCCATTTGCACGCCATCTGTAATAAATAACTTTCATTCACACTTAGTTCACTATCACTGTAACAATTTGAGGAAGAAGACAGTCGGTGAGATTTTGAAGAGAATGAGGCCCTAAATTACTGAGTTGGACCAATAATATGAAGCAAGGTGGAATAATTTAATGAGATGTGGTTTGCAAGGCAGATAGATAATTATGCAGAGAAACAAGAATACGCCATCTGAAATATATGTAACAATTACATATACTATACATAGAAATGGCTTGCCTCAGGATATGCAGATTCCTAGGACTATGTGAGTCCTAATGGAATGATATGTACTGTGTAATAAGAAGCCACCTGCTGTCAGCAGTAGAGTGACTGACAGGAATGGAGGTTAGTGGGGCAGCATTTGAGCCTATAATTCTGGCTCAGAATAGAATTTAAAAGTTGAAACATACACATGGCTGAAGTTGTTTTATATGGGAGAGATGTTTAGAGGAAGGAGATGCCAAAATCAACAGGCTGCTGTGATCCCTAACAAATTACAGCGGCCACTTAAGCATCACCCAAAAAGAAAGAGGACAAAAAGAAGGTACCAATTTGCATAGCATTTGCATATGCTATGTATAGAAAAAATAACTACAATTTAAACAGAAACACAGTGCATCTCTTCATAAGGAGGAAACTGCTGTGTGCCTGCTGCTAACTGTTGATGGTCAACTTCAAGGCTCCTGGTCCCCTTTTTGGGGTTCTTTGAATTTAACCCAACTTAGGACTGGACACCTCTTCAAACAGAGGCCTATCCACTTCCACCTCTCAAAAATAGAGGACAATCTTCTGAAAAATAGGATACCTGGACACCCTACCATTAAGAGTGCTTTAGATTAGCCTTCCTCAACCTGTTGCTCTCCAGATGTGTTGGACTTCAAATCTTATCACCCCCAGCCAGCACAATTAATAGTTATTCTGGTGGAGGTGATAGGAGTGGTAGTATAGCACATCTGGGGGGCACAAGGTTGGGGAAGGCTGCTTGAGATGACCTAACCTCATTCATATGATGGAAGTTGGAGTTACTCTTGGGAACATAATGGCTGGGCCTTCTTACTTAAGAGTCCTAAGCAATCGTCTCCTCCGCATCATGCTGAAGCCTACTGAAGGGCTAGCAGTCTTTGAATAATTTTGAGAAGACAGAGGGTTGCTGTCATTAGCTGATAGTTTCTTTCATCCTCTTTTAAAAGAGAACTGGAGAGGAGGGCTCTCCTCGTCTTCAGTCCTCCATTCCTCTCACTCACCAGAACTAGCATTCGCCTCAGCTGCTCTCACTTTCCATTCACCTTCCAGGCCGGTGTCCTGCCTCCTGCATTTCCTAACTGCCTGGCACTTGGTTATTGAGGGTACAGTGTGCTTTTTCCTCTGACACATTTGGTTTGAGAAGACCCTTAGGCTTTTCTTGCTTTAGATCCCAACTCAGAGTCAGCATCTATTCCATTCCCAAACAACACTCTGTGAACCTTCTTCAGCCTACCTTACATGTATCTCCCCCCCCCCCCCCACACACACACATCACATTCTTTGGAACTCACCAAGTATTTTTTAGGAAGGCATGCTTAGAATTCAGACAAACTCATGAGCATAGGGTGGTGTTAGATCTGCATCTACTATTAATGTGGAACCTTTTAGCATTTGTGGACTGCAGGGGCAAGCTTGCCTCAGCTAATATTTTTTCACACGCCTACAAAAACGTGCAATTTCCTTGAAGCCCTGAAATGAGTTAATACAATGCCTTTGGCACCACATCCACACCAAACATGATAGTTTATTGTTAGTCTCTAGAGACTCACCGAGCTAAGAAAATGATATTCTTCCTTGACTGGCATAGCTCCTACAGAGGAAGTGATGAAGTGGCACTGTGTTCCTGGCCCACTGAAATATTAAGCCAGTGACCATCTTTCTTTTTTACCCATTTCCAGAAAGTTCCAGAAATAGTCTGAGTGACCACAGTGACCCCTGATCTTGTCATCACTTGTCTTCCTGGCAGGATCTTGTTCCAATGCCTCAAGAGTTTACACTGCTGGGTGACCTTCTGTCCTCGCAATTCGATTTCTTGCAGCAAGGAACTCAGCCCTGCTGCTCTTGGCTATGCTGGAGTTTGCCAGTGTCTCAAGAGTGTCACACAAACAACTGAGACGAGGATTTGGGGGTGGGGGGGAGGATGTGAATATAATCTCCTAGGGCAGCCCAGGATCTGCAATGCAGGACTCAATATACTGTGTTGTTATTAGTTTTTCAAAAACGTATTTTCCATAAAAAGGGTACATAGCTCCATGCTTGGTTTTAACAACCAACACTTCAAAGGACTATCTCACTGCTTAAAAGCCCATGCGAATTAAATGTAGGTTTCACCATAAAGGTAATTTACAGACTTGTAGCATTACTAGCTAACATGGCTGAAGTTTAATGTGGCGAACCAGAATGCTGGGCCTCCCAGGGGTTGTCAGGGGCAACCGTACAAAAAATTTGGGTGAGGAAAGCCTGAGGGAAGTTGAGGGTGATGATTGATTCACAGAAGGGGCTGGGTGGGAAATGAGCTGTCACAAGAAAAGTTAATATTGATGTTTTGGTTTCTCTAAGAAAGCAAAAATAGGCAGTCTTCTCTATAGTCATGATTCCAATATGGCTTGCTTATAATGGATGGAAAATGTGATTCTTTTTAGTTTTCAGGCACAAATATCTTATGTAGCTTTGCCCCAAGAAGATCTCTGTTAAGTTGTAATATTAGCTATTTTCTGGCATCAACACCCTTATTATAACAATGCCAATGTCACATGACTTGTCAGGAAAGGGCTTCCTATATTCTAGAACCATTTCCTTCATTTTTGAAACACTGTTGAACACTCTTTGGATAGTAGCAGTGGAGTCTGTGGGGAGTGTCTTTGGCAAAGGGAGGAGAAATGGGTAAGCCTGATCAGTGTCTGCAGTTCTAGAGAAGTCTGCACTATACTTTCCATATTGTCATCAGCCACTTTTTGTGTCCAGAGGCATATAAAATTAAAACACAGAGAGAGATTTGCCACTAGCCTTGTATGATGCCTTACCAGGAGCTTGATAAATGTCCTCATTTTGCTGCCTGCTGAGGGCACAAAAACAGTGTGTGAGCATTCAGCTTGGTTGGTCACAATAATAATAATAAGAAGAAGAACAACAACAACAACAACAATTTAGCACTTTCTAACAAAGCATTCTACATGAGATAAAATAGATCAGGAGTTTTAAAAAATGGAATAAATACAATAATTCTAGCAAAAGACCTTAACTGGATTAAAAGAATATAAAAATAAAACCTTAAAAACCTGTATAAAATGTGTCATGGCCACCACAAGAACCATCAGCATGCTCTATCTCAGGAACAGCCAGCCAGCCCTCTTTATTCAAAAAGAAAGGTTTTCAAACCTTTCTTTTCAATACCTCCAAACTCTCAGTTAACTGCAGTGGCAGGGGGAGTGAATTCCACAGCTGAGGGACAAGGTCCTGGAATGCACGATACCAGAATACCACAATGCATGAGGTAAAATGGGTCAGGAGGGCCTGACCCATAGATTTGGTGGCCCGGCACAGAACATGCCAGGACAAAAGGGAGGAAAGGTGAGCTGGGTGGTGCAACCAGAGAGCAAAATCTGGCCTTTAATGGAAGCCAATGGAAGGAGGAATGGGCAAATGATGGAAGGAGGAATGGGCAAATCAGGGGAGGTCCAGAACAGTCCTAACAGAACTATTCTGGACCAGGATCAAAAGGCAGAGAGAGGAGAGAGGGAGACCTGCAGGGAGACTATTACAGTAATCCAGGTGTGAGATAATCAAGGCTTGAATCAAGAGGTCTGCTGTCGCCTGAGACAGGAACCTGCAAATCTGGCAGACGATTAATAGATGGAAATTGCAGGCCCTCTCTATGTTCTCAATAAAGGAACACAATGAGAGGCAGTCAACCAGGACCACCTGGGTACCTTGAAGACAGAGTGTAGGTAAAGAGGGGAAGGAGGAAGGGCAGTCAGGATGGAAAATCAAGATTTCAGTTTTATCCATGTTCAGCTTGAGGCAGTGAGCAGGCGGTGAGGAAATCCCCAGCAGGCAATTTCCCACAGATGTCCACTCTCCTTCCCGAAGCCAATGGAAGGACTGGTAAGCCTGGGTGTCATTGTCATAGACGTGATGCTGGAAACCAGAATTGGTAATGAGGGGGCCCAGAGGAAGGGTATAGAGAGAGAAAAGGAGAGGTCCAAGGACAGACCCATATGGTACCCCAACAGTGAGGGGAAAAGGATCTGAGACAATTCCAGAAAGGGAGTCAGAAAAAGAGCGATTTGACAAGAAGGAAGCAAAGCAGGAAAGAGCAGCACTGGTAATGGCCAGGGACACCAACCGAACTAGAAGTATCCTGTGGTCCAGGGTATCAAATGCTGCTGAGAGATCCAGCAACACCAGCACAGATATATGGCACTGTGCCTTAGCCACAAGGACTTCATTCAATACACGAGACAGTGCTGATTGAAATGGGTCACTGAAATCAAAGGAAGATAGGTAAGGAGCCAATTGGGAGAGGGCCGCTCTCTCCAGGTGGGAATCTACACTGATGTTATTCTAACGTTTTGAATGGGTTACGTGACCCTGGGTCTCCAACGTTGCAAATGAGTTGTACTTACAGGTTCTATTTCTTAGTTCCAGCGTGGCTACAGATTCATGTTCCTTGTTCTACCGGTAACTTTCCTTTCGCAACCCAGAGCTGCTGGGTTTGCTCCACCCACTTCCTGTTCTCCTTCCTTCGCCCCGTTGGCTATCTTATCTGCTACAGCAGATAAATCACACCAGCGTTATACTGTGCAATCACTGACAATTGCATGCAAAGGACTCAGAAGTTTTCCACCTTAGAATCTGCTTTGATTGTGAAGTAGTCCTATGCATCCTGCCTTAATTGTGCTCCTTTTGCAAAAGATTCGCCCCAGCCACTGCTGTGGGCACAGGAGCAGGATTTTAAACAAATGCTTCCATCTGCGTAAGCTTTATAGATAAAGACACCAAAATTGGCACAGTAATTCATATACCAAATTTGAATCAAATTGGGTCATCGGTTGATTTTTATGACTTTTTTTTTAACATTTCCCCCCTCTTTGCAAAGGAGCTGAGGAGCGCTCAAAGGATCGCTGTTGCTCCCTGCAGGAAAATTAACAAGGGTCTCTTGGTCCCAGTCCAAAACTCATGACCAGCGGGGCTTAAATGGGGCTGTTGCTAAAACTTTTCAATTTGGTCTCACATCCAAACTCTGACCAGACCCGGCCCTGCTTAGCTTCAGCAAAGTGGCTGACTCCTACACATTCAGGCAATTCCCTGGGACTTGCATTAAGATGTTTTGGGAGGAGGGTTGTGTGTGCTTATGACTATTGCCCTGCCCTGCTGGCTAGGAATAAGGCAGGCAGTGGGTGGAACAAACCCAGCAGCTCTCACAGAAGAGGGAGAACAACCGAAGGATTGAACCATGTGCCCTGAAGTTCCGTTGCAGCAAAATGTAAGTCACGCTAGTGTGTCCCGTGATACAGAGAAACGATACAGAGAACCACGTTAGAAAGGGACACTAGCAACGTTATAAGACTAGTGTAGATCCAGCCCAGGATTTTGGGCAGGAAAGGTAAAAGTGAAACAGGACAGTAACACACAAGAGGAAGGGTCCAGGGAAGGTTTCTTCAACAAAGGGTGAAGGAAGGCGTGCTTAAGGGAGCCTGGAAAACTGCCGGTGGAAAAGGAACAATTCACCAGGCAAGTCAAAAAGGCGACACAGGGTAGTATAAAGGGATGAAGGGAAGGGATCAAGAGACCAGGTAGTGAGCAGGAAGGAAGAAATAATTTGGGACTTGGGCCTCAGTGACCTCAATAAAATCAAAGCCACTGGGAGGATAAGGAAATGGAGTGGGGAGGGAAGAGCAGCATCAGCAGGGGAAAACCCAAGAAATTCTAATAAATGAGTAACAACTGGGTTGAATGTAAAACTATTTATTTATTTATTTATTTATTTATTTAATTACATTTATATACCGCCCCACAGCCGAAGCTCTCATTTAAAACATTTACAACATTTAAAAATAGTAAACATTAAAAGTATACAATTTAAAAACACACACACACACACACACACACACACATAAAAACAGTATAAAAACAACAGTATCTATTTAAAAACAACAATTGTGGGGTCCATTAAAAACAAACTTAACGTTGTTAAATGCTGTTAAAATGCTGTTAAAAATGCCTGGGAGAAGAGAAAAAGTCTTGACCTGGCGCCGAAAAGATAATGTCTGTGCCATAATGTCTGTGTAAATTATTTTCTCTAAGATATGGTTCTCCTTTGAATTATATTTCACTTTCTGTTAGGCTTTGTTTTTAAATGCTGGTTTTGGTGTAGAAGTTCCACATTGCTATACACTGGATAATCAGGAAGTCCTCCAAAAGCCTGCAGTTCTAATACATTAACAATGAGTGCAGCAGCGCGGTGCAGTGCCAAACCCAAGATTTGCAGGCCCCTTGGGCAAGGCTGAAATGCGAAATGGCTACACGAAAGTGAAATCCATAGATGAACTGAATCCCTCCAAATCCCACTTTAATTCTTAATGAATTTCCCACTAGCACCCTAGAAACACAGCAACATCTGAGATAACAGGGAAAGATGCAATGGTGCACTTCCACTAGCACTATTGGCATTGTGCTAGTGTAAACCAATGCTTTGTGCAACATAACTAGTGCAAAGGGGGAAAGCCATGATTTGCTGCTTAATTTCAGCAGCAGTACCAAATTTCAGAAGCAAATCACCGCCTTCCCACATTATGTTAGTTACACTGTGCAATTGTTGATTTACGTAGGGTGACCATATGAAAAGGAGGACAAGGCTCCTGTATTTTTAACAGTTGTATTGAAAGGGAAATCTCAGCAGGTGTCATTTGTATATATGGGGAACCTGGTGAAATTTCCTCTTCATCACAGTTAAAGCTGCAGGTGCCCTGCCCTCTCTTAAATCTGGTCACTCTAGTATAGCTCCTGCACCTTTAACTGTTACGATGAAGAGGGAATTTCACCAGGTTCTCCATATATACAAAGGAAACCTGCTGAAATTCCCTTGTCTATGCAACTGTTAAAGATACAGGAGCCCTGTCCTCCTTTTCATATGGTCACTCTAATTTACGACAGTGCAGTGTTATTATCACTAGCACTGGGACACCTTTAGATAGTAACCCTAGCATGGAAGAAGTCTCATTACTTGTACACAAAAATTAGATGTAGTTGTGTTGGTCAAGTATTGCCATCTACAGTATGGTAATACCTTAATTACAACCAACCAAAATCACTTACCCTTATTCTTCTTGAGAGCACAGCTGTGTTCGCAACAGCTACGTAAATAAATGAGTACAGATGTTTCATGATTAAACCTAAAACAGGGAGCATTCACAGTTTGTGAGCATTTATTTCTTAGCCTTCCTATGTTGCCCCTCAATCCCATCTCCTATTGCAGTCTTCTTTCCACACCCAGATGCTGGGATTAAGGTGAGTCACTACCTCCTTTCTTATTAGTGCTAATAGGATTTATCTATGCTATGTAAATCCACCTGTCTGTCAATAGAAGTGCTTGAGGCAAAACATTCTCATTTAATTTAAAGGACAGAGGATCCAAAGGAATTGTTTTCATCAATTGCACCAATTGGAATCCTTTCTTTAATCATTATCATCATCATCATCACCATCAAACCAACTATATTATACTCTTTTACTTTTTTAAAAAAAATGCTCTGTTGTGCTTACTGAATCTAAATACACACTTTTTATAATGAACAGTACTACCAATATCTTTCTCTTTTTAAAGAAATTGCATTCCTACTAACAGTTGCAAAGGATTAAATATCTACATTGCCCTAGTTTCTAAGCAACCAAGTTGTTCATGAAGAGGAGCAAGAGATATCTGGGAGAATTTGTGGCATTCAGACCACTACCACTCTTATAAATGGCAAGATATGAACTACATTTTTAAATGTTTAGACTCCACAAAGGTATGATACTCATTAAAAAAATATTCTTCCAACGTTTTTTCCCCAGCATGGAAAATCATGTTTGGCCATCAAAAGAGACTTGCAGATTCTAATCCTATTTTGGAACTTGTAGTAACAAAAGCTTTCAGAAGAAGCCCAATTGAATATCAGTCAGAAACTGTTATAATGTAAAATATCAGCAATCTGGAACTTCCATTTGCTGAAAGGTACCAACTTGTAAAATCGAAATATCATAATGTGATATCGTAATGGCATATCATAATGAGCTCCATCAGACAAGCATTTTATCGCAGGCTCAATACTGGGCACTCACTGATTTTCACGGGTCCCTCTCATGAGATCGATTGCCTCCAGTGTGCCTTCCTTGTGCAACAAAAAAACCCTCAGAAAGTCTGATATATTTTTAAACATGGAAGTTGACGTTCTCTCCTGCTGAGCGCAAGAGAAGCAGCGGGATTAGAACAGCCAACTGAATGGGCCTCGTGCACGTTGTTTACTTCTTTTGAAAGAGGAAGTAACGAGCAATGAAAACGGGTGGAGAAGCGAAGGTAAAGAAGCGTGATTTCCCTTGTCTGATGGAGCTCAATGTGGCAATGTAATACCTACTATATGTATCAAGTAGCAAATGGTTGGGGGTGTCTAATTGTCAAAATGAACATGCTCTAGATCAGGGGTAGGCAACTGGTACCATCAAGATATTCTGGACTACAGTTCCCATAATCCCTGACTATGGGCCTTGCTGGCTAGGGCTGGTGGGATATGATGTCCCACACATCTGGAGGGGACGAGGTTGCCTGCCCTTGGATAACTTCCTGGAGGAGAAGGCTAGCAGTGACTGATAGCTATGTACTACCTCCATTATCAGAGGCAGCAAACCAATATACACGAGTTGCTGGGGAACATGGGCAGGAGGGTACTGTGTTGCACCATGTCCTGTTTGTGGGTTTCTGGTCGACAGCTGGTTGGCCACTTGGTGAACAGAATGCTGGACTAGGTGGACCCTTGGTCTGATCCAGCATGGCTCTTCTTAAGTGCCTGTGCCCTTACTCTAGATCTACCTTCCCCAACCTGGCACTCTTGATGTTTTGGACTCAACTCCTGTCAGTCCCAGCCAGCATGGCCAGTGCATGGTCAGGAATGATGGGATTTGCAGTCTGAAACATTTGGAGGGTACAAAGTTGGGGAAGGCTCAACTAGAGAATGAAGCATGGTAGAGAGTGCTATGAAAATCATACTTGCAGCATTTTCCTCCAATTGCTGAATGTTCCTCTTAAACTCTAAATTCTAGGGGAAATTGGGGAAATCTTTTAAACATACCAAGGCAGTCTGGTCCTACAGAATAGGGAAAGTTTGCCAGCTCAGTTTGGAAAAACCAGGGTCCAAAAGTCCAAAAAATCTGGAGAGCGCCAGGTTGGGGGAGACTGCTGAAGACAAAGTTGAAATAATCCCTTTAAACTAATCTATTATAACTGGAGATGCCAGGGACTGAAGCTGGGACCTTCTGCATTCAGACATGTGCTGCACCACTGAGCATATTTAATTAGGATGGCGGCACATGGTAGAGATTTATACAATTATGGAATGTTTGGAAGCAGTGGATAGTGGGGTCTTTTTCTCCCTTTCTCATAATATCAGAGCTTGGGATCAGACAGCAAAACTCATTTGCAGCAAGTTCAGAACTGCTACAAGAAAGGACTTCTTCATAAAATGCATAATTAACTTATTGAATTCACTGCCACAAGATGTAGTGACGATTAGCATGAACTCTGTGTGTGTGTGTGTGTGTGTGTGTGTGTGTGTGTGTGTGTGTGTTTGTTTGTTTAACAAGGCTCTGGAGGACAGGTGTTGTTAGCAGAACTCGGGTAACAGGTCACTGAACCTAGAGCTAAAGAGTTAATGTGTACCTGAACAAGGTAGGAGGGGATTGCTGGGATGTTTGTTTTTCTCTTTCCTGTCTCCTCCCTTCTATTTCCTTCTTCTTGTTGTTCCCTGCCTCATGGGTTGCTGACCACATGGCTGAATTGAGCCATCTTACCCTAAGATGGAAAGTCGCTTATTCCTAAAGTAAAGTTTCTTTCAAACCACCACTAGAGTATTTCTTTTGTTGACACACGTGGCTACTCACAGGGAGCTGATTTGGACGACAAGAGGTCTATCTATCTATCTATCTATCTTGGAGAACAGGTCTATCTATGGCTGCAAGCCATAATAGATAAATGAAGCCTCCATGATCAGAAGCAACATACCTTTAAAGTACAGATGTTGGGACCATGCAAGAGGGGAGGTTGGAAATAGAATGCTGGACAAGACAGACCATCAATCTACTCCAGCTGGGCTCCTCTTATCTGCATCCAAAATAAATCTCAAAAGCAAGGTCCCCTATATCTAGAATCAACTTCTATGGGGGTTCATCAGGCCTCTTCTCTGCAGGTCTTCTGGAAAGCTCTGAAGACTTGCCTTTTTTTTTTTGCTGGTCTTTCCATATATTCTTGGGCTCCTGTTTTTTTTTAATGTTAATATCTGTTTTTATTTACTTTTTAAATTGACAATCACTGTTTCTATGGAACTTTTAATGAAAATGTATTCATTGAACTTTTATTGTACCTGTTCTGTATGTTTTTAGGAGGGTTTATATAGCACCTTGGGAGCTTTCCACCCTTGAAGATGGCCTAGAAATAATGTAAAATAAAATAAATAAATTGGCCCTCTCTCACAGCTTCCAGATGATCGTACGTTACAGTAAATACTTTAATTTCATGGATTTGTGATGAAAGAGGTTCAGTATCCTAATTACAGAAAAGATTATGATGAAGGGAAAAAGTCATTTACAAATTGTTTGCCTGAAAGTGAATATTTTATACGATGGTTTTGACAAAGACCCCTGATTGGCTATACAGGTCATGGAATCCAACAAAGAAGTTAAGCAAGGTACAAGATGATTGGCCCACAACGTCTCACAGAAGCAGCAGAAACAGCATAGTCAGTTACTATGGTTGTAGTCCACAAATCACTTGCCCTAGCAAACTCATTGGGATTATTCCTGAGTGAGTAGTTTGTGGACTAAAGCCTATGTAACGTTTCTGTCTGTTAGGAAAGCATTTAAAGACTCGGGTCAAGTGACTTGTGGCTTAATCTTTTAATTCTATTGCTCGATAAGATTCTTTGTAGGTTCAGTGAACAAGGAATGCAGACTTTTTCTTGTCCCTTAAAAGGAGTTACCCACTGGAACCACTGGAAAATGAGTTGTACTTATTGAAGGGACTTGAACCGATTTGTTTCAACAGAGGTTTTTTGGGTTTGGAGGAAAAAAGAACTTCCATGCTTCCATTCATGACCTTTTGAACAGGATGCAGACAATGCATATGTAAGGGAAGCTTGTAGGAGGTCTAGAAAGCTTCTTGTGTATAATCCTGAATGATCATGGCTTAATTTCAATTTAGCCTCCAATACAAATGTATCTCCTCTTTCTGTCTCTTATTATAGCTTCCTATTTCTCTGATTTGATAGTTACCTTTATCCTATCTCTGTGTTCCTCTTGTAGTTCTTTCTCCTTTTTCCTGGTCTTCCATGTTTCTCCACCTTTCTTTCTGCTTCTCTTGATGAACTTGAGAACATTCTTCTTCCCTGTACAAAAGTGACTGCCTTTTGATCCTTTTTCTCTTCCGTTTTTTGCTAGTGCTCTTTTTTCCCCTCTTTAACTCAAGGGTAGGCAACTTGTGGCCCTCCAGATGTTTTGGCCTATAGCTGTAATTACCTGTAGTCAGCATAACCAACGGTGAGCGCTGATGGGAGTTGCAATCCAACAATATCCAGAGAACTGCAAGTTGCCCATCCCTGCTTTAATTCTTCCATCCCTTTTGGTTATTATTAGCATCTCACTTTAAGAATGATTTTATCTCTCTAGCGGGGATGAGAGGTATTCTTTTTTCTTTCTTTGTCCTTCCTTTTAAAATTTCTAGGATATATGGTCTTCTGTTTTGAGGTCTGCTCTTTCTGACAACAACATTCTTGAATTGTTTCAGTCAAGCCTCTAAACTGTAAGCAGCATTTACCAAAATTTCCAATGATCACTCCCATGCCAGCCATCAAGATCTTTAGTCACTTTTACCTCTTCCTTTTGGACCAGGGACCATAGGATTGCACCCTCATTCGTTTCTTTTTGGCATTACTAAATCCTCAAAAGCAAAGCCTTTCATGACATGTCTTATCCATGACTGTAGGGAAGGTTGTTATCCTTAACTTATTTGGTAAAGCACACATGTTGTAAAGCACACACAAATGTTCAGTGCAGGAAATAAAGCAGCATTGGTTGTTCCCCCTGCCCTTATGAGTGCCACATTGCGGGTTGCCCGTGTCATCCAAACCTGGCATGGGCATAGTGAATTTTCACCCACCCTAAAACCCATGGCTTGCAGTAAGGGTTGTAGGGTGGGTAGAATTTCACTATGTCCGCACCGCATGTCAGGTTCGGATGACACGGCAATTAGGGTAAACCATGGCACGGGTAGTTAAGGTAATCCCTATCGTGCAGCCAGCATGTGCAGGGGAAACAACCGAAGTTGCATTGTTTTCCCTGTTGATCATCTGAACAACCTCATTAAATTTGTACAGGCTTTTCCAATTTTTCCTCAGTGCAGTGACTGAGATGTTTATTCTGCTATCAGCTCCATCTGAGAAATGGAACATTCCTCAGGCCACTCAAAAGCAATGCTTACTAAAGCCATGCTTCCTCTGGAACAATGACTAGGGAAACCCAGCAACTGCTTCAGCTTCCCTAATTGCATCTGACAGCTTGCTGTCCTGGAGACCAATAGGACTATGCCCCTTAGAGGAACTCCTGATCAGACCCAAGGAGCTCTACCCTTCAGAGCTTCTTAGGGATAAACTACACAATATAATAAGTAAAATAAATAAGATCTGCCTGAAAAATGTTTTGTGTAAAACATTTATTTTCTTCTACATGTCTTTTTGTATGTATGGGCTAAACTACAGAATATGTTAAATACATAGAACCCATTCAGAAGACAACTTAGACCATGGCTTTAACCACAGTGGTTAAGCCAGAAAGCCTTATTCACTGTGGTTAAGCCATGGTTTAAGGTGTCTTCTGAATGGGCCCATAGTGTGTAACTTACCCTCTCTTTACTACTTACTTAGAAGAAAGCATGTGGGACCAAGAGCTGGACTGTAACCGTTGTACAGGGGTAAGAGATCTAAACATTTTCCATGTAGCCACTTGTTTTCCTGAATGGCAGCATTTGGGGTGATTTAGGAAAACAAACACCTGGGACAGGAGGGTTTAAACCTCCCCTATCCAAGCACAGTGGTCCCAATCCATATTGGGACCACACACACTTACATGGAAGTAAAAAAAGAAAGTGAGGGTAAGCTGCACACTACAAATGTAACATCTTTATATACAAAATCACATAGAAGAAAATGTTACGCTTCATGCAGGAAGTTCCTCAGGCAGATGTTATTTCAATTTATTTTTAACCTGCCTTTAAGGGTGGAACTCTCCCAAATATTAGATCTTATCTAACAAAGAAAGGTTTCCAAATATTTCCTATGAAAAGCTGAATCATTGTCAGCAAAATAGCAAGACATAAGAAGGTCCAAATGGCCCAGATGTTTTCAGTCATACAACATGTTCAAGTCAGTAGTTTAATGCCTGAGCACTAAGCAGTGACTCAGCGTATTCATCAAGCACTGATTCCAGTTCTCATGCACACTCCAGCATGCCATAAGTAAGTCATATTCCATCTTGTTGACACATCATGCTTCCGCTGCTGGTGTTGGAAGTTGTTTCTTCACTGAAGCTGAACTAAGAAATGTCTGGATGTATTCGAGAGATTATCCTATTACTATTTCTTGGCAGTGCCTACAAGGGCACTTGTAAGCATAAGGATGAATAAACAACAAAGAACCAAGGGCCATAATCATTCCATTAACAAATAAATAACCAAGAGCTTTAATCTCCCATCATAATGTTTTGTAGCAAGGTACAGATCAGCATACTGGTGAATAGCTAAAGGTTCACTGCTACTCAGCTCAAGGGTATATGAGGAGGCTTGGCAGAAGACTGGAATCTAATTATCTGCAAAGAAGCAGCAAATGTCTAAGACTACTTGGGAGACTCTCTTTCTATCTAGTAGGAGACCACTGGACCTAGCTAAAGTCTACAGCACTGCACTTATGGGACATCCATCTTCACCTACGTGGGTCCTGGTTAGTTTCTGGAAGTGTTCTCTAAAATCCCTAACAATGCATACATCTTATAAAAATTAATGTGATCCTACCTAAATAAAAAATTATTCTATTTATTAATTCATATAATCATTTATATAATTTACTACTTTATATACAGCTAATCTTTTACCTATAAAGCCTTACATGGCTTGGGACCACAATATCTGACGGAACGCATTTTCTGACATGAACCTACCCAAACACTACGTTCAACATCTAACATCCTCCTCTGGGTGCCTACTCTGAGGGAAGTTCGGAGGGTGGCAACAAGAGAGAGGGCCTTCTCTGTGGAGGCCTCTCAACTGTGGAACAACCTCTCTGACGAGGCCCGCCTGGCACCGACATTGTCATCTTTTTGGCGCCAGGTCAAGACTTTTCTCTTCTCCCAGGCATTTAGCAATATGTAATAAGCTTGGGTTTGTTTTTTGGGCTCATTGTTTCTAAAGTTGTTACAGTGGTTTTAATTGTATGCACATTTGCAGCTTGCAGTTTGCAGTTTGAAGAGCAGCTGCAATTAAGCTCAGCAGAGAAGCTATTGAGCAACATTGATTGGTTTGTTTGAATTTCAGCATCTGCTCCGCCTCTTTTAGGTTTTCCAGCCTCCAGTTTGCTGGAGGCGCGAGCCGAAGGGCGCGAGCACAAGGGCTCTCGGCCTGAGGCTCTCTGCCGTGGGAGTGAAGCCGGTCAAGCGGAACTTCTACTCCGGAGGAAAAACCCCAGCCGCGGTCTGGTCGCTGCTACTTTCTGATTCAGGACACAATCTTCTCATTTTCTCCTCTCAATTCTTTTCTCCTCATATCTGTTCCTTATGGCTCGTTCCAATTTCGTCTCTCCCAACTTAGTTCCTATTCAGTGTCTCCCCTCTTCTCAGCTGCCTTTTTCGTGTTCCTTATGGAACTGTCGCTCTGTTGCTTCTAAGGCCCCTGTCATTCAGGACTTGTTTATCTCTAGGTCTCTCCACCTCCTTGCTCTTACTGAAACCTGGCTTCCTGCCCATGATACCGCCATCTCTGCTGCCCTCTCTCTTGGAGGCCTCTCTTTCTCTCACACTAGTCGCCCAGAGGGTCGGGGTGGTGGTGTGGGTCTTTTATTATCTAGTTTGTGCCAGTTCCAGCCTCTTTCCATTCCACCGTCACATTGTTTTTCCTCCTTTGAGGTACATGTGGTGAGGCTTTTTGCTCCATTGCGACTGCGAATTGCAGTTCTGTATCGCCCCCCAGGCTCGTCCTCTAAATTTATCTCTGATTTTGATTCGTGGCTGTCCTTTTTCCTCTCTGATAACTATCCTACTCTTATTTTGGGCAATTTCAATATTCATGTGGATGACCCTCAAGACACTGCAGCTCTACGATTTCACTTATGATCTTAAGCTTTGGTCTGATGTACCCACACATTCCCTTGGACACTGTCTGGATCTTGTTCTCACTCGGAATTGCTCTGTTTTGGACTTTTCTACTGCTCACTTTCCGTTGTTAGATCATCACCTAGTTTCTTTCAATATGACTCATAATCCTCCTCCTTCACGTCCCGCTTCTCGCTCTTGTCGTGACTTGCAATCTATCAATTATAAGGCTTTTTCCCAGTCTCTAGCCTCCTCTCTTCCTTCTGTCTTCTCGGCTGTCTCCTTGGACTCAGCTGTCTCCTTCTTTAATTCCTCCTTATCTTCAACTCTTGATAATCTTGCTCCATCTACAACTCGGATAGTTCGCCCTTCTCAACCCCAACCGTGGCTCACCTCTTTCCTCCGCTACCTTCGCTCTTGTTCCCAGGCAGCTGAACGCCTTTGGCGCAGAACCAGGGACTGGGCGGACTTTGTCCATTACAAATTCGTACTCTCCTCTTTCTCTTCTGCCATTTCATTGGCCAAACAGCAGTATTACTCAACGTTGATCCAGTCAAATGCTAGGCATCCTCAGCGGCTCTTTGCGTCCTTCAATTCTCTTCTGAAGCCTAATCCACCATCTCTCCCCGCCTCTCTGTCTGCTAATAACTTTGCCTCTTTTTTCAATGCTAAAATCCAAACTATTCACTCTGATCTGGCCAGCTCTGCTCCTCTTCCAGTTCCTGTTCCTCATCTGTCAGTTCCTCCTGCAAATTTCTCTGCGTTTCCTTCGGTCTCAGCTGATAAACTGTCTACAATACTGCGCTCTTCGAAGCCTTCCACTTGTTCTCGTGATCCGATTCCTTCTCGCGTTTTTATTAATCTTATCCCTGCTATCCTCCCTTCCTTGCTTCATATTATTAATTTTTCTCTGTCCTCTGGTTCATTTCCTTCTGCTTTTAAACATGCTACAGTCTCTCCTATTCTCAAGAAACCTACTCTTGATAGGCTATCTCTGTCTAACTACCGAACTGTCTCTTTGTTGCCGTTTGTTTCAAAGATCCTGGAGCGTGTGGTCTACTCTCGTTGTCTTGATTTTCTTTCTAGTAACTCTGCTCTGGATCCTTTTCAATCTGGATTCTGTCCTTTGCATTCCACTGAAACAGCCCTTACTAAGATTACCAATGATCTTCTTACTGCCAAGTCTAAAGGCCATTATTCCGTTCTTATTCTCCTTGATCTAACTGCAGCCTTTGACACGGTTGATCATGATCTTCTTTTAGATTCCCTTCATGACCTTGGATTTTGTGGCTCTGTCTATAACTGGTTTGCCTCCTATCTAGCGGGTCGCTCTTTCAGCGTGTTGGCTAATGGCAGCTCATCTTCTTCTTTTCCCCTTTCAGTAGGGGTTCCGCAAGGCTCGGTCCTTGGTCCGCTGTTGTTTTCTTTATACATGTTGCCCTTGGGTAATCTTATTCAATCTCATGGCTTCCAATATCATCTGTATGCCGATGATACACAATTATATCTTTCATCTCTGGATCTTTCTCCTGATGTTCACGATCGTATCTCGGCATGTCTTTCAGATATCTCAGCTTGGTTGCTTCATCGTCGTTTGAAACTTAATATGGCAAAGACTGAATTGCTTGTTTTTCCTCCTAAACCTTCTTCTCATCTCTCATTCTCTCTTACTGTCAATGATGTTACGCTTACTCCAGTCAAGGAAGCTCGTAGTCTTGGCTTTATATTTGATTCCTCGAGGCAGTAGCTAAATCCTGTCATTTTTTCCTGTATAATATTGCCAGGATTCAATCATTTTTGTCTGTCTCTTCTGCCAAGACTCTTGTTCATGCATTGGTTATTTCTCGGTTGGACTACTGCAACCTTCTTCTCACTGGCCTTCCTTCTTCTCACATCAATCCGTTGGTTTCTGTTCACCACTCTGCTGCTAAGATCATCTTCTTGGCTCGCCGCTCTGACCATGTAACTCCACTTCTGAAATCTCTTCATTGGCTTCCAATTCACTTCAGAATCCAATATAAACTTCTCCTGTTGACCTACAAAGTTTTTCACTATCTAGCTCCTTCCTATCTCTCCTCTCTCATCTCACACTATTGCCCCGCTCGTGCTCTTCGCTCCTCTGATGCCATGTTTCTTGCCTGCCCAAGGGTCTCTACTTCCCTTGCTTGGCTTCGTCCATTTTCTTCTGCTGCCCCTTATGCCTGGAACGCTTTTCCAGAACATTTGAGAACTACAAGTTCAACCGCAGCTTTTAAAGCTCAGCTAAAAACTTTTCTTTTTCCTAAAGCTTTTAAAACTTGATTTTGTTCTGACTTAATACTGTTAGTTTTTCCCTACCCAGTGCCTGTTTACCCTACCCTGTACCTGTTTGCTTTCTCTTCCCCTCCTTATTGTTTTATTATGGTTTTATTAGAATGTAAGACTATGCGGCAGGGCCTTGCTATTTACTGTTTTACTCTGTACAGCACCATGTACATTGATGGTGCTTTATAAATAAATAATAATAATAATAATAATTTTGTATTTTTTTTGTGGTTTTTAATTTTTGCATATTGTTTTTAAATGTTTTATCTTATGTGAACCGCCCAGAGAGCTTTGGCTATGGGGCGGTATACAAATGCAATAAATCATCATCATCATCATCATCATCATCATCATCACTTTGCCTATTGACATTCCTGAAACATGATTGCAACATGACTCTTACTCTGTTGCCCCTGTTAACCTGCTGTTTATAGTCACTTTCCTTGAACAGTAAGGAGAAATTATAGTTTAAAAAATAGCAGTACCAATATGAACCTCGTTGATCATTATGTCCAGCATCCTATGCCTCTCCCAGATCCATCTTGGCTATTAGGATTACAAAGTCCTGAGGAAAGGGAAACCCAATGTAATGGATTATGATTTTGAAGAAACTTATCATCTAGTCCTTCCCAACCTGGAAGCTTCAAGATGTTTTTATCTACAACTTGCAGCATTCCTGATGATTGGATAGACTGGTGGGGACTAATGGATGTTGAAGACCAAAGGCATCTGAAGGACACTGGGTTGGGGGAGGCTGAACATACCTTTATTGTGCGTCCTCAGAGAAAATTCCTAAGTAAAACTGAACTCCAGCAGAACCAGCAGCAGACCACACTGGCAACTGCTATGATTAATGAGGAAGTCCATTGGCCTTGATGGCATTATATGGCAACTTAAGGTAGCAATATGAAATGAGATGGATCTTGCAATGGATCCTTAGGATTACTCACTCTTCAAGGAACCGTATTCTACCAAGATGCACCCTCAGGAATAGGGTGGTGGGAAAGCATCAGCTAAAATTGAAAGCCCTACTTATTGGGTAAGTCAAAATTTATTTATTTATTTATTTATTTATTTATTTATTTATTTATTATTAGGCACATTTATTTTATTTATTTTAATCATGGAACTCAAAGCAGTATATCTGAAGTACCAAGATGATCTCTCCTTAGGGCACTCCCCAGACCCAGAGCTGCTTAGCTTCAGCAAGGTGGCTTTATCACGTGCCCCCAAACCATTGGTTGTAAAACAGTTCCGGGGAAGAGTTGCTGAGAAGGCAGAATTTCACTGATTTAGCTTTTTACATCGCACTGAAGAAGTGTTAGGGAAAGTGGTCAAGGGCCACTTTCTATACAACATTGAAAGGAACTGAAACCCTCTCACTCCTAGTACACGATTTATCAAATAGGGGAAAAATACTAATATGTCAGGGTTTATCATGGAGTGAGATTGGGAATGACTGTCAAATATTTTTTGTATACCTAGGCTACTATGAAGAACAATGTCCCTGAACAGGCATTTTTGGCTGCTGCTGAAAAGAACTGAATTTTTCCTGACAGCGTTTTGAGTCATCTAGATTCTCATACTGAGCTGCCTATTTGTATTTTGCTTAGGGAAAAATCTTTTATTCCAAAATAAATATATAGAATGGCATTAATATGGGACTGCATGTCTCTTGTTACTGCTCACTCTTGTTACTGTGCACAACTATTTTTTAAATAAAGTTTATTAGACCATGGCAGTGGGGGGAAGGGGAGGTTTAATACCTTCTCCTCTTTTATTTTTGTGAGGAAAGTTACCTCCAAAAGCATTTTTTTTTTTTTTTTTGCCCCTGCAGGGGGAAACCATATGCATATAATAATATGGCTGCTAAACTATCACCATAAAACCTCTGTATAAACACATGGACATGCCATCATATGTGAATAATCGTACAAGTGAACAGATTACCAACCTGTGTAGAGTTTACATAGATTGTACACATGTTGAATGTTATGTGAACTGTGGAACTGTATGGAATGTTGATCTGTGCGCAGGTGTACACAGACTGTACATGTATTGTCCAGTGTGTGAATGCGCCTTCTGTAAGAGGTAAATGGGCTGGCATTCCACATGCAGTCAACAGTTCAGAAGCAATAGGACAATGCAGCACAATGGATATGATGGGTGTATGTGGATATCTATGGCAAGCACTGTCATTGAGGGAGTTTGGTATGCCAAAGGAAGTGAGGTGAGTGGCTACCAGGAGGGCCTTTTCTGTTGTGGCACTGCAGATGAGGCAGGAGCTCCCTAGAGAGGTTTATTTATTTATTTTTATACCGCCCAATAGCCAAAGCTCTCTGGGCGGCTCACAAAAATTCACCTGGTACCTACAATACACTCTTTCCAATGCCTTTTTATTTTCCCAGCATTTTAGTAATTTTCTATCCTAGTCTTTTAACTTTGCCATTTTAAATCTGTATTTTAAACCTTTGCTTTACTGCTCAGTTTTATTCTGATTGTACTTTTGTATTGTGGTTTTAAGCTTTCATATTACATTTTATGCTGTACTTGTGATTTTAACTTTTGTGAACTGCCCAGACAGCTTCAGCTATTGGGCAGAATAGAAATTAATTAATTAATTAATTAATTTAAATAAATAAAATTCGACTGAAATCTGGTCCTGGCCAACAGTATTCAGGAACTGACTTCTGTGTTTCATTTCTGTTCAACATTCTTTATCTCTTGGCTTTTGGAAATCCACACTCATGTTAATGTCAGTAATTATAGTCCTCCTGCTATTTATTTTGTTACAGTATCCAAGCTGCGATGAACTCGACCCAGCTAGTCATTAAATCAAAAAGCATGTCTCCTCATAATGGTCTGAAACTGGTGAAATATTGTCTGGCGACAAGGTCGCGTTACTTAATTTTGAGAGACAAGAATTTGGGATTTTTGAAAGGCAGCTAATGCTAAGTGCAAGCTAATGAGAAAGCCACTGACATATTATGTCTTTGTATTTAGTTCTTTGAGAGGATTTCATAGCATAATTATGGGTCAGCAGAAAGGAAATCACAGTCTCTATGACAGATTTGAATTATTAATATTGAGGGAACCTGTAGATCTGAGGGTTCTTCAAAAGAAGAAAATGCAGGTTCATGCAATCACTTCTAAGCATAAACCACATTTGGGAAGCTGTGCCTGTATGCTACAAGCAGGCAGCTGATGAGAAAGCTAACAGGATTACCTCATAATCAGTGCTCTCTCCGGAAACCATTTGGGCTTTTCAAGGGTCCCTGTCAAATGCTCAAAAAAGCCCTCAAGGAAGGAGCCCTGGATAAGAATGCTAGAAAAGTCCAAAGGAACAAAGTGTGCCTCTCTGGCTTCCCTGTGAGTCCAGCCCCCCTTTCCTCAAGCAACAAAAAACTCTGGGAAAGGATGAGGGGTGAAAGGGAGCATGGAGGGCCTTTTGCTTATCTAGGAGGGGAGGGATGGGCCAGCAGAAGTTGGGGACACAGCCCATTTCAAATGAGGGTGTGGAGAGTGCTGGACCCAACTCAACCCAGGATCAGACTTTTCAAGCTGGGCAGGGAGGGGGATTTGCATTACGGGTCCCTTCCATTTAAAGTCTCACAACATCTTTGCTTAGCTCAGTGGTGCTGCAGAATGTCTGAGGTCTGATGCTCAGCCCTGCTAGATAAGGCTGGGGAAGATCATGATCTGAGCCCTTGGAGAGCTGCTGTGAGTCACTGCAGACAATACTGAGCTAAATAGATCAAGACCGGTGGTCTGAATTGTGAGCTTCCTATGGATAGCTCACAACAAAACACATGTGAATGTAGACACCAGCTTAGAGTGACCAAATGATAGGAAGTTGATACGCCAGCTGCGCCCATTCCTAGAGTCGGAAGACCTAAAGAAGGCTGCATATCACTCCATGGTCTTTGAGCTCCATCAGACAAGCAATTTATTGCACGCTCATTACTGGACACTCAATAATTTTCATGGCTCTCTCTCACAACGTTGTCTGCCTCCCACCCCTTCTAGCCTTTTTTGTGCCACAAAAAACTACCCCAGTAAGTCAGACTTATTTTTAAAGACGGAAGTTGCCACTACCTTCTGCTGTGTGCAGAAGAAGCAATGAAATCAAAATGGCCCACTGAATGGGCCATGCGCAAGTTGTTTACTTACTCTTTCAGAAGAGGAAGTAATGAGGGACAAACATGCAGGCAGAGAAGTGACAGTAAGCAAAAGCAATTTCCCCCTTTTTTCTTTGAAGGGAAGGTGGAACTTTACAAATGGCTTGCCACAGTATCTCACTGGCAAGTCTCCAATTAAGGTATTTCCTTTGGAGTTCTACTGATACAAATTCTGACAAGCAAAATATCTCATCCTATGCCAATATTAGCGAGCTACTCTGATCCTCAAGCCCTCTGAAGAACAAGAGCACTTCCAGATGAGGCTTTTATCATGCCATCACCCTGTCTCGTTCACAGAATTTTACAGGAGTCCAGACGACAACATCTTTCACTTGTAAATCCCTACCACCAATTCTTCCCTTCACTTCCTCCATCTTTTACCATGGAAAATCCGTTCAGAAAAAAAATGATGGAGTAGCTACAGAAATGCATTCTCACTGATCGTGCTAGGATCCATCTGTCTAGATGCTCTGTAAATACTCAGTAATTTTTTCAAACAACTAGAATAAAGATTAGTCTTACATCTGCAAACCTCATTTTTCCCTTGGGCAAAATGTATTGTTAATAGAAGAAGCGTCATTTAGGAAAGGAATTCATTCTACCCCTCCCTCCCCCTCTCACTTACTTACACACACACACACACACACACACACACACACACAGTTTTTCAGTCCGCATGCATTTATTCCTCAGGGGAGCACTTCTTTTATTATGATTATAAAAAGTAACCTGAATAAGTACACTGAGGCTGCAATTTTATACTCACTAGGTTCACGTATTTTTATTCCTGAATAGACATATTTAGGATTGCACTGCCTTTCTGCAATTTAATCTTGAATATAGCCAAGAGCAGATATTTGAATCTTGCAGCAGATCTTCTGCCAAGCCCTGCACTGAATTAACTCTGCCTTTTCCTATCAAATTAAAAAATCTTTCTAATCAAATCTTTCCTTCTGCTTACACCCCCCTCTCACAGCTATCACAAACATGTCTTCTTTAGAACAACAAACATTGCATGTAGTTAAATGGGACCTCTCTCCCTCCCCCTTCACTGTTCAGTGGAGAACCACACCACCGCCCTCCTCTTTTGTTAGCAAGATCGCCCTTAGACACCCACCCACCCAACGAAGAACAGGATGGTTGGATAGAACACAATGCCCTGGTTCAGACAACACGCTAAACCATGCTGCTTAACCACAAAATGGTTAATGAAATGCATTGACCTTAATGCATTCCATTAACCATTTTGTGGTTAAGCAGCATGGTTTAGCGTGTTGTCTGAACTAGGCCAATGACAGCAATACATGGGAGGGAGGAGCGCATTTATTTCACATGGAGGGAAAATAATTCAGACTTTCCCTACTCCAAAAAGAAATGAAACATGGAGGGATAGGGGCAAAATGGGTGCAGGATGTGAACGACATCATGAGTACTGGGATGCAAAACTGCGTACCAGGCATGGCAAGTGTGCGATAAATCCTTATCCGATTTTCAGTGAAAGATATTGCAACCTCTCAAAGCAGCAACATCTTTACATATATTTCCTTGTGGTTTAATTTTAACTCTGTTCCCATTTTATTAAAATTTTAATTTAAAGTTGAATATCAGAACCTCCTGCTTTAATACCTCCTGATGGTGATATTTTATAAAGATTTCCCTATAGCATATATGTAAAATGACAGGAAGAAGGAAGTAGGTATTTGTAAGTCCACATGCCCTCTCCTAGCAAGCCATGACAGCAGACTGTGTGTCCTTGATAATCACACTGAAGAGTATGCTTGACCTGGAAGCTTTTTTATGGCATTATGCAGGCCATATGACCTTTCCTGGCCTATCACTGTTCAAGATGTTTCTTACAAATATGGCTGGTCAGCTTAAGGTTTCTTTGGCTAGCATTCAGTAGCAGTATGCTACCCTCTGACCTCTGTGACATTACAAAAGACTATTAATTGCACCTCTGAGATCAAGCATGCAGACAGCTTATGAAGTAAAATATTTTAGGCTAGTCCTAGGGAATGTCTAGACCTACTGGCGGAGGGGAGAGGATCTCGCAATATGGTGATCGTGAGATCCTCCCACTCAGTCCACATGTGGCGTGCAATGTCCTGGGAAGAAGAGGACATTGTGCCCACCATTTTGTTTTTTGTTTTTTATCGAAAAGGAGCACACGATTGCTCGATCACTAGAGGTAAGGGTTTGGGTTTTTTTTTAAAGACCTCGCTTCCCCCTCCCCCTCCCCCTCCCACCCCTGAAGAGATCCGTGCCTGGTTCCCAGGATGATACCAGGGCCATGGGGAAAATTGGGATAGAAGTGTAGGGTAATATCCTGGGGAAATGGAGGGATCTTCCCTCCCTGCTCCTGGGATTCCCTGTGCATCATGTGGACACACAGGGATGATCCTGGGATGATCCCCAGGATATCGCCCTGTCTAGACATGCCCCTAGTCATACAGAGTGATAGAGGACACAGAATCTGAGCAGAGGTGTGTGTAGACATGCCCATTGCTTAAATCTAGCAGTAGAGCTCTAGAATGCACTTAGTTCCTTATTTAAACTGTGGAGAATGTCAGATTTTGTGTGGAGTTCCTTCAGCTTGATTTGAATTATCTGATCTGTGCTGTGAATGAGAGCATTTAAGGTTAGCTTGAAAAAGTTAAGTCTGTTTCACGGTATAGAAATCTGGTGATGCAAGCGAATAAAATCCTTCATTGGGGAAAGTGTGGCAAGGCTAGGATGGTCATTTACAGGCTGCCAAAAAAAGAAGGCATGCATAACCAAAGAGAGAGAGAGAGAACACATATTTACACAAATGTTGATTTTTAAGGTACAAATTTAGAAATCATTACAAGAATTTAAATAGAAATACAATAAATTACCATCCCGATAAGTGGCATTTGATATTCTCCCCTGTAGTAAAATGATAGTTCAAGCAAGCATGGAACAGATGGGTCCCAAGTAAATGAAAACTTGGCTTCATTAATCCCTTGCAGGCCAAGAAAACACAGGAGCAACATAGGCTTCAATCCTATGTCACCCCCATGGAGTAACCCCCATTAAACTGAATGGGACTTGATTCTGACATGAACAGGATTGCACTGTTATAAGCACATGTGCCTTGAAAATACAATCACAGGATGTCTAAAAAAAGAAACCCGAAGTTACTTGTGACATCAAATTGGCAAGCATTCAAAATGGCATTGACTTCTTCTTTAATTATTAGAGGGCAGTCCAGGACAAAAGACGGCATCTGGTCAGCACAGGCAAGGCCTAAACTTAATCTTTATCCCGAGTCATAATCAAAATCTGAATAAATAGCATGAAAGAAGATAGCATGAAGGTAGGTAGCATGGGATTATTTAGTAATGATGCGTCTCCTGTTAGAAAGGCAATTAGCAGATAAAAAACAAAAAGGCAAGACAGAATAAGCATTTACCAGTCCCACATGCACACGGGCTATCTTATAACAATAAAAGGAAGCCACACCCTTCTTCAGAGAAGAAAAGTTAAAATAGTTTTACTCACAAATATTCTTGCATGCAGAATGCAGATGCACCATAGTTTCAAAAAAAGAGAAAGACTTTGTTTAGTCCATTTTGTGTTCCATTACACCAGCAAGAGAGCAAACACATGTGCTCACAGGAGTGGTGGAATTGTGGGGGAAGAAAGGGGATGAGCAAATAGAAGGATTGTAGGCTATAGAGATCCTAAGGCTAGTTGTGCTCAAAATTCCCATGAATTAACTAACAGCAATACTGCCCCCTTCCAGTAACTCGCGGAGGAGGCTGCAATATTCCCAACAGAAACAAATTGAACTCAGAGTTTGCCTATACACTGGGAAGACTTATTAGGCTGTTCTCACAATAGGCTAGGATAGGTATTTAACTTAAAGTTTTGAATATTATACCAAAAGAGAAAAGGGGAGAACTGAAATAAAAGAGGAATGAAGTAAAATTAAGAATGAAAAACAGGCACTCTGCAAATAAAAATCTTTCGACTTCCTTATTTTAGAAGATACGTGACTCTAAAACTGTGTTGGCAAAATTATTTTCCTCCTAACATCTGGAGCCTTTTCAAGATATAAGGAAATACAGAGTCAATATGCTTTTAAAACTTAACAAAAGATGATTACAGATTCATTAAGTAGGGTGACCAAATGGCAAGGAGGACAGGGCTCCTGTATCTTTAACAGTTGTGTAGGAAAGGGAATTTTAGCAAGTGTCCTTTGTATGTATGCAGCACCTGGTGAAATTCCCTCTTCATCACAACAGTTAAAGCTGCAGGAGCCCTGCCCTCTTGTCCAGATACAAAAAATGACAGGGCTCCTGCAGCTTTAACTGTTAAGGCAGCTGTAATTCTTTTAAAAATGCTAGTTATCTGGATGCCCAGTAAACCTTTCCCATGACCCCCTACTGGTTTTCCAAAGAGAATAGGCTATGATACTGATGTTGTTTTGTCTGGGGCTGCAGATGTTAGGGTGTGCATGCAAACATACACATACAATAATGTTATCCCAGCTTACTCTCTTTTAAAAAAAATCTTGGCAAAAATGTGCCAGAGCCTTCTATTGGCTGTGGCTGTGGAATTTCCTCCCAAATCAATACTGCTTTAAGAAAACCCAGCTTCAGAACAAAGCAATTTGGTTTAATAGTGTGCTGTTATTTCAAAGAATATGCTGTGCATATGGTCTTGGCATCTACAAAAATAATGTATTGATTATTATTATTATTATTATTATTATTATTATTATATTTTTTAAAACTGGTGAGTTATGATGGTTATTTATTTATTTTTATTTAAACAAACCATTTTAAATTCCAATTGTGCTGGCGTTGCATAGTGTTGCTCCGTGCCAGCAAACCTTGGCTTTCTCATGAGCCTTTGTTAGGTTGTGGGTGTTGGTAACGTAAACAAACTGCTGTAGGTCTTTTCTGATGAAGTAGCAGTCAGATGACGCTGTCCTGAATGCTGAATGGGAAACCCCTTGGAAAGCATTTGCAATGCTCTTGGTATCGTTTTACCGTGACCCGAGAAACAGGAATGAACTGGCTAAATAAACAAGTAGTAAATTTAACCTATCTTCATCTGCAGGCAAATGTTACGTTGTGTCTTTTTGCTAGCTTTGTTATAATCATGACTCATCTGCTAAATATGCCTCCTAGTTTAATAAAAGCTTGTATTTAGATTTCAAGAAGAAAAAGAAGAATCTGCCACCAAGAAAGGCACTTAAAGACAAAGAGAAATGTATCTTCAATAACTTTTCTAAAGTGTACATTGAGTGCCTGAAGCTAAGTAACTGGTACTAAAGAAAACTACATGGGATTGTGGTAATCGAAAATAAAGACGTTTTGAGAGTAACGGTTACTTTCAGTTCAAAGACTATTGCGGGGGGGGGGGGGGAGGAGAGAGTTTGACATCCAAGAAGTATCAAGATACACCAACTTCCAAAGTCAATTTTTCCCCCCAGAGTTTAACAGCTGTAAAAAGAAAAACGTAGACCCCATAATGCTCTGTCATAATAAAATATATTATATCTGAAAGCAACATTAACCATAATAATAATAATAATAATAATAATAATAATAATAATAATAATTTAATCCCGTCCCACCTTGCCTGCACCTATAAGGGCAGTATCCTATTCGGCACTAGTGCTAACATAAATTTGATTGTGCTAAGCTACCTCTAGAACAATTTAATCCCGTCCCACCTTGCCTGCACCTATAAAGGCAGTATCCTATTCGGCACTAGTGCTAACATAAATTTGATTGTGCTAAGCTACCTCTAGAACAATGCCAAGAGCATCTGGTGGTGTGATGGGTTTTCCCAGGGATGCTTGTCAAAAAAGCAAATGCTATCAACACTGTGCTAGAGGTAGCTTATGCTAGCACAATGTAATTTATGTAAGCACTAGTGGCAAATAGGGTACTGCCCAAAGTACCCTGTAGAAAAATCCATGCTGCTAGTTAGGCCATGGGCCAGATCTACACCAAGCAGGATATGACACGTTGAAAACATTTTGAAAACTGTATATGGAGTGAGTCCTGGGCCCCAACAGTTTTCACTGCTGTTATAAACTGTTTTAAAGCAGCAGTGTAGATCCTGCCCATGTGCGTGCTTGAACGTCAGAATGTGGTCTTAGCTTTCCTCCCAGGTCCACGCATTATAGGCCCCCGCTTCTTGAAACAATATTTCACAGGAAGTGTGCAATAGATGTTTTGAAACATGAGCCCCTTTATGAATTATCGCATTGGCTTTGGTATTAACTCAGATCTTTGCCCAGCTTTCACTTGCCACTGCTGAGATCAGTTGCAAGCCTAACCTGTCTTTTCTTCATTCTTTTATTTTCTTCTCGTTACCCCTTCTGACCTGCTCATTTGCAGAACTCTGCATGAATTGTCTGTTTTAGAAATGTTGCGGCCAGTGTGAAGATTCACATGCTGAATCTGCCTTCACATCACCACCTCAGCAATGGTAGCTGCGAATTGGCATGTTGCAGTTTCTTACCACTCCATATGTGATTAGATTTGGCCCCTAAATCCACTGTACCGAGGCACCTAGAGACCACCCCCTCTCTAGACTCACAGAAATGAAGCCCTTGAGAAATTCCACTGGTACATCAACAACTTGCACCCCACCATCAACCTCAGCCTAGACCAATTCACACAGCAGGTGTACTTCCTGGACATTACTGTGCAATTAAGCACCCCACCTTGTACTGGAAATCCATGGATGGCTCCATATATTTGCACACTTATAGCTTCCACACAGAAGAACACACTGGAAATCCATTGTCTATAGTCAAGCCAACCACATTTGTTCCAGCTTTTTGGACAGGGTCTCGTACCTTATAATACTCACTGAATGAAATGAGGTTAGGGGGAGATCAACAAGATTAGACAGATATATTCTATTACAGGACAGACTCAGAAGAGAAAATGACAGAACACCACTTCTTGTCAGCTACAGCTTGCAGCTAAAACTACTCTAATATATCAGTGATTTACAACCCATACTGAACAATGTTACTTCCCTCTTACAGGCCTTGGGTGGTAGGCCTGACCTGTGCTTGCTTACAGACAGCCCCCTAAAACCACAAGGCACCCACAACAATAGGTGACACACAATCAAGGCACAAATACAGAGAGCAGACACTGCAACAAGCCTAGATGCCAACTCTTGTCCCCATAACCAGTCAGGCAACAATATTCCAGGATCTAACAACATCAGCCATAACATCTGGGGCTCATTCACCTGCTAAACTTCCGATATGAAATATGTGTTCACCTTCTAGTGCCAGCAATGCCCTTCTGCCACCATAGGATGAACAGGTCAGTTTCTAACAGGGATGTACAAATGATCCCATGTGCCATGCGCTGTACTCCCACTGCCTGCCTGATCCTGGCAAGTCTACGGGGCAAGCCACCAGATGGTCCATGGGCACCTGGCAAGAGCTCATGACTTCCCACTTTTCCATGAGCCGCCATTTTGTGCAAAATTGCGTGGTAAGCTATATATGAAAACTGCCATTTTGCACAAAATGGTAGCTGTAAATAGTGCCATTTGTACAAAATTGCAGGTGTAAATGGTCTAATTACACCATTTAATTAGATAATTTACGCCTGCAATTTTGCACAAATGGCCTATTTACAGCAATTTCTGTAAATAGCTTTTCCTTTTTTACACAAAATGGCAGCTTGAGGAAAAGTGAGAAACTGTGAGTTCGCCTGACTCAGCGCATAGTGATTGGCCAGCTCAGGGATCTGTGAGTTGGCATCCTGGGGTGGGGCAGGGGGCAAGCTGGCAGAAACTAGTTGAGCTCAACCCCCAAACTGGATTCTTCTAATATCCTTAGTTTCCACACAATGTGCACATTTCTCCTAATACATATTTTTTGTATGGATATTTGCCTAATTTTTCTCAAGCAGTTTTCCTGATAGAATGCATTTTCCTAATAGAATACATTATCTCCCCTAATATATGCATCTTTGTAAGCATTTGTTTTTATTTGAGTTCTCCACTGCAAAATTCAGAGAAATGCAAATTTCAAAGGATAACCCAGTTTTGGATCGTATAGTGTTTGAAAGTGTGAAATCGGTGAAATTAAAAATGTGAACTGAATGAATTTCTCCCCATCCCTGACAAGCCATTTTGTCAGTGGGAAGAGTCAATTGGATATAACTCAGTATGTCAATTACTTGGCCTTCTACGGAATTTAACTTGCTTCAATTTTTATTCTTTTAATTAGAACCTGGCTATGCGAGATCTTCTACAGTGAACAAATTGATTATTTTGACAAGGAGGAGCATATAACAACAGTCCTATCCATGCTATTCAGAGAAAATTAATCTTCTCTCAGTTTTATTCTCTCTTCTCCTAGTGGTCATTGATGCCAGCCTGCCCTTGGCTGATTTCCCAGAGATGGCATGGAGTAAAAGTCAATGCCACAGACCCAATTACCAAACTAATTAAGCTTTTGAGCCACCTTATGAAAGTATTTTTTCCATCCCAGGACATTTGGACAGAACACCCTATATTCCTCTTTCAAAAATTAGCATGGGTGGAGCTGTGCTCTACTGGTGTCTTTAACTAAAATGTTAACAATGAAAACCATAGAATCACAGATTTGGACAGTGCTATTTATGTCAATGAGTCCAAACCATTGCCTAGTGCAGGAATCCAGTCTAAGAGCATCAACACAAGGGGGGAAATCGTGTTTCCTTACCGTCGCTTCTCCACCCCTGCTTTTGTCCGTCATTACTTCCTCTTTCATCCCGGAGGGGAAACAGGAAGTAAACAAGAACCATGTGGCCCATTCATAGGCTGTTTTGGTCGCATCACTTTTTCTGCACACAGCAGGAGATCACAGCACATTCTGTGTTTTTTAAAAAAAGTCAGATTAAAAAGGGTCTATTTTGCTACAGAAAAGGGAGTGTGAGGTGTTCAGGAGGTGGATAGCATCATCTAAAGGATGCACACACATCTGTAAGTGGGCAGTAGTGAGAGTGTGATTAAATGTTTGTCTGATGAACCTCTAAAGCACCCCTGATAGATGGATGTCCAGTCTCTGCTTGAATACCTCCAACAACTTCCAGTGTCTAGTGCTCTGAAGTTTTTCCTGATGTTCAACTGAAAACTGCCTTCCAGTAACTTAGGCCTGTTATTTCGTGGATGATAGAGAACAGAAAGTCCCAGAAGAGACTTTCCCACTTTTTTCAGTAATGAATTACTTGGAACAAATATGTGCATACAGAAATACAAAACAGCCATTGGCTAAGCATGTAATTACCCCAAAACTGACAGGGGTTTGCTTGCTCCTAATATCTGGAAGGGCAGATTGTCCTCAGCTTCAAACAGTTACTAGCTTTTCCTTTAACGTTATTATTGCTGCATGGAGCTGAACTAGAAGAAGATACTTTAAAGAGTCGCTGAACCATATTACTCCCCCACCCAAAAAAAGTTCATTTTTGGAACTTTCCATCCTTCTGGAAAGGCTCAAAAGATGACAGCCTTTTGAATTCAACAGGGCTCATGGTAATTAAAGCAAAACTTCACATATCACAGAGATAAACTGGAATGTGAAGAAAACTGAGAGGCATACTTTTGAAAGGCAGATTTTAAAACAGTCCTGGCCCAGAACACTTGAGAGAATATCTCCTTTCTCAGAAATCCACCACCCTTTGAGAGCAGCATATGGGGCCTTATTTTAGGTCCCTCCAAGGAATAAGGTTAACAGAGAACAGAGGGAGGGGGGAAGCTTTCTCAGATGTCACTCCACGATTGTGGAATATCCTTCTGAGGAAGATTTACCCAGCAGTATCATTCTGCAGTTTTCCCGACATCAGTAAAAACATTTCTTTTCCACCATATTTTCTGTAGCACCTCAAGAAGATCTTCTTCTTGTTCAACTCTGGTTATTTTGTCAAATTGTTTCCATTCTAGTTGATCATAAAGCCAGACTGCTCACTTGAGGGAATGGTATTAAAGGCAAACTGAAATACTTTGGCCACATAATGAGAAGACAGGATACCCTGGAGAAGAGGCTGATGCTAGGGAAAGTGGAAGGCAAAAGGAAGAGGGGCCAACCAAGGGCAAGATGGATGGATGATATTCTGGAGGTGACAGACTTGACCTTGGGGGAGCTAAGGGTGGCAACGGCCGACAGAAAGCTCTGGTGTGGGCTGGTCCATGAAGTCACAAAGAGTCGGAAACGACTGAACGAATAAACAACAACAAGATTTGTAAAGGTTCCTATGTATCTAATGAGTTAGTTGTAAACTACACTGAATGCTGTTTGAAAAATGGGGTGAGACATTTTTAAAGAAATAAAGAAATAAATAAAAACCCTCTCCAGTGGCTATAGTGTCAGAGAGAGAGGTATCCCCACCCACTTTTGGCTTTGGCCAACACCCACCACTGCCTCCAGGACCACCCACCACCCAATAGATTATCCCAAGGGAATGTGGCCCACAACAGAAAAAAGGTTCCCCACTCCTGTGTTAACAGCATATTTCACTGCTGCATCCAAATGTATCCATTTTATACTTAGATTGTGCTATTTCCTCCTCTTTTATGGGCCATCTTAATCAGCAACAGAAAGCCCTTTCCTGAGCACACTATCTATGCACCAAGTCCGTACCACATTGGCCTGTAGACAGAGAAATGTCCTTAGTGGCTATACAACTGCCTTACTCACCAAAGTTGAAGATTGGATATGTGCAAATAGATAGGGTGACCATATGGAAAGGAGGACAGGGCTCCTGTATCTTTAACAGTTGCATAGAAAAGAGAATTTCAGCAGGTGTCATTTGTTATGCATGCAGCACCTGGTGAAATTCCTTCTTCATCACAACAGTTAAAGCTGCAGGAGCCCTGCCTGAGTGACTAGATACAAAAGAGGGCAGGGCTCCTGCAGCTTTACCTGTTGTGATGAAGAGGGAATTTCACCAGGGGCTGCATGCAGGCAAATGGAACCTGCTGAAATTCCCTTTTCTATGCAACTGTTAAAGATACAGGAGCACTGTCCTCCTTTCCATAGGCTCACCCTAAAATAGCCCTTTCAGGCTTTCACTTTTGAGCTTGCTTTTTATGTTGAGGTTGTTAAAGATTCAGGGATGTCGTTTAAAGGATGTTCCACGTATTGGTTTTATTGAATCCCAAAGCTCCTGTTGCATGAACACAGGAAATCCTTAAAACAACCTTTTGTCCAATGGTGTAGGTAGGGTTGGACCACCCAAAGACCAGCAGGTGAAGGGGGCAGCAGAAGCAAAGTCCATTTTATACCTGTAGTTATGATGCTGCTATGATTTAAGTGAGTTTAAAATGCAAAACTGCACATGCTTTCCTTCTTTCTTTTTTAATCAAGGCTTGCAAACAGTTTTATTGTTCTTGTTCTCACACCAGAAATATAAAAGCAATTGTAGATTCCCTACCCTGATGTAATAAACTGTTCTGCACATCTTTGTGTTTTCTCCTAGTTCTTTCAAACTACCACCTTCTGATTCAAGCTTTTATTAATATAGAAAATGCCTATGAGCAAGATAAAACCACACACACGCACACACACACACACACACACACACACACACACACACACACACACCGTCCCAGTATCTCTTGTTAAATGGTAAACTGGTCTTTGGATTATAAACCTGGACTATATAAAGTAGGAAGAGAAGCAATGTTTAACGTTTAATCCTTTGCTGATATTAAAAAGGCCAAATATTTCTGGAAACATCAGTGAGGCAGTACCCATGGCACACACACACACGTGTGTGTGTGTGTGTGTGTGTGTTTTAAGTACCCAGAGAGAAATGTTTACTTTAGCTGAAGGTGAATTTACAGTCAGCATTTTTATGGATCAAATATCGTTTGAAAAGAACAGTAGGGGAAAAGGTTATTTTAAGGATTTTCTATTTAAACTAAATAAAATATTTATGCAGGCAGGCTTCTGCACAGAACATAGAGGCGGGTATTCATGGAGAGCTGATGTCTGTTTCCCTAAGCTTAGTAATGCAGCAGGTAAAATGATGACTCATAGGCCAAGAGCTCCTTCTCAATCAATGTACTTAGGTCTAATTTCACACTTTATGTGGCAAGTCAGCCACTACGTCTCCCCCAGTGCTGTCACACTGGAAGGTGAACCCCCAGTGTGGAAAAAGAGCACACACAGATATGGCCTGAGTAACTGGAAATGCCCATGATCCCCAGCAGGGGCAGAAAACTCATTTGCCACATGAAGTGTGACTTGATCCTCAATTGCAAGCACATGCAGGGACACACATCAACTGATAGCAAGTGCATGCAAAGCAGAGATGCGGGACCCAGTGAAGCAGACGTCCAGGAACTCATCAGAACACTGTATTCATGGAATAGTGGCATTTTGCTAATTCATAACTGCCATCCATGCAGGAAAATTGTGCATGAAACAAATATTTCATAAACAAACAAATATTTCATAATATTTCATAAACAATATTTCATAAACAATAGTTTGTTTATGAAATATCATAATATTTCATAAACAAACAAATATTTCATAAACAAGCATCTACAACCAATTTTTGCTCCTTGACAAGTGCACTTGAATGATACACCTATAATCTTTACAGTATAAGTGCCTTCAGTGCCATGTTCTTGGTAGAAAGGTGGGGTAAAAAATCACATAAATATAGCCGTATAGTTCAAACATTTTAAATGTGCATGTAAAAATGTAATGTACACATATTAACTGGTCCTCTGTTTGTGTTCACAGAGTATTCATTCGTACGTAGGTGAAATGCATGTACATCTTACTAAAAACAGAAGGAACCCTATTCCTACTTCTACAAAAGGCAACAATGTGCAGAATTTTTGGAAGAAAGAGAAGCTAACTGAGAGTTACAACATGGCTTGAAGAACACAATCAGGCCATTCTCTGTGCGGTTCCCTCATCTATAGAATGCCCTGCCCAAGGAGATCCACCTGGCATCTTCACTGTATACATTGAGGTGTCAGGCTAAAACCTTCCTTTTAACAGGCATTTAACCATTAATTTGTTGCTTTATTAATGGTACTGGTGACTCCTCATTATTTTAAATATCTTTAATGTCTTTAATGTTTAATATTGTATTAGTTCGTACTTGTATTGCTGTATTTATACATTTTTCTTTGGTTATTTTGTTGTTGCTGTTTGATTTTATGTTTGTGAACTGCTCCAAGGGCTTTTGCCAGTTGGGCGCAGTATACAAATCCAATAAATAAATTAATAAAGTAAAATGGGGTGTTGATAATGAAAGTTTAGCCAATACTGGTTCCAGGCTAGGACAAAATATGTTTTCAGTGGGCCCACCTTGAGGTGACCATATAGAAAAGAGGACAGGGCTCCTGTATCTTTAACAGTTGAATAGAAAAGGGCATTTCAGCAGGTGTCAGACTTGCAGCTACGAGCCAGAACTATTTGATGAGAGGCAGTTCAGCCGAACGCTCAAAAAGGAAAAAGGCTCCAGCAAATATTTAACATAAAGGAATAAGGTTTCCAGCGTCAGCTCCTGAGGAAGGATTATTTGTAATCCAAAACGTCAAGCATTCTGGACAGAGACGAGAATTATTAAAGATTTTAATCACTTTTATCGGCACCAGAGCTAGTCTCTCGATCCACGCCTGCACAGTGGTGCCTTCTTACCCTGCCAACTACACTCTTTTGTATCTGGTCAAGAGCTTTAACTGCAGCTTTAACCATTGTGATAAAGAGGAAATTTCACCAGGTGCTGCATGCATACAAATGACACCTCCTTTCCATATGGTCACCCCAGGTAAATACATACCCAAATGTGTATTTTGATAGAAGAAGAAATGGTTTTCTTTTTTAATTTATTGCCAATTTTCATGCAGTTTGGGAAAAAATGCTGATTGATGCAGAAACAGTATAGATGTATGAATGAACACATGTGAATCTAACATGGACTGTTCTGTCCATCCCTAATGCTTGATGGCCCTGTCCCCCAACCAACATGCATTCAAGTGTATTGTTTGTATGTTATCTATGTGTATAAACTTGAATCTGGATGTGATATGGGACCCTGGAAAATGGAGCAGGAATGTAATTGCCATCTGGAGGGTGCTAGGTTTGGGAAGAAAGAGAGACATGTATTGATGCCTCATATTTATCAAGGTCCTGGGAAATGATCACTCTCAGAAAGGAGGGGAAATGTTAACCTATAACACAGCCTGTAACAGGTCATGTTACTTAAAAATGAAAAAAATGCCAATTGAATTGTGCAAGAAATTTAAGGCAGAAAACAAAACCAGGCCTTCCTGCACCATAACAAACAAATGCACCAGAAAGAAGTTATTATAACAAATTGAATTTGCATTAACTATTAGAAAACAGTTGTTGTTGGTTTCTTTCTTCTTCTTTTTCAAATGAAAGCTTACAATGAGATGACCTTTTACATATATATATATTTTTATTATTTTTTTAGTAGCTTACACAAGGAATTGTAGAAGAGAAAGAAAGTCATAGAAACACCACAGCCACAATCCATGCATTCCTGGCCTTCTGGCTTGATTATTACAACTCATTTTATCTGACAAAAAGCCACATGCCCTGAAAAGCTTCCAGCTAGTACAAAGTGCAGCCGCTCCTTTCGTTAGCAAAATATGTCATCAATTCTGCCTCTCCCCCAACAAGCACATTCCCCAGCTACTTTGCTCCAGCTCTCAATGAGTTCCAATGAGCTCTTGTTCAACAGAGCAAATGCCTGAAGATTGCTAGACAACTGTATGGCAGCCTTTTGCTCTAGCAACAGAGAGAAGAGACTAGTCAACACCTGTGGATGAATATCCTTCTGGTGCTTAGAAATGGCAACCAAGGAACGTTGTCCTATGTCAACTGGAGACACATCAGCTGGTCCAGGTTTCCTGCAGAATTGAGATGGGTTGTTCAGGAGCCCAAGAAGCCTTAGGCTAAATGCAGTTGTAAGACTCTTCTGGACCTAACAAAATACAGAGAAGTGATCTAAGCAGAATGTGGTTTTATGAAAATAACATTAGTCGACAGGTACTTATATTGAGGCTTACCAGAATTTTTCGTGGCTGCCTGGTCAGGTTAGCTTGTGGAAAGAGACAGAGAAACCAAGTCTTAAGTAAAACTTGGGTTGGAACTGCTCCCGAATATGGAATGTTTGGACTGCTAGGAAAACATCTCATTTTTTTATTTGCATGTCGCTTTTCCACAAAACTGTGCCCAAACTGTCTCACGATGTAGCAAATGAACAGCAGTAAATATCGTGTACAACATATCAAATGGCACTACATGTAACAATATATTTTTTAAAAAAAATACAATAGAAACAATTACAATTGACGTTGACAGATATATACATAATAGAAATATCAATATGCACAATATAAATTTTAAAAAGTAAAAATAAACTAACCTAATACAATAATACAGAAATATAAAGAACGCTCGGTACAAGGTTAAATTACTGTCCATTCCACATTGGTTCTCCACAATTAGCCTACAAGCACTGGTAGGCAGCCTCACTGCTCGTAGCAACCTTCCACCCAGGCCTCACCTGGGACTGCTGGGAGGTAAACATGACATTAACTATGATCATTTCTGAGTCTCCCTTATGTAAATGTGATTTTATTGTATTTTTAATATACAGTACATATGTCCTACTAGAGTGCTTGTAGGTTTAATGTTGCAGAAGACCTTTTTATTCTCTCAGCATTTTGCTGTTTTAAATTTGTATCATAAATTTGTATTTCTGCACTGCTGCTGATTTTATCATGGTTGTGTTTTTATATTGTATTTTATATCATGCTTTTTATACTCTTTGTTTTATATTTTGTGAACCGCCCAGAGAGCTCCGGCTATTGGGCGGTATAGAAATGTAATAAATAAATAAACAAATAAATATTTGAAATGGATTTATTTATTTATTTATTACGTTTCTATACCACCCAATAGCCGGAGCTCTCTAGGTGGTTCACAAAATTTTTTGTGAACCGCCTAGGGAGCTTCGGCTATTGGGCGGTATAAAAACACAATCAATCAATCAGTCAAGACATGGACATCAAATGTCATGGAAGTCTAAATGTTACAGTTGTTTGTAAGCTTAGCCACAGAGGCCTTTTGAGAGAGGCAGGGCTGGCATCAAAGATGGACATGGTTGGGCACCTGCCAAGAGCCCGCACCCAGCAGGGACCCACTGAAAAAAGGTCCCTGGATTTGTTCTTCCTCTTCACCATTGCAACCTGCCGGTTCATCTGTTTCTTGCTCTGGCCCACTCAATGGTGGTGGTGAAAACGAGGAGCAGGAGCTGCCTGCTGTCTCACTGACTCTGCCTATCAAGCAAGTAAGTGATGGGAAAGAGGATGAAGAGCAATAGCAGCTGGTGACAAGGGCAGTGGAAATGTAGACTCACTGAGCAAGAAGGGGGCTATTGAGGGTGTCTTGCCCAAGGGCCCTCCAAAACCTAGAGCTGTCACCGGAAAGAGGCATTGACACATGGGGCTCATCCAGGGCCGGCGCTGCCATAGAGGCAGCTCAGGAGGCAGCCTAGAGCGCCAAAGTAAGGGGGTGCTGAACAGCACGCCTGGAAGCTGCTCTCCCACAGTGGCTCTGGGAGAGCGGCTTCCCGGCGCGCCATTCCAAAGCCGCCCCCCAACCTCATTGTCCTGGCTTCGAAGCCAGGAGCAGCTTCCAGCCAAGCTCAGGCTTCGATGCCAAGATGCTGGGGCGGGGGGTGGCTTCAGAATGGTGCGCCCAGCTGGAAGCCACACACCTGCCTAGGGCGCAAAACCTCCCTCCTGCTGTCACCTGTAACTGCTGAACTTTCCAACTAAGATTGTAGTGCCTGAATTTGCTTTCCTTTTCCCCCTCCTCCTCCTCCCTCCCAATCCCCTTTCCTTTTGTGTCATGTCTTTTAGATTGTAAGCCTGTGGGCAGGGACTGTCAAGAAATACTTTTGTAAGCCGCCATGAGAGCCTTTTTTGGCTGAATGGCGGCATAAAAATCCTTAAATAAATAATAATTAAAAAAAAAAAGTCTGGGACCGGCCCTGGGCTCATCTACACCAAGCAGGATATTCCACTATGAAAGCAGTATGAAAGCGGTATATAAAAGCCACACTACGGCTTTATATTTGAAGTGCACTGGCAACAGTTGAGGCCCCGTTGACACATACCATATACTGCTTTCATACCACTTTCATAAGCCTGGTTCAGGCAACATGCTAAACCATGCTGCTTAACCTTAATGCATTCCCTTAAGCATTTTGTGGTTAAGCAGCATGGTTTAGCATGTTGTCTGAACCAGGCCATTGTGTTATATCCTGCTTGGTGTAGATGTGTCAATGGGCCCCAACAGTTGTCAGTGCACTTCAGTACTACTATAAAAAAAGCTCCATCACACCTGGGGAAAAACGCTGGCTACTGTGGCTTCTCTGCTTCTGGTTTCATCGCTCAGTTACTTCCTGTTTGAAAACAGAAAGTAACCAATGAGCACGAGGCCCATTCAGTTGGATGTTGTAATCACACTGCTTCTCCCACACACAGCAGGAGAGAGGTTTTTCTTGCAGTGCAAGGAAGGCCAGAAGGGGCGGAAGGCTCAAGGGAGGCAGACGACATCATGTGAGGGCCTGCGAAAAATCCGTGAGTGCCCAGTAATGAGCGTTCAATAAAACACTCATAAGACGGAGCTCTAAAACAGTAGTGTAGATCAGTGGTTCCCAAAGTGGGTGGTACCGCCCCCTTGGGGGTGGTGGGATTGCATGGGGGGCGTTAAGAGGCAAGGGGGTGGCAGGGGGGCGCTTGAGGTGATCTTTTCTGAGAAGAACCTCTCAAGAAGGTCTTAAAACCCAGGGACATTTTTATGGGAGAAGGTAGTTTGGTCCCAAGCCATATAGGGGAAGAATCCACACATGTATTAATACCATTTAAGAAGAGTCCTTTTAACGGTGAATTGAAATGTTTCAAAAGCACCAAAATGCTAATGAAGAGACATACCCTGCTTGGTGTGCCCCGCCACGCCAGCTGCAAAACAGAGGCGTTCGCTCTCTTTTCCCTCCCTCCCTCCCTCCCTTGGCAAGCCTGCGGCAGGTGCTTCGGATTTTGAATAAATATTCAATTAATTGTTACTGTTTTGAATTTTATTGTTATTATCTTCCTTAGTGGGTCATTGAAAACCGCTATTCTGAATAATGATTTTTATAGTGTAGGGTAGGGGGTGCTGGGCATGAGTTTGTGGAACCAAGGGGGCAGTTACCTGAAAAAGTTTGGGAACCACTGGTGTAGATCCTGCAGTGCACTTCAATACTGCTATAAAGCAGTAGTGCAGCTCCTGCCTTTTATATACCACTTTCATACTGCTTTCTTAGTGGAATATCCTGCTTGGTGTAGATGAGCCCATAGATATCTACTGAGGTCCAAGAAAGGGCTGGTGATTCTGTTAATTGGTGGTTGGCTATTACAACCATATGAATGAGAAGGGTGATTTGATATTCCCTAAGTCAGATAAAGCTGGTGAGCAAGGATCTTTATGACCCAGGATCTCTACAATTGGGAGGAGGTGTTTCAATATTTCTGCAAACTGCCCAGAGAGCTATTGGATGGTATAGAAATGAAATTAAATGAAACAAAGTTGAGTGCCTAATGTAAATCTTCACCAGTGATTACCTTATTTAAACGGCAGTCCCATAAAAACTTAACTGGGAGTATGCCCCACTGAACTCAATCCTACAAGTGACAGACATCCATACATTGTAAGTTATGGTTGATGTCGGTATTCACTGAAGGTAAACTTTGGTTAGCTGCAGTATAACTTGTGACAGAGCTTGACCCATATATTTTGAACTTTCTGATTCTGTGTTTGTTTGGTGTTTTGTGTGTGTGTGTGTGTGTGTGTGTGTTCAGTTTGCTTTGCCATTGATTTCAAGAAAAGGAGGGTTTAGCTGTTACCCCCAAGTAGGTAGTAATGGATAATTACCACATAATTAAGCTGCACATAAACCTTTCCACAGAAATCCATTAGCAGCACTAAACTATGAAGCAGTCGCATTGATTTCAATGGCTTTAATCCAGAACAGTGTATTTGAGATATGCCATATGGCTCTTGAGAGGTGAGCTTGAATTTACAGTTGCACAACGTTTCTGTAAATGACCATTTCTGAGTCTCCCTTATGTAAATGTGATTTTATTGTATTTTTAATATAGTACGTCCTACTGGACTGCTTGTAGGTTTAATGTTGCAGAAATGCTTCACTGTTCATAGAGCTGCTTTATATGATCAGAATGGAAAAGGTAGGGCTTTTTAGGGATCATGTCCAAGAACACAATTTTGCATTTCTCCTATCAACACTGAGCTTTCCCAGGCCATTACTACTCATGCATACTTTATAATATTAAGAATCATGAAAGTGTAGGCTCTTCTGAATTGGATTCCTGCCTGTAATATGGTCCAGAGATGCTTACGGTATCATGTCAAGCAGCATAGTACAAGGGCAAAGGGAGATCCAGGGGCAAAATCCTGCTGGGATCACAACAGAAGGGAGAGAGGAGCATCAGGTTTTTTTCTTTACATTTTTTTTCTCCTTTAATTTTTTTCATTCAGTTAACCATTTCCCTTCCACTGATTGCAATGGGAAGGAAATTATGTACATCAGCTCTAGGGTTGGTATCCTTTCCCCACAATCCTGAAGTAAATATTGAGGGAATGAGAATGCTATGGATCCTGCTGATCCAAGCCTTCCCCTGACCTGTCCCAAAATGCCAACGGAATGCCCTCCTTTTTGTCTCTACCAACATTGTAGCTCAGATGTTGGAGAGGCAAGAGCAAAAGAAGTTTCTGCAGCAGTAGGATGGGGGGGATAGCAAGTTGATCCTCCCTCCCTCTCCCTCTCCCTCTCCCTCTCCCTCTCCCTCCCCCTCCCTCTCTCTCTTCCCCCCAGAGGAGAAGATCCAGACCATCCTGTGGGCCCAGGAACTATCCTGTAATGGTTCTGGGGTCCATTACATGCAATTTGGATTTAAATTGCACTTCTGCTGTTTGATCTTGTCAGTTTCCTATTCCAAATAAATGTCAATATTGTTTTCTTCAATGACTGTAACAATGTGATAGGCCTGTATACTTTGTTTTATTTGCTCCAAGGATACTGCTAGCTCTGTTCCTTTCTCTATCCCCATCCCCTATATGAGTACATTCATAGAGCATGTCTACACAAAGGGTTTGCCCTGGGGTGGATTCGCAGTAGGGGCAGGTCATCTACATGACACAGCCACCATTGCAAAGCCATCCAGGGGCAAACCCCAGAAACTCCACTGAAAGAAAAGTTGAGCACTTACCCTGACTGTTTTGGCAGCAGAGTTTTGTCACAGCCCCTGATTGGTTGCCATCAGCTGGACAGGGAAGGGGGCTCAAGTTCTGCACAAAGAGCATTTCCTTTCCTGCTTTCCAGCACATAACCTCTAGGTGGCACTGTGCTATAGTGGAACAGTGCAAAGATGTATGTAGGAAAAGACCCTTACTTTTGCTTTCAGAGATAATGCCACATCCCCCCCCCAATAAAACAGGAAAGTGCTCTTAAAAAACAGAAGAAAAACTGGAGGATCACTATAAATAAACAACCATGAGTGAGAAATCATGAGTGCACAATAAATGCATCATATAGAAAAGCTCCAAGTTCAAGAGTGGGCTAAGGGGAAGGTGCAACAGCCATATTCCCAAGAGCCCAGGACTCCCCTGATGTGCCTCAAGGTCCCTTGGCACAGGTAGCTCTTCTACAACATCCAACCTGGGGGAGACTGCAGTTCATCCTCTGAAGAAGAGTCCTCCAGAAGGACATAGCAGACAGAATTGACAGCCTAAAGTTCAACAAACAGCCACTGTGGCCGAGATTCAAAATGAAGAATATGCAGGGGAAAATAGTTAGATGAAGTGGAACACTCTTTTAAAAATAATTTATACACAATATTCAAGTAAATAAGAAGGAAATGCATACAACAAAATGAAATGAATAGGCATGATCCTGATCCAGCCAAAATCAGACACTTGCCCCATTGATTTTAATAGGAGATGTTGAAGCCAGGGCTGGACTCTCCCGCTGCCTTTAAAATGTCCTTTTAAAAAAACTCTCACCCATCTTGGACCCTTTTTTCATTAGGGTCACTTGCCATGGGATCTTACTTATCATAGTTCTGAGTTTATTAAAATCAGGTTTCCTAAAATCTAGAGTACACGTCTGGCTACACTCAACTTTTGCTTCCTTTAAAATCAAGAACTCAGGTATGACATTGTCGCTTTCCCCCAGAGTTCCCGTGACTGCCACTTTATCTTCTTATAGCTCTATCAGACAAGCGTTTTATTGCACGCTCATAACTGGGCACTCACGGATTTTTGCACGGATTTTCACATTATGTCATCTGCCTCCCATGCATCTCCCACCCCTTCTAACTTTCTTAGCATGCAAAAAAACAAAACAAAACAGTAAGTCCAACTTATTTTTTGAGGTGAAACTTGCCACTATCACCTGCTGGGTGAAGGAGAAGCAGCGGGATCAAAACAGCCCACTGAACGGGCCATGTGTGAGTTGCTTATTTCCTATTTCAAAAGAGGAAGTAATGAGGGGAAAACACACAGGCAAAGAAGCAATGGTAAGCAAATGTGATTTCCCCTTGTGTGATGATGCTCTACGTCATTCCTAGTAGTCAGTATCAAGTCAGGGCTAGCCGATCCTCTAGTTCCTTCCTCCACTTTCAGTAGGAGAAAGTTATCAGCCACACATGTCAGGAATTTCTTGGAGGGGCCACTTTTGGCAGAATTTGTCTCCCAACAGATATTGGGGTAACTGAAGTTCCCCATTACTATTATATTATTTCATGGCACCTCTGTCTTGTTTTCAGAGGCAATTCCCCTCCTCCTCATCGGATCACAGGGGCCACTCAATAATGGTGATGATTACTATTGTTTTTATACTGTTGTTTTTATGTTTCTGATGGTTTTTAAATTTTGTATACTTTTTTAATGTTTACTGTTTTTAACTTTTGTAAACCGCCCAGAGAGCTTTGGCTGTGGGGCGGTATATAAATGTAATAAGTAAATAAAAATGATGATGATGTACAACTACAAATGTTCAATAACATATACAACCCATAGTATCCATGGAACCTTTTGCTTTCTACTGTTCCTAAGGCAAACGTGAAAGATTCAGTTACACCAGATGAAGTACGCTCATTATTTATATAATCTTCATGCATAGTGTCATGTTCTCTGGAGCTCTTCCAGTACAGGATGCTAAACTCCTTGGCCCATGGAGCTCCTGTGAGAATCTTTCTTGCAGTAGCAGCAACATTAACTTCCTTTTAGAGAACAACGAAAGCTCCATACATCAAAATCATGGATGTTCATTAACTGCACACCCTGGAGAAATTTCACTGTTACAGCTTTGGGTGACAGCTGAAAGGAATAGACAGGATGACGTTAGTCAGCCTCCAAGGGAACGTTGTTTTGGTCTTCGAAGAAGATAATCGTTTGGAGGGGGATTGTTTTCACAATATAACTTTTCGTTCATGTAAATTTTACTATAAATGATTCATATTGAGCATGAGCCAGCTAATGTTAAGCATTTTTAAAGTCCCCTTGACTTTAGTGGGAGAGATTGAAGCATGTGCTTAACTCTCCCTTTGAAATGAATGGAACAAGGATCAGACATCTTCATTTAAAACTAAGTTTCATGGTTCGATTCAGTGGAGGCTGGTGGTTTTGATGACAGTAGGGTGGTTAATCTTCCCTGGGTTTCAGTCAGAACAACATAGGAGCTATCTAAGGAGTTCTGACTGAAACCCAGAGCAGATTCATGCCCCACTTACATTGGAGCCACCAGCCTCCACTGGTTCAGTGAGCTACTTCTCCACATTCATCTGTCACCAGCACCAGCAGCCATTCCAGCCATCTGTACAGAGGGAGATGAGACAGGAAGCAGGGCCATTCCACCAAGCCCTGCTGAATGCTTACTTAATTTTTTCCTCTTTCCTCCCTATTCCTTTTCCCTTGCATGCCATGTCTTTTTAGTTTGTAAGCTTCTGGACAGGCACTCTTTTGTTTTACAGATGGAATGTAAATCACTCCAGGAGCTTTTTAACTCAGGAGCAGGGTAAAAAGATACTACAATTCAATCAATCAATCAATCAATCAATCAATCACTCAATCTTACTAGCCGTTGTTCATAGGAGCACAGCCTCAAAAGTGTTTAACTTTGGCTAGATCATTGCCTTTAAAAAAATGGTAATAATGGGTTATATCCAATGCTGTCTTCAGTAGCACATAAGGTAGGGTGAAAATATGAAAAGGAGGACAGGGCTCCTGTATCTTTAACACTTGTATTGAAAAGGGAATTTCAGCAAGTATCATTTGTATATATGGAGAACCTGGTGAAATTCCCTCTTCATCACAGCAGTTAAAGTGCCGGAGCTATACTGGAGTGACCAGATTTAAAAGAGGGGAGGGCTCCTGCAGCTTTAACTGTTGTGATGAAGAGGAAATTTCACCAGGTTCCCCATACATACAAATGACACCTGCTGAATTTCCCTTTTCAATACAAGTATTAAAGATACAGGAGCCCGGTCCTCCTTTTCATATGGTCACCCTACATAAGGAGGGAGTTGATTTTCAAAAATTTCCACTTTCTCCTGCAACAGCCTCTCCAGTGCCACTTCCCATGTTTTTTCTGGAGGGCCCCAAACCCAGATATTGCTGAGGCTCAGGGGGCTGCAGAGGAAAGGGGAAATCAGTGACCCATCTTTCTGTTCACAGAAGCCACTACTGGAACAAAGAGCCTTCTGTGAATGAAAGGACACCATTAGTTTGAAGCCAGTAATTATATGTTTGGGCAATTTATTATTGACAAATGATGGTGCACATGGTGGCACGACACAACTTGCTACTTTCATGGACTACCTAACTCATAAGTTACATTATCTGCATGCTGCAGGGAAGGGATGGTCAATAAAGCCCATAGGATAAATAGCGCTCTGGGTCAGTTTTGTGATGTCTAGTGAGGTGTGATGTCTATTGAAAACAATATTGCTCAGCCACAGTTTGCATAAGCCAAGGTTCAAAAAGACCACATTATGAGGAGTGGCAACACACTATGCAACACAGCAGAACAATCACAGGTTTTACTTATAGTTTTTGTTTTTGTTTTGTAGCAGTCAGAATTCTTTGTTTTAAAATATCCATTGTTTTTATCTTTAAAAATAATAAATAAAAGTTGTAAATAAAAAAAAGTATCCAGCTGACATCTTACAGCTTATGGCTGTATTTTATTATTATTATTATTATTATTTCTATAATGTTCATAAGTGTTTACAGTATTTGAAGTGCGTAAGTGCTTGATAACGCTGTGCCACAGGAAAGCTGTGTCCCACTGATTTTTACCTAGTGCACGTGACGTCAAAATGGAAATGGAAAAAGAAACATACTTTAAAGCTAATTGAAGGGAAATCATTTTTGTAGTTAGTACCCAAACAACCTGTAGAACCTTGAAAGGAAGGTTACAGGCACTTGCTTTTTGCCACCCTAGCTCACTGCAAGCAGTACATAAAAAAACCCCAAAAACTGAGTTCAGCTTGGCATCCCCTCAGTTTAGCTTGGCACTCTTTTCAGCTCATCTTGGCCCTTCCCTCAGCTCAGCTTCATACCCTGGGCGCCCACCCAGCTCGCCCACCCCTAAGGCCGGCCATGGCAATGCTCTTCATACACCACATGACACCTTCAGCCTTGGTATGCCACATCTGATATAATTTGGGTATAGAAAGAAAAGTGTACTGCAATTAAGAGAAACGATTTGTTATATGCTAGATGTGGAATACATGATCATTGGATGATGATGATCATCATCATCATCGTCATCATCATCATCTAAATTTTTGCATCTCTTCCCACCACCACAAAAAGCAGTCTCAGAATGACTTGCATACAGAAATATAGAAATACATCTCGACCTATAAAGCTGAAAGTATGTGTGTGGGGATGTATGTCTGGAAATGTTTACCCACTTACAGATGAGTTAGAAACTTGAAATTTTGCACACTGATAGGTCTGGCAGTACAATGTACCAGAAAAATCTAAAAACATAATTTTTTGTGGTTTAAGTCTACAACTCCCAGCATGCCTTGGGCAGAACTCCCAGCATGCTTGGGTGAGAGGCCAGACTTACTGGACTTTGGTGGCCATTGTGAGTGTGCAGGTGGATGGCCACTGCGTGCCTTTCACAACCCAGACTCCTAAGGTCGATCTCAAGTAGTCAACCCAATTCCACATAAAAGGAAACAGCCCACATAAATGGGCTGCATCCATTTGTAGTGCCTCGCATGCATTATTTTAAAATCACAACAAGATGCAACAGTGTGACTTTGAGGCTAAACTCTGAATGTGCTCAAAGGTACCCCATCCTGACATCACTGTTTTCTAAGAATCTGGGGGAAGTATGCATGCAGCCTTCACTCTTGAGAGAGGAAGGAAGGGGAGGTACTCTGCACAAGCCCAGAAACAGGACTGACAAAGGGGGGCAAGTGCCCAGCCCAGTCCCAGCCCTCCAGTACTGGGTCCTGATGTAGCACTTGGTGGGTGAGAAGCATAGGCCAAGGCAGTCCCAGCAGGACTTGGCCAGAGCTGGGCATGTCCACTGACAGCTGCTTACCTCCCCTCCTTGGTGATGCTACTCCTCAATGCTCTATCAAGGAGCACTGTTGGTAACAAGAGAAGGGAAGCGCCTCTCAGAAGGAGCGAGCACCAGCAGGCCACCGAAGTCATGCTGGGAAGTGTACTACTGGCATGTAGAGTGGCTCATTTTAAATAAAGCATGGGTTAGCAAACCAGGTCATTTTCTCTAAGTCAGCTCCCACTTCCCTGACCTCTCACTAACTGTCTTAGTTCTTCTTCTACCTGATTTTCCCCAACTGATTTTCCCCTACCTGATTTTCACCAACCCCACCCACCATTCCATTCTAGCCTCAGCTATCAGTCATTCCTCCATTCACTCTTCTGTTTCAATGGTACAGTCAGGCTTTTACATAAAAATCATAAACTTTATTCAGTAATTCCTGCATCTGTCTTGGAATGTTGTGGTTTGTTGGTTTGTTTATTTATTTGTTTATTTATTACTTTTTTATACTGCCCAATAGCTGAAGCTCTCTGGGCGGTTCACAAAAATTAAAACCATAATAAAACAACCAACAGGTTAAAAACACAAATACAAAATACAGTATAAAAAGCAGAATCAGGATAAAACCACACAGCAAAATTGATATAAGATTAAAATACAGAGTTAGAACAGTAAAATTTAAATTAAAGTTAAAATTAAGTGTTAAAATACTGAGAGAATAAAAAGGTCTTCAGCTGGTGACAAAAAGAGTACAGTGTAGGCACCAGGCGGACCTCTTTGGGGAGCTCATTCCACAACTGGGGTGCCACAGCAGAGAAAGCCCTCCTCCTAGTAGCCACCTGCTAAACCCAGGAGGGTTTAGTTATAACAGAAATAAAAAGGAAGCATAAAAAATCTCATCAAGTTAAAAGGTCTTGGGGTGGGGGAATCACTTGGCACTGGAAAGCCTTTAATTTAGTCACTAGGCAAAAAGGGAAAAGGACATTTATAAGCAGGGTGCCACAACTAGGAAGGCCCACTATCCAATTGTCTCCCACCACACTGCAGATGGTATTCAAAAGATTAAAGGGACTTAGGCTTATGCCTACAATTTCCAGCATTCCTTGAGTGGGAGGGAAGACTTATCCGGCTTTGGCAGCCATCATCTGGTAGTGCTATGCCATCCTGGGCCTGAAGAGAGAGCACCTGGGTCCAGCTGCCTTGATCGCTATGCCCCATCGGGTGCGGGAGGGAAGGAGGGTGCAGCTCCAGGCCCTTTGCCAATGGCAACGACCAAGCTAACTGTGTCAGTCAGTCAGGCTACCTCACAGCCTACCTACAGGCACCAATTGCACAATGCAATGTGGACTGACTTGGCCAGACTTCACTTCCGGTGAGTCTCAGCAGCAGGGCTTCCATTGGGCAAGTTGGACACCATGGTGAAAGGCATGCCAGGAGTTGTATTTTTCATTTGCTGTGGAGCCAAGGAAAATTATGGCAGAAGCTTCAAGGTGGCCCTGGCCAGGTGTATGTGTGTGTGTGTGTGTGTGTGTGTGTGTGTGTGTGTGTGTGAGAGAGAGAGAGAGAGAGAGAGAGAGAGAGAGAGAGAGAGAGAGAGAGAGAAGAAACAAATTTAATTTGTTTTAAAGTTACCTCACAAGCCTAGCACCAGCCTACCTTGCATAGTTGTTGTGAGGGTGAAAGAGGGGGAAAAGAAATCAGCAGCAGCACAGTGCTACAAATAAAAATAAGCACTATAAAAACATAATTGGAAAACAATTCAATATGAAAAGTGTTCATCCGCAATATGCAAAATCTCCCCTCGCTGCTTAGAATGAACACCCACAAAAGTAGCTCACAACAACTGGGCCATAACTAATGTCTAAATGCCTGGGAAAGTAAGTACGTCTCTGCCTGGCACAAAAAAGGTGACCAGGTGAACTTTCATGGGGAAAGTATTCCATAAACATGGGGCTATCCCAGCAAAGGCCCATTCTCAAACAGCCCCTGTCACCCCCACCCCCTTAACATCTTTCAGACTGGTCACATAGAGAAGAGCTTTTCATATTTAAATGATTATTAATTATCACTCTCATACCTTAGGGACTGGGTAGGTTCATATAGCAAGAGGCAGTCCTTGAGGTACTGAGGTAGCCATAGCCGTGCGCAGCACATTTCATTGGGGTGTGCACCCAAGGAATTATTTCTTTTTAAAAGGTGAACATTTATTGAATAATCAGTCATAAGTATCATAAGCAACAGCAGACACGTAGTAGCTGAGAGGGTGCAGCTCCTGGCACAGAGATTCCTTTTCGCTCCTGCTGCCAGGAGCAACAGTGCTCTCCAAGGGGAAGCAGCTCTTCAGAGCAGTGGCAGAGCCACTGGAGAGCAGCGAGATAACTATTCCCACTGCATCTGGATCCCCTTCTGGATCCCAACTCAATGGCCCCCTTAATTTGGCGATTATTGCTCAAGACATCAGGGTGTGCCTGGGCACATCAGGCACACCCCTTGCACATGCCTATGGGGGTACCGAGCCATGTATGGCTTTATATGTTAAAACAAGCCCTTTGAATTTGGCCTGGAAACAGATTGGCAACCAGTGCAGCTGAAGCAGCACTAGATGTATATGTTTAAATTGCCTAATCTCTGTCAACAACATAGCCATCAAATTTTTCACTAGTTATAGTTTTTGAGCCGTCTTCAAAGACAGCCCAATGTGCCATGCATTGCAGTAATCTAACCTATAGATTACCCGAGCATAGACCACTAACCCCAAGGTATCCCCATCCAGATAGGGTCATAGCTGAACCAATGATGGAATACGGATAGTTAAGGGTACACCATATTCTTAGGTGAGGAGATACAGGCTGCAGTAGAAATGTATCTATCTAGTGCAAAGTAGTGTTTAGAGGGTTGGGCTACAACTGGGGAGATCTGGGTTCAAATCGCTACTTACCCATAAATCTCACTGGGCCATGTTGGGTCAATCACTAACTCTCAGCTTAAATTACCTCACAAGATTGTTGTGAAGATAAAATAAGGTGGGAACAAGCATGTATGCCACCTTGTACTCCTTGGAAGGAAGAAAGGAAGGAAGGATATAACTGTAATAAAATAAATAAATAAATAAATAAATGTGAATACTGCCAAGAGGTTATAGGTTGATTTTCAGAACTGCCACTGAGGGAAATGTTGGTCAAACCACGTTCAGCACTTTTAGCAGTCTTAATTATGTTAAGATTGTTTATTATACTGCATAAAAATTGGAAGTTTCATTAGAGGTGTTGTATGATAGATGTGACAGCCACAGTTTATCACTTTTATTGAATGCCTTGTGAGGGCTGCATTATAGTAGTAAATTGTCATAAGCATACTATGAGAATCTAGAGAATTGCTGCGAACCAACTTCATATTGTTCTGCTCTGTGCACTTTGACCTTACTCACACGTGATATTGGACTGGATCCAGACATGTTAGTAATGGCTAATGTAAGCCCCATTCAAGTACTTTGGCCACATAATGAGAAGACAGGATACCCTGGAGAAGAGGCTGATGCTAGGGAAAGTGGAAGGCAAAAGGAAGAGGGGCCGACCAAGGGCAAGATGGATGGATGATATTCTGGAGGTGACAGACTTGACCTTGGGGGAGCTAGGGGTGGCGACAGCCGACAGAGAGCTCTGGCGTGGGCTGGTCCATGAAGTCCCGAAGAGTCGGAAACGACTGAACAAATAAACAACAACAACATACTAAGCATAACTAAGTTTGTATCCAAACCATTATCTATACAAGGGAAATGGGGGTGGGTTGGAACGCCCACGTTGCTGTTTCTCCACTGCACAAAGCCCACCGCCAGGCCAGGTGTTAAGATTTATGAACCGAACCTTTGATTTGATTTTTTTCCAGAGTTCCTACATGATGATTAAGCTGATAATCTTATGATACATCTGGACATTTTTATTATGCAGCAATCCATTATTATGAAGTAATCGACTTCTGCACAGGCAAGTAAACATTTGAGCTGTAATCTCCTGTTAAGATGGAAGAGAGGCTCACTCGTGTGAAAAGCGCACGCAGGATGGCTGTTTGCAAACCTGGTGCATTTGATATGTGGCACATGAGCTTTTAACAGTGTATTTCGCTGCAGTTTTTTTTTTTTTTTATCATGCTGACAGTCAGAAAATCCTTGGTTCCATTGATGCCTCTGATGTACAACAGAAGAAACGAGAACAAAACACATGCCAAAAAGTTATCGAATTTAAAGCATAGCTTCCAATCCCCTGTGAATATCTAAAGAACATGGTTCAATGTGAGGTCATAGTAGAACACAGACTGTAACAGGAATACAGAACAGCTCCGAAGGCAGCTAAAGGAGACTTTATTCTGGAATGGTGAACATTGTTGCCCAAGTAACAGAAACCTTGTATGTTTTCACAAGGAAATGAGTCACTTGTTTCTGTTGGCCAAAACTCTGTTTTCTTTTCATTTCATATTTGAGCTGTCTAATATATTCTGAAAGAGCCCAAGCTTTCCAGTCTCCTGACTGAGATAACTTGTTTAATTAAATGCTCAGCAGAAGGTTTGCATAATAGTAACACAGAACCAAATAAAAGCAGGCGTAAATAAAGCACTTCTCCTAGGTCTCGGGCAAAGAAACGGAGCTGTTCAACTCATCATTACTTACTAATACTTAGTATAATTATAAGACCATTTTATAAAGATGAGGTGAATTTTGCCAAAATTAAGTGCTTTCAAATCACACTATTTACAAGTATGTGTCTGCGGGGTTGGGCGAGGGGGATCGAAACATATGTTTGTCTCTTCCATTCAAATAAATGGCAGTTAAAAGCATTTAACTTTGGCTGGATATCACTGTCATGAATTTCAATATGTGCTCCCAATTTCTGGTTTCTAATCTTCCTAAAATTAAATTAAATGTGTTCTTGTCTGATTTTGTGTGATTTCAGTCATGGAAGATTATATTCCCTAACAAAGACCTACTGAAGTCAACTGGCAGATTACGTTGACTTCAAAAAGATGTTATCTCAGTTTGTTACAGAAGCAATTGGTAATAATAATGCTATTCACAGAAATTATGTTGAACATACACTTGCCTGGAACCTTATGAGAGCAAAGGAACAGTGTTCATGTAGCATTAGTGCTTCTCATTTTGTCTAAAATAAATGCCTTAGCTAGACCTAAGGTTTATCCCGGGATCATCCTGGGGTCATCCCTGTTCATGTAAATGACACACAGGGGATCCCAGGAGCAGGCAGGGACGACCCCAGGATAAACCTTAGGTCTAGCTAAGGCCAACCAAAAACAATCATTCCACTAAAGGGTAGTTAATTTCTTTATAAGGCTTATTTGTTTCTTCTCTAGGAAATACCTGGAAAGATCTAAAATATAACAAAGAACTTTAAAACAATAGGCAGTATTCAATCCTGCCTCTGCATTCGTGTTGATTCTGTTATGCCACCAGGGGGCTAACTACAGGTGGGGAAAGCCTTGTGGTGACTGTGGATCTGTGCCCCATTGGTTAGATGACACAAGCACAGCTTCATAGCTACCATGGGGCTTCCCTGCAATACTCTGATTGGAAAAAGTCAGGGATTTACCTGCAACATTTTCAAAGGGAGTCATGTCAACACGGTGCTTCTGCCATGTAACATCACTCTGCGCAGCCAGTCCAGGGCTTACCCAGGGGCAGAGCCTGGTGGAAGGTGCCCAGCAAAATAGAAGTAAACAAGCAGAATACACCAGCACATTGCTCATTCACAATAAGCCAGGATAAACCAGGAATCCTTGTGTCAATACAGTCACTGAAATAAAGCCTGTGGCTTCTTCTTCTTCTTCTTCTTCTTCTTCTTCTTCTTCTTCTTCTTCTTCTTCTTCTTCTACTTCTTCTTCTTCTTCTTCTTTTAGAGTTTTCAGAGAGGGGAATCTCTAAACAGTTTCATCTCTGCTGGATATGTCCCTCACTCCACCCCTTCATCCTTCTGAGATACTCACTACTGAACAAGGAAGAGGGATGCTTCCAAATTAAGCAAGACAGGATGAGTTTTATGTTCTAATAGCAATCTGATGAGACAAGACACCTGAATTTCCCTTAGGACTCAAAAGACTGCGGAAGTTTGCTCTGCACCTACTAATGAGAACAATTATTGTAAATAAATTCCATGACATCGTTGTAAATGTGAATTGCAGGCATTTAATGGTAACAGTACACATTTTGTTCTCTGAAAAACTACACTACAGGAATTTTAAACACTCTCCAGAATTGTATAGACATCACTTATTTATTTATTTATTTATTTGTTACAGTTATATACCACCCCATAGCCGAAGCTCTCTGGGCGGTTTACAAAATTAAAAACAGTAAACATTAAGAAAGTATACATAATGTAAAAACACAAAAATAACAGTATAAAAACAACAGTTTTGGGGTCCGTTAAAAAACAAACTTAGCATTGTTAAAAGGTGTTAAATGCCTGGGAGAAGAGAAAAGTCTTGACCTGGCGCCTAAAAGATAACAGTGTTGGTGCCAGGTGAGCATCATTGGGGAGATCATTCCACAGTCAGGGGACCACCACCGAAAAGGCCCTCTGCCTTGTTGCCATCCTCCGAGCTTCCCTTGGAGTAGGCACTTGGAGGAGGACCTTAGATGTTGAGCGCAGTGTATGGGTAAGTTCATGTCAGGAGAGGCGTTCCATCAGGTATTGTGGTCCCAAGCCATGTAGAGCTTTATAGGTTAAAATCAGCACTTAATCAATTGTCAAATGTACAGTTCCAATATTATATTCTCCCATATTGGTGTACAAATCCATAGATATCAGAATTACACTCAGCCAGTGAGTAGTCCATTCAAGCTGTTTTGCAAGTAAAGGCACTATCCTACGCATGTTAGACAGAAAAAAGTCCTACAACTTCCAGCATGCCCCAGCCTAAACATACATAGGATTGTGCTCAAAAAGTATAACACCTAGATATACATTTTCCTATGTTCACATCCTCTCATACTCAAAGGAAGTGACCACATAGTTCACAAAGTGACGTCAATGTAAGAAATCCATAAATGAGCAAGGCTGACCAATCTTACAGAGCTGTCATAAAGATTATGATGTGTATAAGGATTATGGTATAAATACATTACTATTATCATATTCATGCTATCCTAGCTGCAAAGTATTTCTAGCTTGAAATAGGCCCCAATTTGTTACAGCTTTACCTTTGCATAAGCTCTTTAATTTGGGAGGAAGTGATTAAGAAGGGTAAAATATTCCATTTCACATGTTTACATTTTTCACATGATACTTTCAGTCCCTGGGCATGTGGAGGTGCTGTTATGGTTCACCATGAACACAATGACCTAAAATGGGGGATGGGGGAAGAGAGGAAATGATTAATTTGCATATAGGAATGAAGCAAGACCCAAACAAATCTCATGCTTAGCACCCCCTTTTATTGGGTAGTTGCCTCACATGATTAAAACTCATTATTCCTCTCTGATTTTGTGATAAGACATTTTACATGCTCAGGTTATTCTTTTGTTTTTATTGATCAAGTGATAACTTTTTATGACTTAAAAACCCTGTCTGAACTTATGGTCCATGACATGACAATGGCAGCCAATGACTTGTCATGGAAATGGATCTGCCTCCATAATGAAACCTTGGGTTTCCCTTCTGCTTGCAATGTTTTAGGGCTGGTTTTCCTACACAAGCTTGAACATGGCTCACCAAATAATCTTGCCATAGATAATAATAATAATAATAATAATAATAATAATAATAATAAATTTATTTCTTACCCGCCTCTCCTTTTAGATCGAGGCGGGGAACAACATTAGAACAGGAATCAATACATCTTAAAAATTCATGATTTAACATTGATCTGGATAGGCCTGCCGGAAAAGGCTAGTCTTTAAAGCTGCCTTAAAATCACACATAGAGTTAATTTTACGAATCTCCTCCGGCAGGCCATTCCACAATCTGGGGGCGACAGAAGAAAAGGTCCTCTGGGAAACTGATGTCAGCCTAGTTGATGATGCCCCAAAACAATACTGGGAAGTGGAGGTGGTTGTTAAGGAGGACAGCAGGACTCTTAACCTCCATGTTAAAAACAAGAACAGAGTCTTGTGGGACATTAAAGATGGGGCTGGGGATGAGGACACTATTTTCTGTTGAGGGATGCATGCTGGTGGTGAACAGGGCCAAAGCCATTGGTAGGTGGGGCCATAACTAATTGTGGGTAAAGCCATTTCCTTTTCCCTTTTTCTTCCTGCCACCCTCTTCCCCACACCTTGTCTCTAACCACCCCTCACCAAGGGAAAGGCCTCTTGTGGAGAGATATGTTTTGCCCCCACCATTTGCACAATGGGAATTTCACACTTCTGAGGGAACCCAAAACGAACCAATCACTTGCAGAGAGCTTTTGAAATTAGGCCAAAGGCCACAGATTGCACATACCTGTTAAAGACTAACAGATTTGTTTTCAATAAGCAATCATGGGCTAGAGCCTGTTCCATCAAATGTTGGCTGTTGCCACTGTAATGGTTGATCTTGCATTATGCACTTCTTCTGTGGGAATTTCCCATGGATGGACTCAGTAGGCAGAATCCAAGGCAACACTTATGCCCCTGTCAATTCCTTTCAGCACCACCAATTTCCTTCTGCAAGTGGGTCTCACCACTTACACAAGAAAGATTTAGGCCATTGCTAGACGAGGGTTTAGGCCGGGCTGAAATCCGGGCTCACCCCTGTGCATGCAGATGATGCACAGGGGTGAGCCCGGGGTCAGGCAGGGCTAAACACTCCCTTGACCCGGGATAACCGGATCAACTTGTGGCCCGTTTTTTCCACAGCCCCGGGCTGAGCCCAGGGCTGTGGAAAGTCTAGCTGGTTCCGCGGCTTTTCCCGGCTATGTGGCTTACTTGTAAGTAGCTGGGAGAAGCCATGCACTGGGCACAATGTTCCATAGGAGTGCTGTGCCCATTGGGCCAAGGGTGGGGAATCACGGGGGGGAGAGATGGGGGCGGGGGGGAAGAGCAGACCCAGCAGGAGAGATGGGGGAAGAAATCGGGGGCAGGGGGAGTGAGGAACCCTTTATTTTTTTAAAAAAAGACTTACCTTTTTGTTGGTGCGCTCCTGCGCACATGGCCCCTTTAACTTTTTTTTTAAAATGGAGGACACGACAGGCTTTCCTTTCCCCGTTGCGTCTGACGTGCGGAAAGGAGCGACAGCCCACGCTACTTTTAGCGCGGGCTGGCTGCTCCTCCCACACGCATTCTGTGGTAGGTCTAGCAAGGCCCTTAGTGTTTCCTAGGGAAAGCACCAAATGAGGAAACAATTGTTTTTGGAAGGAGGCAAGTCAGCTTCCTTCCAGAAACAAGGGCAGGATCTACACTACTGCTTTATAACAGTTTATAATGGTTTTGACAACAATTCAGGCCCAGTACACATCACATTTACTGTTTTAAAACTGTTTTCAAAGTGTTATATCCTGCTAGGTGTAGATCTGGCCGAGGTCCATTGACCTGGATACTGCCTTGATAGCACCAGGTTGCCACCACTTTTGGGGAAACCCTGCACTTTCGCTGCTGTGAGGTGGCGGCAGGTAATGTTGATGCAGGAGGCAGTGCGGGCTTTCTGGTAGCCAATCAGCTTGCTGGGTCCATCCCCTGCTTGGGCTTCTGGCAACAAATCAGGGGTCACCATGCACCTCTGCCTTGACGCCAGAACATGGCAGACAGTGAAAAGGCCATGCTCACCATGCTCCAGAGTAAAAAGTCAAGGTAAGTGCCTGACTTTTAATCCGCAGCTTTGTGGGAAAGCCCCTTAGTAGCTGTGAGGTGACTGCTGTGTCATATAGCCAATGCAGTGCCACCAATTTTGAAATGTATAGACAGCCCCCTGGACCCTTCCAGGAATGAATGTTTCTACTTGTTTAGGGTTCCTTCAGAAGTGTGAAATTGGCATTGTGCAAGGTTGGGGGCTGCTTGCTTAATGGAATTGGCAGGGCATAATAGAGTTAGCGAGGATGTAAGCGCCCTCTTGGATTCTGCCCAGGATTATAGTATATGGACGACTTAGCTGGATGTGTAAGGGTATCTTGAGATTTCTGAATTTTGTGGGGCCTAAATTTTCTGACTCATAGAATTAATCTGGGTTTTAAGTGGTAGGAAATAGGGTGTGAAATCTATAAATATTACCAGCAGCATCAAAAGAAACTAAGAAATATCCTTTAAAAATTTAAGTAGCATGCCAACTCACAGATACACACTGATAGACCCACTCCACACAGTAGACATGCAACCACACAGCCAGCCACACACAACCAGAGACACAGAAGGCATACTCTCTCACACATGCCCTGCCACCCCACATAGAGAAGATATGCAGAGCCATCCCCACACAAAGTCACACAAACACATACACATCCAGCCACGACATGCAGAGAAGACAAACAAACACACACACAGAGAGGGAGAAATGCTCGTACAGACACAAATAGAGACAAACACAGAGACACACCCAGCCAATTCCCGATGACTTCTTCCCCCTTCTGGAGGAATATTCTGAGCATTCGCAACCACATCTTATGTCCATATTCCCTCAGCCAACAACGTAGGATGCCAGCAATGGAGAAGAAGAAGATGATGATGATGCCAGCATGCTCTGGTTTTAAAAATTCTAAATAAATATTATAAGATGGGAGTGGAGGCAGGACGGTGGTTCAGGAATGCTTGGTTGCTACCCCTCTCACCCACAATTCTGGTGTCAGCAATGGACACCCAGCTCCTACATTTGTTTTCCACACATGGCTGAAATGTGGGGGAGAAATAGGAACGTATGAGCCCAGAAATATTCTCCGTTAGGTTTCAAGACAGACCCACCAAAGAAATAACGTCCAGCATTAACATCCTGACTTTACCTAGCAGAAGTCCATTGCATACCAGGAACTTAATCTCTATGCACATCAATGTTGCAGAGCAAAAACATTGGTCCTTAAATGTATTCGGCACTGAAGATATTTCATATCCTATTTTTCAATTCTACTGGGCATTTCTATTTTATTTAATGGCTTTTCACTTTCCAAACATTCTACCCTTCCTCCTCATGCAATAGCATATCTGACTGATAGCCTTAGGAATGCTCCTTGAAGAAAAGAAAGAAATTAAATTAGCAAAAATCTCAGGCCCTATTTAATGAAATTTCTCTTGGGCCTTCAGATATCAAAAGTTATTTGTTCCCTATATGCAGCCAGATCTTTTTATTGGGTTGTCAGTGTTCCAGAAGATGCATTTATACAAGAGATTATGTCATAAAAAATGCATGCTGCTCATTTCAGGCTGTGGCAGCAGCTCTGCTCCAGAAATACGAATCCTCAGGAGTGGACTGAAGGGCAAAGAGGAGGAAAACATATTTACAACAGAGGAAGTTTTTGTTCAGTTCGTAGAGTTGTGCATTCTCTCAAACAGAAGATGTTTTCAGCTCTTTAGTCTATACATTGTACCAACACAATTTGGGAGCAGCTAACCCAAATGGGGCTCCACCCACTCCTTTTTTCCTGTGGTCTATCTAGGTAGGCAAGAAAACCAGGGTCATGCCCTGCCTTACAGGGATGGTGTGATATGTTCCACTTGACGTGTCACAAACCATCCAGGATTATTTAAAGAGATATTGTCCCTCTTCAAGAAGGTTTGCATGATTAAGCGCAGGGTTATATTTTTAATGCAGATAAATTCATACTGTAGGAAAGGTCCCTAGCATTGTCATCAGGGGTGGCATTTTTGCCACCTGAAAAGCCTCAGACCACAGTAGGGGCCCAGTGCCGGTCACTAGAGCCCCCTGGGTATGCTGTTCTTCCTCATTGCTGTGCTTCCTGTTCATTTGCTTAGGGTGGCCATATGTGTCCTCCTTAACTGAGGATAGTCCTCTACTTGAAGGCAACCAGAGGACTGTCTTCTAATTTGAAGGCTTCCTCTGTCTGAAGTACTGTCAAGTCCAAGTCTGGTATAAAAATAAAGACCCATCGAAAGGGAGAACTGGGCCTTGAGTTTGCCCATCATCAGCACCTTGACAGCAAACTGAATAGAGGGGCAGATGTTACAGTACTGGTGAGATATACTGCATTTCTATTTAAATTACAGTAATTATTTCTAAATTTTCGTCTATACAGATATAATTAGCACATGATTTAATTCGTTTTTAACTGTGCATATTTATTGTTTTATACTGTATGTTTTTATCTGTATGCCACTCTGAGATCTTATAGGGCAGGATATAAATGTTTTAAATAAATAAATAAAATGCAAATTTTATGCATATGGGTGCTTTCTTTTGTCCTCTATTTTGATGATGCTGTGACCTCTTTTGTGGCAGTTCACCAGTGGCCACCCTGCTCTGAGGAAGCAGCGAGAGGAGTGAGGTGGGAAAAGTAATTTCCTCATGTCTTGTCCGCTCCTTCCGTGAGGTGGTGCCAAATGGAGGTACAGGCAAGTTGATCGGCAGCAGCCACAGCAGCGAGGAAGAGGAGGGAAAGGTTCTTGCCAAGCACCCCTCCAACATGGAACTGTGTCTTCAGAAGCACTGGCCATTTATCCTCAAGGACTTGTTAATTTCAAGGCATGTCAAGTTCACAAACAGTGGAAGTAGCGATTGATATTAACTGCAAGAGAGAGAAATATCCCAGCACTGATTGGTATTTATCCCACAGATACATGCGGAGATTGAAAAGACTTTCTAGTCACTGTTCTGCTCCATAAAAGCAAATGAACAGTTGCTTTATTGCAAAAAGACAGTGATTGAACATAAAAGCTGCTATCCAGGTTCAGCACTTGCAACAGTTGCCAATCAGATGTCCCAGGAAGATTAAAAGCCAGATAATGATTGTAACAGCCATCCTCTGTTATTTGTCAACAGCATCCATCAATCAGAAATATGCTCCATGTGAACATGGAGGATCCATTTTTATCTATTACAGCTAACAGCCTCCCTGGTTGTGGTGGTGGTTGTTCCCCTTGTAATTTTCAACAGTTCTATCGACCAACATCTTGAATGCACTGCGTTCATTAACAGTCACTTCTTTTGAATCCAGTAGTTCCAGTCCTTCAAATGATACACATATTAGTTCATTCATATGATCAGGCAGAAGACAACCTTTCAGAAAATAATGTGCTATTTAATGAGTAAAAGGAATACAAACTGTAGTTGTGTTTACAGGAACCAGAGGTGTATTCCTAATAATCAGCTTGAAATGATAATACTGTAGCTGACAAGTTTGATCTCTAATGGGCTATTTAGAGAATTGGGCTAATCTACTCCTTGGTTATCAAGGTTCTTTGGATTCCTTTATTGTGATGAGTTTATTGTATTCTTTGTTGAGACCTTGATGGACTTGTGAAAGAATGAAACAGTACTTAGAAATGGAAATGTAACAACAAAATCTTGCTAAATATAGCAATCTACATGTTCAAAAGAGGAGCTGTGGATGGACGGGACTGAACTTTAACATTCCACTCTTAAAGATTTCCTCAGGGTCACTGGAACTATAAAAAGTTCATCCAAAGATAAATGTCTTTTAGATATAAATAACTGTGAACTGTTAACAATGGCTAGTTTCTAGACTAGAACCAAATCAGCCTTCCCCAATCTGGTGCCCTCTAAACATTTGGGACTTCAACTCCCATAAGTCTTTTTAAAATAACAACCAAGAACTATTGTGAGCATGCACAAGCATTCAAACGTCACACTAATTTGAAGGTAACATGTAATCTTACTCCCTACCCTTTCTAGTATCAAAACAACTTATCATATGGAAAACAGTTTTGCACAATTGATTCCTGTTGTGTTTAGTATACTCCTTGGTTATTCTTGTGACTGGGGAAGAAGTTGGACACCAATAATATATTTCACAGGGTTTTCACACAGTCCTTTCATCCAAGAACTACCAAGTGTCTTCACAGATTCCCCGTTACAACAGGCTGCCATAGGAATTTGTGATGGGATTATTAATGAAACCTCCTGTTAGAAAGGCAACTAGCAGAGGAAAAAAACAAAAAGGCAAACCAGAATGAGCATTTACCAGTCCCACATAAACATAGGATATCTTAATAAAGGAGACCACACCCTTCTTCAGCAAAGGAAGGAAAACAGTTTTACTCACTAATTGTCCTGAATAAAAGTCTCAAAAGAGTATGTTCAGTCCATTTTGTGTTCCGTTACATTGGCAAGAGCAAAAGAGCAAACACACATGCTTCCAGCAATGGTGGAAGTCAGGCAGGGGGGAGGAGAGGAGCAAACGGAAGAGATCACACATTGTAGGAAACCGCATTGTAGGGTATAGAGATCCTAAGGCTAGCTGTGGTCAAAATTCCTATGAATTAACTAACTGCAACGATGTCCCATTCCAGTAACTTGCAGATGAGGTTGAAATATTCCTAACAATTTGGAGGGATCCTGGGAAACATTTCAGACAGGTAAACATAGGGTGACCAACTGTCAGGATTTCCCCGGATTTGTCCTGGTTTTTGTTCTTTCCATGGTGTCAGGGGGGGATTTTCTATAATTTTCAATAATGTCCTGGAATGACACACCTTCCTCTTTAAGGCTGCCATTAGCATGGCAGGAGGGAATGACATGCTTTCTTGAGGCACATCATTCCCCCACCCCGAGCTCCAATTGAGGTCTTAAAGGGGAAAGTGGGTCATTCGTGGACATTATAGAAAAGGCCCCAATTGGAGTGGATGGTGGTGGTGCAGAATGAAAACTTTTCCCCTCCTCCACTCCAATCGGGTTCTTTAAGGTGGCGGGGGAATAATGTACTTTCTGCAGGACTCAGAAAGCTGCTTCCCCACACACACACTAGGTGTCCTCTTTTTTGGTTTCCCAAATATGGTCACCCTAGCTGGGCCTTGGAACCTCTGCTGGGGGAAGGCAGATGCACTGTCAGGTCCAGTCTGACTCTTACAGCTGTCTTTGTCTATTGTTCCCCATTTTCCTCCACCTCCTGGTTCCCATCTTTCTTGGCTCCTGGAAATATAGCCTTTACATCCCTATCAGGAGACCTTCCAACAGATGTAGAGGCCTTCCTCACCACAGGTCTCTCTCATGGAATCTCCATCATTTCATGGAACTGCCAAGTATTTGCATTTGCTAAGTGAAAGGAATAATAATGTAATCCAGCATATGCATAGTAATAAGAAAAGTCTGCAAACAAACTGGAAAATGATGGGGAATGATTGGAGGTGGGGTGGGGTGGGGTGTCTGAAACAATTGGTTAAAATTTCCATGGAAAACAATTAGTACAAATTTTGCAAGGAAAACCGAATGTCAAAACAAACAAAAAAATGCATTCATTTTAGGCCTAAGCCTAAAATGAATACCTAGTGAAATAGGAGTTTGGGGGAAGTGTACCCCTAAAAATATAATGGCAGTATACAAGCTGATAATGACTTGTTATAAAAGAGAAAAGCCTCTTCTGATTCGTGACTCAACTGAGATTCAAAGGCCAATGAATAGTCCCAGCTGGGGTAATAAACAAATTGTTTTATTTTGTGCACAAAATAGGCTCCAAGCTTTGAAAGCAACTTGCGAGCCCCTCTCAAAGGGGCTGACAGCAATACTTATACAGTTACAAGCAGACAAACATGTGACATACATATAACCAATGAGAGTCGCCTATTTCTTGGCAAGTTTGCTAAACAAAGAACATTCTTCAGCTAAGGTTAGTGTAGGTGTTCCTAAGGAGCTACCATGGGGGTGGAGCTAGGAACTACTACAAGGTGATGAGAGTAATCTACAACGGACTGATCTCCGTGAGAGGAGCAAGCATTGTCGTGACTGCTTCCCCCATCCCCACACATCTTGCACACACAACCATTTGCATTATTTCCTGTGCTGCTGCGTGGATTGATGTGTAGTCCAAACCCAGTGGATGGCACAGGGGAGGCGGGGTCATACCCACCCTACAACGTATGACATGCAGTAGAGGTTGTAGGGTGAGAATGACCTTCTTCCTACCACACTGTGAGCCAGGTTCTGAGGACATGTCTACACACGCTGCAGTGGGAGGGGGGGAATGCAAATGGCGGTTGGGAGAGCATCCACAATGCTTGTTTCCCTTACTGCCATCGTCCAAACTCACCCACTAGCACTAATGTAAATTATTTTGCACTAGCATAAACTTCTAGTACAACAAAATAGCATTAACTGGCATGAGGCATTTTCACAGAAAACCTGTTTGTATCAGCTAATGCTATTAGTATTATGCTAGAAATCGCTTATGCTTGACTTGGATACTGCCCAATGTACAATCTAAAAAAAATTATCTACAGATTGGAGTAAATATCACACTCTTTTTTTAAAATGCTCTCCTACTGTGTAAATTTGAAACAAAACAAAACATTTGGAATCCATGTTTTCTGATCCAGACGGGACACTTCAGCCATTCTAAATAAACATATATTTGCCAACCACTCTACAGACTCTAGTGAGATTCAGGAATAAGTTTATTTCTGCAAAGAAATCCTTTCATTTAGCTAAACTTGATTAAGACCTAGAGCACTCAGTGGGTCATTATTTTGGTCCAAGCATGAAACAGGCTAAACTGGCATCGTGTGACCCAAATCCAATCACCACCTTGAAATGACTGGGGACTGCACTGAAATATTCAGCAGTCTGCAAATTAAGGAGACGTGTGTGATTTATTTGTCGCATGAAAATACAGGAAGCAAAACATTTTGGGACAACTGCATCTGTTTTCATGAAGTGACTCAGAGCTTCCCCACCCCCACCCCCTCCTGTATATTTATCACCCACACTTCCATCTTTCACTCTAACAGACAGATGAGACGTGTGCCCAAATCATCAGTAAATATAAAGGAGAAATATTGTTCTGCTCTGATACAACTTGGGCTTCATCGTCTTCCGTGGAAAACAATGTGAAGACATTCATGAGAGTTTGCCTTGGGATCTTGCTGCTGCATATGGATGACTTCCAATTATGCTCTATGTCAGAAAAGAAGCAATGCAAGAACACAAGATCCATCTGACATTTCAAGCTATTAAAGGGGAGAGAATCGAGAAAGGGAGGATGATCAAAGCAGACGGCTTTTGCTTTTTGCTAGGCACCAAGTCGAATTCTACAGATACTATCCTGATTTTTTTTTTCTTTCTTTCACTTATTCAGTGACACAACTGTCATCAGTCTGTTACCAGTGACTGGGTTCTACAAAGCTCCGGAATGACACCTATGATTTGCATTTACAAGGTGTCATTCAAATATCTACAACCCATTGGCAATCTTTGGGTTGCCATTTTTTTTACAAAAATTGCTTATTGGCTTTAGAATCCATAGGTCTCCCAGTTTTTTCTTAGCACTCAGTAGCTTGACCCTGGGCTGTCCTATCCCTATGTGATACCCGTACAGGTAAGCACAGTGAAATCAAAGCACATTTACCCAATGACATCACAGGAGATAAGACAGGAAGAGGGAGTTGTTCAAAAGATTTCATGAGTGTAGAGGTGAAAGGATGATGAGCATGGGTTCAATGACACTATGGCGGATGTTCTCTCCAGCGCAGTCACCATCTACAGGAAAATTGGTCTTTCACTGGGTAATCCCATCTATAGGGTCTTCTTGTTTTTTAGCAAATGCTTATATGTCAGTACCTAAGGAACTCTCTGCCCCTATGACTCAAGAATTCATCAAGCTGACCCTTTTCCTCTGCCACCAATTCTCTTAGTATAAGAAGTTTAAGCATGAGTTGGGCATCATCACTACTAGAGACAAGATTAACTTTTAGACATGTTAATTTATTAAAGGTATGTTTTATACATAAGGGAATATTAATTTTGACTTCGGGGCTTGCAAAAGAATGCTTCCTGACATTTCTTAAGGACTCAGGAGACACTGTTGCTGCTGTACTGCTACAATTCTCTTAATGCCTTCATTTACTTCAGGCCAAATTTTAAAAAAACTCCACCCAGCCAAATACCCCTGCCCCTACTAGACACACACGTAGTTCCAGTTCTTGGGTACAGTCTTCCTTTGACTCCCAAAGCTCCTTCTTTTGCATTTCTTGCTGCTCGGACAGTTTCACAGAAAATAATACTGCCTGTTTGTGTAACCTTTCTCTAGCAAGATCTTAGGACCACTTCCAGGCATAATACAGCCACCTGCTCACTGCTCCTGCTCTTCATCAGGCAGATATGGTTATCCCACAGAGAAGCTATAGCTTAATATACATGCCTTAGCTATTCACGTTCTCTACATCTTTCTCCTAGCCTTTCTATAACACTGCCCACCAACCAGCAGACCTACAACTCGTTACCTGTCAGCTGTCATTCCCCAGCCACTTTTTCCACCTAGCTAGAATCCCTAGCCAATCAGAATCAAATTTACCTGATCCAGGTCCCAATAATAATAATAATAATAATAATAATAATAATAATAATAATAATAATAATAATAATAATTTGTTACCTGCCTCTCCCTCTGGATCGAGGCGGGTAACACCATACAATACATACAACTAATTCAAACGTTTAGAACCAGTACATCATTAAAAGCAGCACACCATTAAAAAAGGCATCTTAAAAAACATTCAAATTGATTGTCTCTTTCTCACCCTTTAGAACATCACCAAGCCACTACTACACAGGCTTTGACAGTGATAAAGCAAGGCCTCAGGCTCACTCAGATATGTTATAGATTTTCAGAAGTCACACAGACTCTTTACAGAACATTGCAACACATAAACGGTTAGCTATGTGGCATTTCTTCACAAATACACAGTTCCTTTTGCAGGGGTGCAGAACCTCAGAGGCCCAAATCTGGCCCTCCTGGAGTCTTAGTCTCACTCACCAGGGTTCCTCACATGGACATGACTTCTTTCTCTGGCCCATCCCCATTTTTCCTGACCAAAGATTGCATGCTGGTTTCCTGTGTTTTGTGCAATATTTTCTCCATCCTCAGGGCCGATGCTACCATTAGGCCAACCAGGCAGCTGCAGACCTGGGATGGATGCAGTACTAACCTTTAAGGTGTACAGTTTTATACAAATTAGCTGTTTTAAGAAAAAACATAATAAAAGGGAAATATAATAGTTCAGAAACTCTTCTTGAACAGCTGAATCAAATGAAAAGGAGGACAGGGGTCAGGTATCTTTAACAGTTGTATAGAAAAGGGAATTTCAGCAGGTGTCATTTGTATGCATGCAGCACCTGGTGAAATTCCCTCTTCATCACAACAGTTAAAACTGCAGGAGCCCTGCCCTCTTGATCAGATACAAAAGAGGGCAGGGCCCCTGCACCTTTAACTGTTGTGATGAAGAGGGAATTTCACCAGGTGCTGCATACATACAAATGACACCTGCTGAAATTCCCTTTTCTATACAACTGTTAAAGATACCTGACCCCTGTCCTCCTTTTCATACGGTCACCCTATTGCTTCTGGACATGATAATACTTAAAAAATCTTGAGAGTCATCAGGAAAAACTTCCTGACTGTTAGAACAGAACGACAATGGGACCAATTACCTAAGGAGGTCATGGGGTCTCCCACATTAGAGGTATTCAAGAGGCAGATGGACAACCATCTGTCAGGTATGCTTTAAGGTGGATTCCTACACTGAGCAGGGGGTCAGACTCAATGGCCTTATAGGCCCCTTCCAACTCAACTGTTCTATGATAAGGAGCAGTAAAAATCCAATACAAGCCACATTGGGAAGTATTATGTAGTGGCCTGAAAGTACATCCCACCTAGGCTTTAAAAAACCCAATCCTACACTTAATAACTGTTCTCTGTGGACTATCTTCAGGTTTTTATTGAATCTAACCCCTTTGCTTCACAACACAAATACTACAGGTTACCCAAGCATTTCATTTCTTGAAGTCTGCTCTCTTAATGAGTTGCAGGTGCCACAAACTTCTGCATTCCCTAAAGCACATTGCTGCTTTGGAGATGTGTGGTGGAGCAGTTGGCACTCCATAAATTATAAAGTGATAATTATATTCGTGCCCTTGAAACAAGAAGAAAATCCTCTGTTAACAGATTTCTTCTCAAACGTGGTAATGAGATGTGTTACACCTCTTGAAAAGGAACCTGCAAGATTGGCTCTCTGCTTTGAGCTTGCAGATCTATTTTCAGTTCAAATCTCTATGGTCAGAGCTGACAGTGACTATTTTACTAGCCAAACAAATGAATGCTTATTACCCATCAAAGAAAACTGCTTCATAGAACACCAGAGCGCAATTGAGCTATAATGTTCTGTTGAGAGCAGAAGCAAAAAGACGCACGCATATTTACAGATAAAGTGCTGATGTAGTATTTTTTAAAAGCAATATTCTCATTAGAACTGAAAAATGAGGCAATATACACAGTGCTTAGGCAATGTATTCTTGCATTTTTATTATCACATGTTTATCCTATCCTTCGTCCAAGAACACCTTGCTCCCCTTTGACCCTCATCAAACTCTGAGAGCGACACTGGCTGAGAGCGGCATTGGCTGAGAGATGGTGATTGACCAAAGGTCACCAAACAAGATTCATGCATTAGTAGTGGCAAAATGAGCTCCAGGTTTGAGAATGGCCTCTGGTATCAACAATGCACCCTCCAATGTACTCTATCCTATGTCAGTCAGTCCTGGTAGGCTTGCCTGGTAGAAACAGGCAGTGGCAATGCTGTGATGACCACTGGGCAGCTTATACCCACAATGCCCAGAGCAGACCTGCCTTGGTGGCATTATGGGAAATTTAAACTGTGGGTGCCTCTTAGACCCAGCTATTCAGTACGGGGGTGGAGGCAGACATCCATGTAACAATAGGCCCTACTGGATCTCCAGCAGTTGCCTGAGAATGCTATGTGCTGGTCTGATGCTATATCAGAGATTATTAGTCAACCTTTGTTTCATCAACCCTGGTGTCACAGGTGTGGAGGATATGGGTATCTGACTACCTCTCAATCCTCCAATCTGAAATGAGGAGAAGATGCCCATCTCTCCATTTTAACACTGCTCACTTCATAGGCAGACCTGCATTGAGGGCTTTGTGTCAATCTGGAAGGAACATTGGCCAGGGTAAGTTCCAATGGCACTTGACTGGAACTCACTAGCATCCAAAACTCTTTCTGGCAGCTAACAGTGGTCATCAAATGCATGAAATCCAGTTCACAAACTCATCTTTACTTAGTAGTAGCTGCAGTTATGCTGTTATGCAACTTGAGACCAGGATACCTAGCAGACTGCCTTCCTTTATACATATCCAGGAAACATTTAAGATCATCAGAGGAGGCCCTGCTGGTCATTCCAAGGCAAACATAACGTTGCCATGAACCCCAATAGCAGGCCTTCTCTGTAGGGATACCCTCTGGAAAACCCTCCCTCGAGTAGTTTGAGAGGCAAAAAATATGGCATCATTTAAACGCTTCCTGAAAAACGTTTTACCCAGGCTTTCCATGGGCTGTAAGGAAATTAATCATGCCACTCCACATTGCTGCTCCTTGAATTGTTTTTATTCTATTAGTTACAATTTCCTACTTTTAATGTTGTGTTTTTAATACTGTATTTAGATGTATTTTAATATTTATGGTGAAAAATTGAGGGATTTTATTATATTCGCAGTATAGAAATGGCACAAATAAATAAATAAATGGGTTGGAGGTGAATTTGATCTCCAAGAACAGCTACCATGGACAGAGCTTTATTTGAGTATCTGCCAGTGAATGCAAAATTGTCTGTTGTCACTGCCACTTCAAATGGTGAATTGGTTCTGAAAGTACTGTAGATCTGGCATGGCATCCCCTCCTTTTAAAACAGGCTTCCCAGTACCCAGGTCATTTGTAGTTTAGCTGCAAAATGTCACTTCACATTTCCAAGTCCTCTCCCCAGCCGCAGTGGTGGTGTGGTGGGAAACGGGCTTCTAGGCAAAGTTAAGAACATTTAGGTTTTACTCTTTTAAATGGGAAAATTAAGCATGTTTTCACATTCCCCCCCCCTGCCCTGAACTCCATGGGCTTAAATATAATTTGGTTGGATTGTGCCCACTGCATTTAACGCATGCTGTTGTCTTTGGGAAATGAAAAAACATTTCCGATAGTGCTTTCTTTTCCCCCTCTCTTGTTATTTTATATGAACAAAATGCAGATATTTCACTGCAACTGTGCTTTGGTTTCACACAGGCTTAAACTTTGTGTGGGCAGAACTTTGCATATATGTGTCCAATCTGCTAGGACATTGATGGAAGTGACATGGAGAGACACATGAATGTGTGTGTGTGTGTGTGTGTGTTGGCTTGGTGGAAGGCTATTAGCATATTGTGACTTGCTATTTACTGAACGTCAATCATTTTCTTTGTGTGCCAGTGCAGATTGTAACTACCTTTATATCTTGGATATGGTGTGTGTGTGTGTGTGTGTGTGTGTGTGTGTGTGTGTGTGTGTGTGTGTGTGTGTGTGTTTTGAGGCTAGGAATATGTTAATAGGAGACCTGTTAATAGTTTCTCAAGATAATGTTAATAGCTTCCCCTGGGATGCTCCATAGCTTGAGTCAGAGAAAATGAGAAAATATCACAACTTGGCACAGCATCTCTCAAATGTGCAGATGTTTTCATCAGCAGTTGTGGTTTGAGAAATGAGGGGCATCTCCAACACTTTGAAACAGGGCATGGGTCAGGCGTTGTTTGCCCCAGCATGTACTGCACAGCAAAAAGGATCTAGTTGCCAGATTAACAGGGTGTCTTTCCAAAATTGTCCAGTTTTCAATGTTGTATTCTTTGTATTCAGTAATTCTGTACATGTGTGTGCAAAAGATCTGAATACTGGTCTACACCCATCCACATTCTAGTCATTATGATTTAATAATAATAATAATAATAATAATAATAATAATAATAATAATAATAATAGTCAGATCATTGGGGAAAATTGGGCAGGCTGACCTTCAAAGACTGACCACTGGGAATATTTCAATTGATTCTGTAAACATTTCATTTTTATTAGCTATATTTCTCACTTCATTTCAAAGGCTGAAGATGGGTTACCATGTTAGTCAAATGTAAGTCCCATATATTTCAATGGGTCTACTCAAAGTAGGACTAATATTGGATATAACACAATATATCCTTATTGAATTTTATCCTTGCAAAAAACTCTCCGAGGTGAAATTGTTTATTATTATTTGTCAGGCTGGAAGAGAGTGATTTGCCCCGTGAGCTTAATAGCTATGGGCCGAACCATTCATAACGCAGCAAATCCATGATTAGGATCTCCCATCGTTTTTGTTTTGCTAATTAGCAACTGCTCAGGGCTGCCTTTGAGATTGGGATGTCTTAATCCAGACTTCCCATGCCCTTCCCCTGAGTAAATCAAACAGAAGCTTCTATTACCTCTGCAGGGGAGCAGGCAAAGTATGGCATAGAAGCTATTTCTGTCTCTTTGCCCCTTCTAATAGTGGTGGGATGGCAGTGATTTATACTGCGGAAAGGGCACTGGGCAGTTTTCTCCAGCTGGCACCTTCCAGGTGTATGGCATGGGGGGAACAGATTAATCACTCAATGCCAGAACAACATGTCCCCAAATTTTCAAATACAGCTGCATGGGGCTGCTAATTAGCAACCCCCAAACCACTGGTGATCCTAGTCATGGATCTGCTCATCGTGCCCTGTTTGCCCCTAAACTGGAATTTGAACCTGGATCTTCTACACCCACACTCATCTTTTGATCTCAATTCTGATCTCAGGCTAATGGATGCTAAAATGGATGGAATCTGCTGTGTTCCCTTCCTGAACTGTATATAATCCCTTATGGAACAAAGTGGTTGTTTTAGTTTAGTTTCACTTTCAATTCCCATTGTTCAAGTTGTTAAGTTCACAAGGATACTGCTGTTGTTTCATGCTTATGTTTTTAAATTTTGTATATTTGTTTTAATGCTTACTGTTTTTAACTTTTGTAAACCGCCCAGAGAGCTTCAGCTATGGGGTGGTATATAAATGCAATAAATAAATAAATAAATGTTCACGCAGGAGCCAGGAGAAGTACTACCTTGGTTCTAATAGTGTTTAAGGGCTCCTCTGATCCTATGAATATTTAAGACAGAAAAATGACAGGCTGAGGCATGCTGGGTGTTGTAGGGCTTTTTCCTGATTAAATTTATAGAAAGCTTTATCACACCAGCATTATACTGTGCAATCACTGCAAATTGCGTGCAAAGGACTTTGAAGTTTTCCATCTTATCATCTGCTTTTATTGTGAAGTATTCTGAAGTTTTCCAATTTATAATCTGCTTTGACTGTGAAGTACTCCCATGCATCCTGCTTTAATTGTGCTATAAAGGGAAAAGAATCAAGCTATTTTGCTAGTAGTTTTCAAGCGAATCATTTGTTGTTTTCCGAGCGGCCACTGGGGCGCATGAGCAGGTTTTGAGATGTTTAAAGAAAATTTAAACAAATGCTTACATCTGCGTAAACTTTGAAGATAAAGACACCAAAATTGCCACAGTAATAGATATTAAGGAGAGCTTTAAGCATACCAAATTTAAATCAGATTGGGTCATCCATTTTTAAAATATATTTCCCCCCTTAAACCCTTTGCAAAGGATCTTAAGAGCGCTGCCTCCCAGGGTGTGATTTAGCCACAACAACAACAACGCCAGCATAGCATTGTAGGGGATAATTGGAGGGAAACAGGTATGTGGGATGAAGCTAAAAACTTTTTTACAGGATGCTCATGAAATTATTATACTGACGAGGATAAAGCTGCAGTGAGTATGGCAGTGCACGTGTGATGTCAGAATCTGATAGAATAAGTGACTAGACTGAGTTTGTGAAGATGCTGAAGCACTGTTTTAAGGAAAACATGGTTGATGATGCAGATTGGCATTTTATTATTTTTCATTGTGGAGAAAAGATGTATGATCTGTTATGGAACCTGCTGGTACCTCAAAAGCCATGTAAGAAATATTTGAACCTTGGGTCAAACTATAAGCCCTCAAAATAGAATCATTACAGTAGCAACTATGACTATTTGATGTTAAACACAATTTTAAGCACCAGCAATGTGCTAGAAAAGATTCCAAATAATACTTAGCATTAAGAACATAAGAAGATCTCTGCTGAATTAGACGAAAGGCCTATTTAGTCCAGCATCCAATTCCACAGAGGGACCAACCAGATGCCTATGGGAAGCCCACAATTCCCTGGGCTAGAAAGGGCATAGGGTGCAGAACATGGCTGCAGAACAGGGGCTTGGCAGAAAGCCACAAGGGACCTGTTGGATCAGCAACCACCTGGCTTAGATTGAGAGCCTATATAAGAGCTGGAAGAGCCACCTCTTTCTAGGTTTTAGGCAGGTTCCGATCCACACAGGCTCTTACTGTGCTTCTTCCTCCTCCCTCCATGTAGTTTAATATAAAGAGTAGCCTCAGATGGCTAGTCAGACACTCTGTCAGTGGCCCTTAAGTTCTTGCCTGGCCTGGGCGTGACAAGGATGCATTTTGGGGTCTGTCAAGGAGCCCAGGCAACCAGTGTAGACTTTCCCAGTGCTGCAGCTGGAATTTTGGGAAACAGAGCTCTGTAGGGAAATGGTCTCCTCGGGGTTGCTGGTGCTCCCTGTGACTCCTGCTCCTCTTCTGAAGACTTCACTGTCGGGATCTGGGCATGGCTGAACCCTGCCAAAACCTTGAATAATTGTAATCCTTTGTAATGTTGAACAGATTTCAGGTTTTGTGCTGGAATAGTCATTCACTTGGGAGAAGGCTTTGCCTTAAGAGCAAACTTCACGTCAATGTATTAGGAACATTTTCAGCTGCTTCTCCTATCCTGGTCCTGTTGTAAACAAGCTGTTTACTGTCTGTCTTCTTGATGAACTGGAACTCACCAGTCAGTTCTTGAATCATGTAACTGAAGAGGCAAGGAAACACCTTTCGCCTTTTATCATTTATAAGAAAAATGGCAAATTTCAAATGTGTTTTAAATTTGTTCTCATAACAGTTAGCTTTTAAATATGTACTATTTGTTAAAATAAGAATGTGTCTACTGCTATCCATGGTAAATGTTGCCTTCTGGAGTAAACTTGGAGGTGCAAGGAGTGAGAGGAGCTGAAGAAAAGATTGGGGAACTCCATTTGCACAAATAGTATCTTTCTACTGGCAGAACAACGGTTCTGGATCCCACCTGAAATCTAGAAACAACTACTAAGCCTGTAGCATCCCATAAAAGTCTATTAAAAATGAAAGCAATGGGAACATTTCCCCCCCTAAACGAAACAACAAGAAAAACCGTTTTTATTTGGTTGCCTGTAATAACTTAGAAGTCTGCCTGGATTATAAAAATAACATTTTATTATAGTATACTTTTTAATGTTCACTGTTTTTAACTTTTGTAAATTGCTCAGAGAGCTTTGGCTATGGGGCGGTATATAAATTTAATAAATAAATAAATAAATATGTAGCGTATTGTAAACTTTACAAAATCCCTAGGGATAAACAACTAACGAGACACCTGGCCCCAATTGCTAATTTCACAAATATGGATAAAATAATATACCTACTCTCTGATACAACCAAGTCCATCCTGCTAAATCTGGCAAGGTTCGCTGCGAAAGCAGCAAGTATCAGAGAAGCTTTAGAGAGCTCGGACGGTACCTGAGAAAGGAGATTTATAATCCCATAAATTACTTCGGTCATGTATATGTCTTCTGTTCTGCTCTATTATGTATAGCTTGTACTGTAAGATGTAATTGTGTACTTTGACTAAAACCTATTTTGGTTGCCTCAATAAACTTTGATTGATTGATATAGTATAACCATGGCCGTTGCTAGACGATGGGTTAGCCTGGTGTGAGCCCCGGGCGAGCCCCTGTGCGTCCAGATGACACAGGGGATCCCGGGCTCAGGCAGGGGTAACCCTCCCTTGGCCTGGGATAACCAGCACAGCTTGTGGCCCAGTATTTCCTGCGGTCTCAGGCTGAGCCCGAGACTGCGGGCGTGTAGACCGGTCCACTGCTTTTCCCGGCTACCGCATTTACTTGCAAGTAGCTGGGAAAAGCGATGGATGGAGTGCAGCGCACCGTGGGAGCACTGCGCCCATCAGGGCAGGGGGAGAGATCAATGGATGGGGAGATCGCGGGGAGATGGGGGGAATCATGGCCAGGGTAGGGAAATTGGAGATCGGGGGGGGAACTGGAGATGGGGAGAATCACAGCCGGGGGGGAATCAGAGCCAGGGGGGGAGCAGGGAACCCTTAAAAAAAAAACCACTTACCGGTCGATGGTGTGCTCCTTTGCACCTGGCCCTTTAAAAAGAAAGAAAAATGGCGGACATGACGGGTCCTTCCTGCAGCCCATCGCGTCTGACAGACTGGGGCAACAGCCCATGCTACTTGTAGTGCAGGCTGGCCCCTCCTCCCACACAGATTATCAGGTAGGTCTAGCAAGGCCCCATGTTATCCTTCTGTTTACAAGTTCAAGAGTTAAGTGTGGCACACATATAGACTAGCTGCTTTAATTGTTCAGATATCTTCATAAATTAGCACAAGCTTTTGTGGTTTACAACCCACTTCAGATATATAATATTTTATTAGAAAGTTAAGCTTTAATTTTCCATTTTTGCCAAGGCTTTTAACCTTTTGAGATTTTAGGTTGAGCAATAAATCATAAATTCATCCTGCATTCTTCATTTGTTGATTAAACAAATGGGCCTTTAGGGCATTGGAGCCAAATTCAGTTTTGGAGAAATTTTGGTGGCTGCATTCCAGTGGTGGGCAAGGCTGAAGGCCAAGGGGGTAGGGTCAGATATAGATATACCAAAATATTGTAGTTTAAAGTTCTTATTGCCAGTAACCAAACCATAGGAGAGGCCCCCAGGCCTGAAGTTCTCCACCCCTGCTCTAAAGGCCCACGTTAGACAAAAGCAATTTTATATGAAGAGAAAGATTCTTGTCCCAAAGCAAATAACAAAAGCATATATGATTCATGATTTCCTCATAGAAATAGCTTGTTCAATAGCCCCGGGCATAACACTTACATTATTATAGCTACAAAATGTGTGATATACTTGAAACAAAAGAAAGTGTGTTGCTTATTGCCTTACCTGTCTTCTCTGCTCCATTTTGTTTTAAAAGTACCTAACTGTTTTCTAGTTGCAACACAATACAAGCTGGGCAAGGTATTCCATACCACAAGTCTGCTTTCAAGATAGGCATGTGGAAATATGCATGAGAAACTCTTAGGGTGATAAGCTAGAGACAGTCAGTCTGTTTGTGCAAAATAATAATTATAAAGCCAAAAAAACAAGCAGTTCACCACAGAATTCAAGCATTTGGGGGGGTTACTAGGAGTTAACTTGTTTCATTAGGCCACAACTTTTGTTTTCAAAATGTTATCATTTCTGTTAGTACAAGAATTAGAAGTATTTTTAAAAAGAAGAAGAAAAGGAGAAAATCAGGCCATATTTTAGCTCTTCTGACAATGACAAAATCAGGAAGTGCTAAAAATATTTTTTGACAGGTTTGCAATGTTCCTAGCCTCAAAGCCAGCAAACAGGGCCTCTGAACTGGTGTTTCTGTAAATCTCTTATCTTTCTGCTATCCATCTGAGGAAGCACCCTAAAAGTCAACTTAAAAACAATATCAACATCAAACAATTGACAAATCCAGCAGGGTGTCCTGGGCAGGAGCTACACTACTGCTTTAAAATGGTTTATAACAGCAGTGACAACTGTTGGGGGCCAGGACACACGCTACAGACAGTTTTCAAACCATTTTCAAAATGTCATATCCTGCTTGGTGTAGATCTGGCTCTGTGGCTCAGCATTTTGTTGAGGTTGTTGAACCTCTTTCAGACTAAGGGCCAAATTAATTTAATGGAAACTCTCAGGGGCCACATTCCGGTGAGGTGGGGGGTGGGGCTGCAAAGGCAGGGCCAAAATACAAAAAATATCAGCATATTTTAGTTTAAAGCTCTTACAGCTAGTTATTTAGGCATTTCAAGCCTTAGGAGAAGCATCTCAACCACCAACTATTGGTGTTTGGGGAAAGGGGGCAGGACCATGAGAAGGGGTGTGGTCATTTGGGGTGGCCTTAGGGTGACCATATGAAAAGGAGGACAGGGCTCCTGTAACTTTAACAGTTGCACAGAAAAGGGAATTTCAGCAGGTGTCATTTGTATATATGGAGAACCTGGTGAAATTCCCTCTTCATCACAACAGTTAAAGCTGCAGGAGCTTTAAGAGGGCAGGGCACCTGCAGCTTTAACTGTTGTGATGAGGAAAATTCAACAGGTTCCCCATATATACAAATGACACCTGCTGAAATTTCCTTTTCAATACAACTGTTAAAGATACAGGAGCCCTGTCCTCCTTTTCATATGGTCACCCTACCTTATCATTAGGCAGAGTCGCCACAAGCAGAAGATGCTGGGTAGTGTGGAAGGGGGGGGCAGCAGCTGTCGCCCCTTGGCCAGCCCCCTCAGTTGGAGGACAGACCTGTGTGTTGCAAGCAACCTACCGTGCTGTTTTTCAGTGAGCTGGAGAATGCTGTCCAATCACCAGTGTCAAATTAAGATTCACCTGCCTGTCCAATCAGCTACTTTAGGAGAAATGGGGGAGCGCCATCTTGTTTTACATCTAAGAGCCACCTGTACTATTAGACAGAGTGAAGCAGTTGCCTCAGGCAGCAGATGCTGGGAGGCGGTGGCAAGGTTTGGAGCTCTGGGCCACAAAGCCTGCCTTATGCCCCCTAAGGTAGCCTGCTACGTCTACAGGTTGGGTGAAGGAAGCTGTCTCATTGTTAGTATTCAAGAAAGATTCAATCTCCAGTCTGGTTGGGTTTTGGGAGGAGGTGCCATCTTGTCCGTTGCCTCAGGCAGCAAAATGTCTTAGGGCAATCCTGATCTGGGGAACCCTGAATAGCTAAATTGGGACCAGAGGCAGACCAGATTTGGCCCATGGGCCTGAGGTTCAGCTCCCCTGGTTTACTGTGTTGACTTTGCTTCCTTCCCATCAGATTCTGCTGGGGGTGGGTAAATTTGTCTCATCATCCACTCACATCAAATAATAGGTCAGGGGATTACCAGCGTTTGATAAAGAGGCCCATGCTGAAGAGTGTCTCACTCAAAACACGGAGGGCCTCTTCTGAGGGTGAGTTTCTCTTACAGATTCTAAAAATAGACCTTTCAGAGCATAAGAGTGCAGAGTAGTGGCCAGTGAAGTCTGCTAGTCAGTCCGCCAGGTGAAACTGCTGCTGGGTGCGGCATAGCAAATGTGGAAGAAGAGGAATTCTCACCATTACCTCTAAGCACCCAAGTCTGGTGGTGGAGGCAGGGACTAAGGAACTGTGGAAGCAGAAATGTAGCAAGCTGCCTTATATTGAGTCAGACTACTGGGCCACCTGGCTCGCCAGGGTTTCAGGCAGGCATTTTTCCAGCCCTACCTGGACATGCAGAGGATCGAACCTTGGACCTTCTACATGCAGAGCAGGTGCTCTACCACTGAGTTATGGTTCCTACCCTGTAGTAAATGGTTGCTGACTGGATCGTCACCCTGCTAATGGCAACAGCCCACACTTCTGCCAAGGTGATTATCTTGTCTGCAACTGCTGCCTCCTAAAGGTATAATTAATTGTTGTTGTTGTTGTTGTTGTTGTTATATTTATTTGTATCCTGCCTTTTGCCCAGTGCTGGGCCTCAAGGCAGCAGTGGGAATTCCCTCCTCCCCACCCCATTTACTAAGCAGTGACAGTTTCACCTAGTGAACAGTACTAACAGCACAAACCCTACTGAGTTCAATGGGGCTGACTCCCAAGTAAGTTTGTATAGGATTGCAGCCTAAATATATTCATCTGCAAAAGGCAGGGTCCCTGATAGCTCATGCAGAACCTACATATGTACAGTTGTGCATCCATAGCCTCTGTTCAGCCGTTCAGATGAATGCTTGAGGGTGGGGGGCCGTGGAACAGGCATTGTGTGTGAGCATCTCAACAGGCTTAGATGCTGGAAGCGTGAATTAGCTCTGTTGCATTGTATTTGAGCACATCTGAGGCAATGTTCCATCTGTGTTTTTGGATCTAGGATTGCCTCTTCACCCATAGAAGTCATCACTGGATACTGCCATCCTTGAGTGATGAACATACATCTGTGGAGTAAGGTCCTTATGTGAAGGAATGCCCTACAAAATGAGGGATGTTCATTGCAAGTGGCCCAGAGCGGTCTTGGAACGTGCTCCTTTAAAAGGAAAGCTGAAATTCTAACAACGTAGCAGCTACCTAGCAGCCACAGTGCAGTGTTCTCAGAGTGACTCTTGTTCTCTTGTGAGTTCCACTTTGGGAAGGACTATCTGGTTCTAGTCTAAACTCATTACAGCAGCTGTGCAGTCTGACTCTCCCCTGGGTACACAGTTGAGGAGAAAACATCCATTATCCTTTCCCACATGAAGCTGAAGATAGCATTATTCTTTCTTTTCCATACTGACTCTACTTTGCTGAATTGGGATTCGAATAAATCCAGCGTTTGTTATTTTTTGATTTGGTTGCAAGGATTGGGGAGTGGGGGCCAATAGAAAGAATTTAATAAACTGGCAGTCTGATTTCTCTCATTTAGAAAGGGTTTTATGCAGTCTACAATAAAAAAAACATTAAGGGGCTTTTTAAAGATTCACTCTGAAAAGAATTTCACAGCCCAGCTGAATTTTTTAAAATGAAATAAAACATTTCTAAAAGTGCAACGGTTTCTAGAAAGTTGATAACCTTTTGGGGGTATGGTTGAGGCAAAGGTGTGTGTGTGTGTTGGTTTGTCTATCCTTTTGTCTTTGGGTGTTAGGAATGATGTCTAAACTGACTACACACAAGAAAACCTCCAAAGTCAAGAGGAAGACCTCAAGACAACTATGTAAATCGTATAAAGAAACAAGGTGTAAATATACATGCTGATCTGAAGCATTTTGAACAAGGTAGAACAGACAGGAGAGTTCTAAAGGAATGATCTACAAACTGAATCACTAGAGAGTAACACCTACAGTAGGTGCTATGCTCTGTTGATCTAACAAATCCACTTACAAATAAGAATATAATAATCACAGATATTCTTGCATAGCCAGGAAGTATTGTTACACCCACACACCCATGTACACACTTCCTCAAGTGGTGAGAAGTTCCAACCTCTCCTTCTTAGAAGGAGAGATTACTGTAGACTTAAATAATTTTTGTATACAAGAAGGGAATAGGTGAAGCTAAACAGAGCATTCCTATCAGCAGCAATTCCACTGCTCCCTCATCAGATCTTCAGAGAGAGGCATCCCTACAGCAGCAGATGGTTTCATGTTACAGCTCCTACCTCTCCCTCAGTCTCCTTTCTAGTGTTATTGCAACACAGATTCTCTGTCTCACTGTCTCCTCCAAACCTGGTTTTTAACACACACACACACACACACACACACACACACACACACACACGGTGGCCACTTATGCACTGTCAAAAAAGAGAACATGCATAACATTTGCATATGCCAATCTATATGTATAAATGCAAATTTAGAAATAATAAATATAATTATACTAGAAATACAACACATCTCACCAGGCAGATCAGGTGACCTGTGTGCTTGCTCAGTCTGAAGTCCTGGCTGCTCCCGGTTTGGATTGGGCATCCCATCAGATAAAAGGACATCTTCAAACAGAGGACTGTCCTCTGACAGGTCTTCACATAGTGGACTGTCCTTTTAAAGTAGGCCACCTTAGGACACACACCAAACTTACATCAGCCTTAGCTGGGGGGGTGGGGCAACATAGGAAAGGCGGGTCTCCTTTCCACAATGGCTGTCATTCCATGGATTCATGAGAAGTCTTTCTACCAAGGAACCATTGCTTGAATATCTTGTGTCATTAACCAGCAATGTGTCTGAGAGAGGTTATGGTCAGGTCAGCATAGCTGGCATTCATAAGCAGGGTTATTCGGGGAAATTGAGATAGGCGGCTGCTAAAAACCTGCAGACATCTTACCCAGTGCTTCTCATCTTAGTGCTTGGCTAAGGAAGTATTAGGATGCTGGACCTCAACCACAGTCTATCCTCATTGCTGCCCATCGCTAGCCCATCTCACCTGCTGCCTGACACTGCCTAATGCTACCCATTCCCGCTGCCCAGCCCCTAAACCCATCCCTGCCACTGATAACCGACCCTTCCACCTCCTTTTAAGCTCCCTTTCAAGGATAGTGGATAGTGCTGGGGGGGGGCACCTTATCCTGACCTCCCTCAAACATGTGACTGCCCTCAATATATACTTTAATTTTAAAATGGTAACACACCATTTTAGGCATTAATTTTGGCTGTGATTCTGCAATCAGTTGAACTCCTATTGACTTCAGAGGGATTTAAGTGCCAACCTTAGTTAAACTATGGAATTCACTGCCACACGATGTAATAATGGCCACCATTTTGGATGGCTTTAAAAAGAGATTGGACAAATTCCTGGAAGATAAGGCTATCCATGGATACTAGTCCTGATGGCTCTATGCTACCTCCAGTGTCAGAGGATGAATGTCTGTGTACACCAGTTGCTGGGGAACATGGGTGTGAGTTGCACTCATGTTCTGCTTGTGGGTTTCCCATGGGCCACTGTGTCAATGGAGAGTTGGACTAGATGGACCCTTGGTTTGATACAGCATGGCTGTTCTTACATTTTTATGTCATCTGAACGCTAGGATGGCAACCTTTGACTTTTCTTAAGACAACTTTCCACAACCTGGCACATTCTGAATGTGTTGGACAACAACTCCCAGGAGCATATCTTAATATGTCTTAGATTTATTTTTTCTGTGTTCAGGTTTAAATTTCATTTCTTATAAATTGGATATCTCAGTATTTTGTATTAATAAAGAGAGAAAAGGTTCATACAATTTAAGAAGAATGACGTCTAGTGAATTTGAATTCTGTAGTAAGCATACGACACACACGCACACACACACATGGGGGCGGGGGGGGGAGAGAGAATGAGAGAGAGAGAAGATCTGTTCCATGGGTGAGTGTGGGGAAAAATTACCATACTTTACAACAGTCATAATGCATTGTTACTATTTCTTTATGGTAGAGAGATGAAAAAGAAAACAGATCAGCCTTTGACACATTTAATTAACACATGAGTATTGGTGTGATTATCATCTGTTTTTCTCTTAATTAGTAGGCTCACAATGCTTAGGATAGGCTAAAAAAATCAAAACGGTAGAAGCTGGCTACAAAGATGCTTTGAGTTCTAAGTACCGGATGGACATCAATTACCAGGGAAATAGTATATGTCGTTCTTCCAAAATTCAGTAATGCTTCCATTTGTTACAAGACAACATTAAAATAATTCCTTATGTGTGCATCTTACTATTAGGGGCTACTGAGTGTTCAAGCTCCAGGCCAGCCCTACCATTAGGCAGCATAGGCTGGGGTGCAGTGACAAGGTGCTAGGAGGAAAGAGCTGTGCACCATCCTGTAGTTTTCCCATCACTAGAGTTGAAGTAAGATTCAACTACCAGTCTAGTAGGTTTTTATATGTGAGAGAGGGTGGCATCTTCTCTGTCACCTCAGGCAGCAAAATGTCTTGGACCAGCCCTGACTACGCCCTTAATATTCACTTGTAGGGACTGATCTTCAGCCTTCTCTGTTGTTGATATCTCTCAAGGATGCTTTTTTAAAAAAATGGATACAAAACTAGATGGATATAATAATATCTAGTATCAGTGTAACGATGCATGTCTTCAGGCTTTGTCTGCACTTGTTTTTAACCATGAGTTGGTGGGTGCTGATTTTATGCTTGTATAATATGCATCGAATCTCAGGGCTGATTTTTTTGGCTGGAGAGAGAGACTTGTGCAAGATGCTCTCTGTGGCCCCTCTCCATGAATACACCCAACTCCTCTGATCCACTGCCCATTTTCTTTCCTTTCTCTGGGCCCAATTCAAGAGGCAGCTGGACAGCCATCTGTCAAGTATGCTTTAGGGTGGATTCCTGCATTGAGCAGGGGGTTGGACTCAATGGCCTTATAGGCCCTTTCCAACTCTGTGATTCTAACTCCTAGAAGGAGAAGACATTACACTGGATTCATTGCACTGCATACTCCGAATAGATCCAGTGAAATGAATGGGACTTAATTTCAACTAACTTTGGATGCATCCCAATACAGGTAGAGGTTACTGTTCCTTCTTCTTGCTCCTCTCACTACTTGCTTGGAAAGACCAGGTAAACAGGAAGTAACAGCAAGGAGGAAGAGCAGCAAGCTCCACAGATTGGAAGTGGGCTCTCTACTGGATCTCAGAACATGCCCACTGATGCCAACCCTTGATGCTGGCCATCTCTGATTTGCACTTCCAGCACCCAGTGCTTTTGGAAAGCCAGTTAGGTATGATGTTAGCACAACTAATGCAAAATGTTGCCTGTGGACCAAGTTTCATAAATCTGATATTGCAATTGTAAAACTGTGGGCAGTCAAAACATCTGATTATTTTTTGAGATCTCTGTTGGCTACGTCTTTCTTATCTCCCTTTTTATGCATTGCCCTTCGTTCAACAGGTGACACTGACATGAACTGATGGCCTGACCTGGTTTGTCCTTCTGGAAACCTAACACACCTACACGTTGCCCTGCTGTTACTTGGTTCTAGATCATAGGTCTACTGAGATGGGTGGAAGATTCTGCAAGATCACTAGGAATGTCTTTAAAGGCATCATATCAACTTCCATGGTAAACTCAATGCATATAGACACACTGTGTCCTTCTACTACAGGCACACTGGAAAGAGACAATTATCAGATATACATGTGCTGCAGAAGCAAAGTGACATGTTCCCAGAGCTAACCCAAATAAAGAATGTGTCAGAGTGATTACATTTACAACTCGAGCAAACATTTCACTTGTATTAATTACACATTTCAGGTGACAGAGTACTCTGAGATTGAATCAATCTGCTGACAGTTTCATGACAATAAAACAATCACCACCCTGAAATAAGCAACCCTCAAGTAATCAAACCAGTGTGATATAATGGTTAGAATGTCAGGACCAGAGAGATCCAGGTTCAAATCCACCCATGAAACTCTCTAGGTGACCTTGGGCCCAGTTGCTATATCTCAGCCTATCCTGCCTGCTGTAAGGATAAGAGAGGGGAGAGGGGGAGTATTTTGCCTTAAGCACCTTGGAGGAAAGATGAATTAATAGCAACCATTTTGTGTGGCTGCATCTTAGGTAGAGAGAACACCATGAGTCTGTCTTCATTGGCTCAGCTGGGACCAAATGCCTTTTGGCTCCTTCTTCCAATTGTTGTTTGGTCCTGCAGTGGCCATTCTAGCTGGTCATATAACTTCATTATGTAACACTATGAAAGAAGATGGCCAGATCTACATCAAGCAGGATATAACACTTTGAAAAAGAGTTGAAAACGGTTTGAAAATGGTATTTGGAGTATGTCCTAGGCCCTGACAGTTGTCAATACTGTTATAAACCATTTTAAAGCAGTAGTGCAGATCCTGCCTATTTTTACATTTGCCAACCCATTCCTTTTTCCTTTGTATCATGTCTCTTGGACTGTCTGTAGCTAATTTGTAGTATATAAATCGCCCTGTGCATAAATGTAGTAAATCAAACAATAGCATTTTGTAAAATAAACATATCTTTCATGTGAATAATCTAATCTTGCTTGATTTATTACTTTAAACCTTTCATGACATTTTATCGACCCTTGATAGGACCTTAAAATCTGCTGCCTGAGTCAGGCTGCCTTACTCTTTTTTTATTATTATTAATATTTTTTTCACAAATTAAAACATCTTACAAAAAAGAAACAACAACACAACATACTACATACATTTTGAATAAATGTTGAATACATATATATTGAGTAAATATTAACTATAACCTATCCTATCATACAATATAATCATTCTTAACATATAAGTGCACCCCCCCCCCCACCTCGGGATCTATTCCTGCTTCCAAAATCTCATGCTTTCTTCCGCTGGCGGTTTCCCACTTCCCTTAGAAAACACAAATATTACGAACTGTTTCCAAATTCCTTCAAACTCATTTATTTTAGTTATACCTTTCCTCCACTTAATATTACAAGTCAATTTATCATTAATAGCTATATCCCAAACTTCTCTATACCATTCTTCAATAGAATATTCCCCCTGAATCTTCCAGTTCCTAGCTACCATCAATTGTGCTGCAGTCAGCAAACTCGATATCAATTCTTTAATTTCTTTTCCACATTTTAAATCTTCAAATAGTGACAGTAATGCAATTTTTGGTGTTTGTTCTATTTTCATTCTCACTATTTCTTCAATTTCAAAAAACACCATCTTCCATAATCTTTGTACATATTTGCATTCCCACCACATATGTAAATACGTTCCTTTTTCCCCACAACCTCTCCAACAATTTGCTGAATGCTGATTATTTATCTTATTCAATCTAATCGGGGTTAGGTACCACCTCCACAAAATTTTAAAGTAATTCTCTTTTATTCTCACTGACATACTTCTCAACACTCTTTGTTTCCACAGTCCCTCCCAGCTCTGTCGCCCTATTTGTACCTTCAAATCTGTCTCCCATACAATTTTTCCTGAATTATCCATTAGCCCTTTTTCTAACAATATTTTATATATTTTGCTCATTAACCCTTTTAAGACTAAACTTCCTCCTTTACATTTTTCCTTTTTAACTATTAACTCCTTTTGTTCTGACTTTATACTGTTAGTTTTACCCTACCCAGTGCCTGTTTACCCTACCCTGTGCCTGTTTGCATTCTCTTCCCCTCCTTATTGTTTTATTATGATTTTATTAGAATGTAAGCCTATGTGGCAGGGTCTTGCTATTTACTGTTTTACTCTGTACAGCACCATGTACATTGATGGTGCTATATAAATAAATAATAATAATAATAATTTCTCTACAAACTCTATTTTCTTTAATCCACTTTTTATTCCACTGTTCTAATTGCCTATACTCTAACCAAGATAATTTTTTCTCCTTTAACAGCTCTTCCATATCTTCTCTTGTATTTATATCTCTTAACCAATCCTTTAATTTCATTTTATTTTTCTCTTTTAATATTTTACTTAATCTACCCTTCTGTTCCTCTGGAAAATTCTTTAACATTATTACTGGTGACAAGGGAGAGTTGCTCGGAAGCAGCTTCCCTTTAACTTTACTCCAAATTTCCCATTGAGACCTCAGGAGTGGATTATCTATACTTTCAACCCACTTTCTCCCTCCTTCCTTAAAAAAAACATTTTCCAAACTCATCTCTACATTACAAGTAATTTTATCCTCCATCCAATCTAAATCTCCTACTCCTATAATTGCTTCTACAATATGTCTTAACCTGTTTGCTACATAGTATAATTTTATATTTGGGAGACCCAATCCTCCCTTTTTTTGGCTTAAATACCATTTATTCTTATTTACCCTCGCTTTCTTATCTCCGTTACAATATTTGTTAATAATATTTTGCCAACTTTTTATCTCAACTTCTGAAATTTTTATTGGTAACATCCTAAACACAAAATTAATCTTTGCTAAAATCTTCATTTTTATTAATGCTATTCTTCCAAACCAGGATAAATTTAGTCTTTTATATTTTTCCAATTTTTCTAATACCTCTTTTTTTAACCTCGTTAAGTTCTCCTTTTCTAAATTATCTAAATTTTTTGTAATTTTAATTCCCAAATATCTAATCTGTTCCTTAACTCTCATTTCTATTCCCTTTCATTCCCATTCCTTTTCTTCCTTCTTAGTGTAATTAAACAAAATCATCTCTGATTTGGACCAATTTATTCTTAATCCTGTAGCTTCTTCAAATTCTCTCAATTGTTGTTTAATTCTATCTATTTTTCTTATTGGATTCTTAATAGTCAATAGGGTGTCATCCGCAAACATATTCAATTTTATTTTCCTTACATCTCCAATTCCTTCTATCTCTCCATCATCTCTTATTGCGTTCACCAATACTTCCATAACCATTACAAACAGGACCGGCGAGAGCGGACATCCTTGTCTTGTACCTCTGGCTAGTTGTATCTTATCAGTGAGTCCATCGTTTACCACCACTACAGCTGTATTTTGGGAATATAACTGTTCTATTATAGTTTTAAATTTATTTCCAAATCCCATTTTATCTAAAATAATCTTTAATGCCTGCCAGCTCACACAATCAAAAGCCTTAAAAATATCCAATGCCAAAATTCCTGCCTTGATCTTTGATTTTTTAATCGTGTGTATTACATTTAAAACTCTTCCCACTAAACTATGCATCTGTCTCCCCGCCACAAATCCACATTGATCTTCTCCTATATATTCTGATATAAATTTATTTAACCGTTTCGCCAAAATAGATGAAAAATTTTTAGCATCTTGATTTATTAATGAAATAGGTCTATATGAATCAGGGGTAGTCAAATCTTTGTCTGGTTTTGGAATTAATATTATCAATGAGTGTTCCCATGATTCTGGTATCTTCTCTCCTTGTAATATAGCATTGTACAGTTTCAATAATTTCGGAACTAAAAACTCCTTAAAAACCTTATAGTATTCTGATCCTAAACCATCTGCTCCCGGTGATTTACCCACTTTCAAATTATCAATTACATCTTCAACTTCTCTTTGAGTTATTACCTTCTCCATTTGCTCTTTATGTACTATTTTTATTCCCTTCTTTATATACCTTCCTATATAGTCCTCCAACTTCTTTTTTTGAATTTCTTTACCCTTATATAATTCCTGATAAAATTTCTGATTTTTTTTTATTTTATCCTTCACTGTATGACAATAATTCCCTTGATTATCCTTCAATGCTCCTATCCCATTTCTCACTTTTTCCTTTTGTGTGAGTCTGGCAAGCAATCTAGAATTCTTATTACTATTTTCAAAATATTCCCTTTTCATATACATTAAATTTTTTTGAACTTCCTCTAAATTTAAATTTTCTAATTGTTTCTTCTTCGCTTGTATTTCTATTAATTTATATTTATTTTTACCCTGCCAATATTCTTCCTCCAAACTCCTAATTTCTATTTCTAACTTCTCCTGCTCTGCGTGCTGTTGTCTTTTTAAGTTACACATTTCTCTAATACAGATTCCTCTTACTACAGCCTTCAAGGTGTCCCAAACGACTGACCCAGCTGTTCCTCCCTTTTCATTAATTTCCCACGACTCTGACAATTCCCTCTGAATTTTTTCTACCACTTTATTATATTTCAATATTTTTATATTCATTTTCCACCTGTACGCTTCTTTGTAATTCTTCTTAATTGCAAATTCTAAACTTAACAATGCGTGGTCTGTTACCTTTATTACCCCCATTTCCATTTTACAAATCTTAGTTGCAAAATCTTTTGAGACAAATATGTGATCTATCCTGGAGTATGTATGATGAACTGGGGAGTAATATGAAAACCCAGGCTTGGCCCCATTAAGTAGACGCCAAGAATCCACATAATCATTTTCTTTTACTAATTTATTCAATATAGTGATATCATTCCTCTTTTCAACGTTAGTGGGGTTTGACCTGTCCCATCTATTATCCATAACCATATTAAAATCCCCAGCTAAGATAACATACCCCTCCTTGAATTCTTCTATTTCTTTAAATAATTTTATAAAAAACTCTCTATGTCTTTCATTTGGGGCATAAACATTAATTAATGTATATACCTTTCCTTCAATTTTACCTTTTATCATAAGATATCTACCACTATCATCCTTTTTTATGGTTTCTAATATAAATCCACTTTTTTAAAAAATCAAAGTGGCCACTCCATTTTTTTTAAGTCCCCAATGACTTTTCATAATAAGCTAACCACTTTGTCCTTATCATATTTACATTTTCGTACCCTTGATGTGTTTCTTGCATCGTAATAATGTCAGATCCTTCCTTATTAAACATTTGTTCTATTCTCCTCCTTTTCACGACTGCCCCCAAACCTTTAACATTGAGTGTTGATACTTTTATTTTTTTATCCATATTCGCCCTTTTGATGTCTCTTCCGACCCCTTGTGCTCTGTAACTCAATTCACATACATAAAAACACAAACACCATAACAAAACCCTCAAACCCCTTACTCTAACCCACACCATCCCCCCTTCCCCCCCACCCCTCCCCCCAACTCTTCCCCCCCAAATCCCCATAAGTCTAACACCCCAGCCATCTACTTTAGGGGGAGGGGGGGAGGCAGTGCTGCGCCTGGCCGGCAAGGTCTCTATGCTTAACATTTCTATCTACAATTATCTCATAATGCAGTTAACAATTCTATTACATCCCAGATGCCCCAGCCTCACTTCCCCCCCCGCCTGTTTCAGTCACACTTGCTTCCTCATACAGACCCAAGCTCTTCAGCAACTCCTTTCCCTGATCCAAAAAGGTTACTCTGTGCTCTCCCCCACCATATGTAAATCTTAAAAATACAGGAAAACCCCAAGCATATTTTATTGTTTTCTTCACTAATATTTCTGTTATTGGCTTGACACTGCGTCTCCAATTCAATGTGTGCTGACAAAGATCATTATAAATTTGCACTGATTTGCCTTTATACTGTAGCAGGGCCATAGATCTCAATTTCTTCATAACTTGCTCTTTTTTATAATAATTGCCAAATTTCACCAAAATATCTCTGTTAGCTCCTCTATAATTTTGCCCCCCCCCCCCCACTCTGTGGACTCGGTCCAGATCACAGTCCTCTAATTCCAAATCAGGCATCATCTCTTTGAACCACTGCAGAATTATATCTCACAAATTTTCTCCTTGAACTTGAATTAAATGTTTTATACGAAGTGATGAACGACAATTTTGATCTTCTAAAGCTATCAGCCTTAATTCATGGTCCTGGAATTGCACATTGGACGATTTTTCAAAAGCCTCCTGTCTCTTCTCGATCAGGTCTGCTCCTGCCTCCAAATCCTTTATACTCTTGACGTTCTGTGCTATTTTATCAGCCAACACAATCATCCGCTTGTCTAATTTTTCTGTTTGCTGGTCCATTTTTTTAAAAATGATTACATTGTTTTCTGCAATAACACTCTTGATTTCAGCTAAGGTGGCTGGCTGGCTGCCAGCTGATTTTCCACCTTCTGCCATTTTAGTATCTTCTGCTGCTGTGTCTGTAACTCCCTGCTCTTCTTCCGAAGCCAATTTTTCCAAATGAAGGAGGTTGTGATTACTGGGTCGTTTCCTTGACCACGTAACTTTTGAAAATTCCGTTTTAATTTTTCTTTTTATATTCGACATAGGGCATAAATCTCTTTCTTAAGTCCTGGCTCCCCGTCTTACCCAGGCTATTTTTATCTCTCTGTGCTTTTCAATACTTAATAACTCTTTCTTCTCTGCGGGGGGTGGGTGGAATTTCACCATATATCAAGACAGCATTCGCTGGGGGAGATCGAACAACCATAAAACACAGTTCCAACAGTATCAAGCAGTCGTCTCCCCTCCCCAAATGCTGCAAGTGCTCCAGATGCTGCAGTCCATTCCCCCCCCCCTATAATCTCAAATTAGCACACCGTCCGTCAGTCTATGCCTGGGTTGCTTTCACTCTGTAAAGCCGGTAATTAACAGCTCTTCGCTTTCCAATAAAAAGTGAGATTCGCCATAAATCAAGTCCGCGTCTCTAACAATAACAAGCAATTAACTGCCATGCACTTCCCAGCACACAGCAGTCTCTTTCACTTTCAACTAGAGACATTGTACAGCTCTCCAACCGCTTCAAATTTCTCACTTTTAAATCATTTCAACTTTACACCATTATCAGCAACATCAACAATTAATATTCATAGTCCTTTTCCATCGTGTTCCTTTGAAATTTATGCCCTTTTAAAAGGAGGTAATTGACTTTTCCGGCGTGGCCGGTTAGAAAGTTAAGAAACTCTTACCAGCTCCATGGCCGCCAAGCTCCGCCCCCAGGCTACCTTACTCAATGACATGGTTTGCACATAACATAGTGCAGGTTGACTATGGGTTGTCATTGAATCATGAGTTGTTGTTAAATCATGGCTTGTTGTTATATGCAAATCCTGCGTTACAGTTTAACTATGGGTTGTTAGCTATGAACAACCCGGAGTTCACAATCCAACAACAAACCATGATCTCTTCCTGAGTTGGTTAACAGCCTATAATTAAACCATAGTGCAGGGTTCACATGGTTCAACAACCCACGATTCAACAACCCACAAGTCAACGAGAACCCATACTCAAATGGCACTCCGGGTTGTCATTACATGAGAACCATTTGTCATCATGGTTTCTGGGTTTTGTTTAGTTTAACATAAAAGAGGGGATAGATAGATGGATGGATGGATGGATGGATGGATGGATGGATGGATAGATAGATAGATAGATAGATAGATAGATAGATAGATAGATAGGTAAATATATAATGCATACACTGGCTGCAATTTATACACAACAAACACTGAATAAGCCAAGGTTAGAGGTAGAAGCAGAGCTAAAATTATTAGATTAAAAAAGAAGCCTGTACAAAAATAATTGTATTCACCCAAAGAAAAAGAAATACAGAAGAGAAAAAATAATTGGGAAAAATTCAACATATATTAAGTGGGTTGCTGTAATCTCAGAAGCTTCATATACGACTCTTTTTCAGATGAAGCTCCACTAATATTTAACCCTAGAGAGAGTGGCAGAAAGTAAAAGAAACAAGTTTTTAAGGACTGCTGAACATGAGCTCCAGGGACTTCAATTCAATACTCTTTAGCACTAATTATTCCATTGCTTTCAAGATCATCTGCCATTTAACACAGAAGACAGAAAAAACAACCCATAACTCCCAGGATTCCCAGCCAACCATGCTGGCAGAGAAATGCTGAAAGTTGGGGGGGGGGTTTCATGTCTAAACATGCATAAAATTGCACCCTTAAACAAATTGAATCCCATTGAAATCAATTGGCCCAAGAATACTTAATTCTGCATTTGGATTGTGGCCCAAATATTCATGGCCAGAATCCAAAGAGCTACTTTAGTCACACCCAAGAGTTTAGGTATGCACACTAGGCTGTTGTTTTTTCACCCTTTTTTTTTTTTGTTTGTTTGAACTGCAGACACTCATAGCATATCGTTATTTGCTTTTAAAAGTCTCTTAAACACAAAAGGAATTCACCAGATAGTACGGGGTAACTGCTGTTTGAGAAACACAAGCACAAAGTTCCTTTGGGGACACGGAAGTAGGTATTCATTCAGTTCTTTGGATTCCGGTCCATGAAGTCAAAATGGCCAAAGTTAGAATCTCAGAGACCTTATGTAGGGTGACCATATGAAAAGGAGGACAGGGCTCCTATATCTTTAACAGTTGTATTGAAAAGGAAATTTCAGCAAGTGTCCTTTGTATGTGTGTGGAACCTGGGGAAATTTCCTCTTCATCACAACAGTTAAAGCTACAGGTGCCCTGCCCTCTTTAAAATCTGGTCACTCTAGAATAGCTCCTGCAGCTTTAACTGCTGTGATGAAGAAGGAATTTCACCAGTTTCTCCATATATACAAATGATACCTGCTGAAATTCCCTTTTCTATGTAACTGTTAAAGATACAGGAGCCCTGTCCTCCTTTTCATATGGTCACCCTACCTTATGGTAAAATTAGACGAGGGGATCAGATGGGGTAGTTGCCTGTTAATTTGATTTTGCTCATTATTTGTTTCATTACAATGTTGAACTTATATTTATATATACTTATTTTATATTTATTGAATTTTTTTGTATATGCATTCTATTGATGTTTCGAAACAAAGTGATATTGTCTTCTTTTGAATGTTTAATCATTGGTATCTCTATTGTGAGCCACTCTGAATAGAGTTTACTGTAGAAGAAGGCATATAAATTTACAAAATAAATAAACCTCCCATCTCTTAAGATTCTTTTTAAAAAGAGCTGCAGAGCACGCACGCGCACACACACACACACACACACACACACACACACACACACACCTGCCACAATGCTGGTAGAGGTTATTATTAACCCTTTCCCCATGCCATTTTCCTAATAAATCACCCCAGCTGATCTCTGCCTGCTTAGAAAATAAATACAGGAATCAGGGCCTAATTTGGCCATTAGAAGCTATTACACTGGCTTCCTCCAATGTATTTGGGCAGTCCTAAGGAAAGGGAGTAAGGGTGAGGGTGACCATATGGAAAGAAGGAGAGGGCTCCTGTATCTTTAACAGTTGTATAGAAAAAGGAATTTAAGCCGGTGTCATTGGTATGCATGCAGGACCTGGCAAAATTCCTTTTTCTATACAACTGTTAAAGATACAGGAGCCCTGTCCATAAGACCACCCTAGAATAAGGTAACGCAAGATCCATGCAAAGGAAATTCTATATCCAAGTAACAAAAGTTCCAACATTAATTGCTCAGCTAAGGGTAGGCATGGGTGGGCAACTACCAAGAGCCCACACCCCAGGAGAGACCCACTGACAAAAGTCTCCTGGAGTTGCTCCTGCTCTCCCCACTTGCCTCTTGCTCTGGCCCAGACAATGGCGGTAGTGAGAAGGAGGAGCAATAGATGCCGCTGGTGACTTGCTCACTGGAAGTGGTAGCAATGATGAGAAAGAGGATGAGGAGCAATAGCAGCTGGTGACAATGGTGGTGAGAAGGTAGACTCACTGAGGAAGGGGAAGCATTGACCCTCAAAAACCTGGAGCCAGCACTGCTCAGCGGTTTGTCTGAGGACCACCTGCTGCACTGACTCCTCCTTCTCTGCTCCTGGACAGCGGAAATACCTGCAATCTTGAAGGAAAGGGAGGATATAATAACCCATAGCTACATCATGCTAGAGAAGGGAAAGCAATCCCAGTGTTGGTGAAGTGCATTGTTTTATAGGAAGCTGTCATGAGGATAGTTCTGTATCAAAAGGTGGGATAGGATTGGGAGGAAATTTAGGCCATGTCTGCACCAGCTGTTTATTCCAGAATAATATTGAAGTTGTTCCTACTGGGCCACATGATGCACAGCGGGGCAGGATCTACACTACTGCTTTAAAGCACTTTAAAGCACTTTATAACAGTTTTGACAACTGTTGGGGCCCAGGACACACTGCATATACAGTTTTCAAAATGTTTTCAAAGTGTCTTAAAGCGCTTTAAAATAGTAGTGTAGATGCCCTCCTGATCCCAATGTGATCTCGAGTCCACCACTCAGTTACTCATGAATATCGCTAAGTGCTTTTGTCATGGGTTTTTTGGCTCTTTCGCTACAATCCCAAAGTCTGTGGCTGGTGTCCCGGCCCCTTTTGCAATCCTGTTGCTGTTTGGCGCAAGCTCCTGACGTAGAGCCAACTCGCTGTCAGGGGTGTGTGCATAGGCATCAGCATGTTTCATCACCAAGTGTTTTTTTAAAAACACACAAAAACACACTGCGTAGCTGTGCATTTTCGACTCAGCACCTATCTGCCCTTGTGTTGCTACGTGTTTGCGCTGGTGCGCACCTCTCAGGAGCTATTTTTTTAAAAAAATTCCATGCCCATAACCATTTGCCTAGTCCCACCCACTTCTGCCAATACACATTCGGAACCGCTGTCATGGGGCCCATGTTCTCCCACAACGGCTCTCCTTTACATGCGGGAAACTTCCGTCTCTGTGAGCAGCAATTGCAGAAGCAGGGAACCATCACGATCATCCCTCCTCCGTTGCGAAAGGGCTGTAGGTGTAGATTAGCCCCTAGGCATTACTTAGGAGATCCAGTCCATGATTTCTTGATGTGGTTTTTTATTTCCTAAAAGCATCTGGGGAGATTCTGATTTGGATCAGTTTTCATCCTCCTTGCTCTCCATTCCCCTCCCCACACTGTTGAATCCCTGGTATAAAAATCACCCACCTGAAGCAGGTATTAGCCACAAAGGGGAAATTATACAACACCATGTGAGTTACTTTATATTTCCCTCTTCACAATTAATAGCAGCTTTGGGAAACAATTTAAACTAAGAAACTGGCACAGAGGCAAACGGGTTTTAAGAAACAAAAACAAACAAAGAAGAAACCTCTCCTACAGCCCCAATTCAAATCGAGGCATGGCTGCTTCTAGGAAAAGAAAATACATCAGAAAATCCCACCACAAATCTCCTGTATAATGTATAGTTTGGCCCTTCAGGCAGCATAAAGCACAACCAGACATGGTGACAGCAGAACCAGAAATGCACTGATTCTATATAAAGTAGCGGGTGGACCAATTTCAAGAGTAGCATTCGCAAGAAGGAGGGCAGGCCCACACTTTTCCATTGAGCTCATCAGGAGAAGAATGCTTTTTAAAAAGAAAAAGAAAGAAAATAAGTTTCAGTGGGGGTGGGGAGACAGTTCATCTCTCTCTTCCCATTCACCAGTTGCTGGAGAACATGGGTGGGAGGGTGCTGTTGCACCATGTCCTTCTTGTGGATCCCTGTTTGATACCTGGTTGGTCACTGTGTGAACAGAAAGCTAAACTAGATGGACCATTGGTCTTATCCAGCAGGTCTCTCCTTCCGTTTTTATGCTTCACTTTAAATCCAACCTGCTGCTTTCTAGGGATTCTATGGCAGAGATCTGAAAGCAAGGAACTCAAAGAAGGAGAGCTTTTAAAGGAGCATCATGTGCCTATAATTCAGTTGTGGATTAAGATGACCTGTACTCACCTACTGTGACCTTGTAGTGTCACATGGTTTGTATCTATGCTTGTTGTCTGACATTATTTTAAGCAAGTGGGACCTACAACAAAAATGATGGAGTGGAGCGCTCCTACTCAGGCTTCTATGTCATCTTCCAAGATACTTCATGCCATTTTCATACCTCTCTGTTTTCTAGTTTTCCCTCTCAAGATGATCATTCAGCATTCTGAGGACCATTCTATCCTTGCTGAGCTATTCTGTGAGGTTTTCCCCTTCTTACGGTTTCTTTCTAAATACTTCGGAAGCTTTGCAAAGCTTGGAGTTCCCCAAACCTGCTGATACCCCCTCTTGTGTATTGATGGTGCCATAAGGATCCACACTTGGACAATGAGATTGCTATTTGTATACAGAATGGATCATTAGGAAGATTTGAATGAAATCACGCATATAAAATCAATTATGCTGCTACAATGTGACAAAATCACATTGTTCAAAGGTGAGTTCACTTCATATTCAGGGACATGTTGACTATATAGTGAAGAATTAGAGAGGTGAATAAAGATGAGGTTTTAGGGAAAGCAAGAAACTGTTCTCAAATCATGGAAGATCATAGATAAAGTTTTCAGGTATGTAGCAGACTTTGGTAAAGAGGAAAATTAACTTTTGTGTAGTTCAACCACTGGAATTAAGTTGAGAACCAATGGGAATAAATTTAGTGGGAAGGAATCATAGAATAGTAGAGTTAGAAGGGGCTATAAGGCCATCAAGTCCAACCTCCTGCTCATTGCAGGAATCATACCTTAAAGCATACCTGACAGATGGCTGTCCAGATGCCTCTTGAAGGCCTCTAGTGTAGGAGAGCCCACAACCTCCCTAGGTAATTGGTTCCATTGTCGTAGTGCTCTAACAGTCAGGAAGTTTTTCCTGATGTCCAGCTGGAATTTGGCTTTCTGTAACTTGAGCCCATTATTCTGTGTCCTGCACTCTGAGATGATTGAGAAGAGATCCTGGCCCTCCTCTGTGTGACAACCTGAAGAGTGCTATCATATCTCCCCTCAATCTTCTCTTCTCTAGACTAAACATGCCCAGGTTTTTGTAATGCATAACAGGACAGAATGGAGAGGAGGATTATGTATGCTACCTTGGGTTCCTTGAAAGAAAAAAGGTGGGGAAATAATAATAATAATAATAATAATAATAATAATAATAATAATAATAATAATAATAATACCAAAATAGTTCCCCACAAACCTGCTGATACCTTCCTCTTGTATGTAGGTAGTACCATTTTGGCAACATAAGAATCCACACGCAGAGAATGAGTGCCCTGACAACAATTTTCATCAGCCCCAGCCAGCGTAACCAATGGACAGGGATGGTGGAAATTGTAGTTTAACCCAACTGGAGGGCAGCCCATTGGGAAGGCAGGTATGTAGGATTGGTATAGTAGCAAAAGATGCTTCTACCCACAGAAGTAATTCCCCAAGGGCACATAATCTCTTGGGTCAGAGAAAAGGGACCAAAACAGGTCCACGTTCTGTCAGCCTACCACCTTCAAGTTTGGCCATAGCTAGACCTAAGGTTTATCCCTGGATCGTCCAGGGGTCAAACCTCTTCATCTAGGTGACACACAGGGGATCCAGAGCTCAGGCAGGGGCGAACCCTGGATGATCCCAGGATAAACCTTAGGTCTAGCTGTGGCCTTTGTTTGCAAGGCCAGATGTTTTAGCGTGGGTTAAGAGTTCATTTTTTTAAATAATAAAAAAAAGTCTGCCTGTTTCTTTTACACTGAGGATTACTTATGATTGAAGGGAAAATGGCCAAGGAGCGACATTATAATATCCACCAAATATTTACTTGGACAGGAATATGGTCACTTTTTTAAAAAAATCCAGCTGTCCCTCTTCGTAGGCTGAAAAACAAAGGAAGTCAAAGAATCAGAATGCAAGGGAGAGAAGTGCAAATACTAGCACAACAGAAGAACAGACAACTGGCTGTGCCTTTGCTAAATAAGGAAAAGGACCATGAACACTCAGAGGCCTGAATTGTGAAGAATGACAAACATTCCTTTCAGAGGAATAGCTGTGTTAGCCTGTTCGTGCAGCAAAGACAACAAGTAGTCTCATGGCACCTAGAAGACTAACACATTTATTCTGGCGTAAGCTTACATGGACTGCAGCCCATTTCATTAGATGTATGGAGTGTTACCCTCACTTGGCAGGTGTATATATACAAACTTGGGTGCAGAGGAGGAAGTATGTAAAAGGTTAGGCTTGATGGCAATAAAATGAAAATGTACACTCCTCCCCCACCCTTTGAAACATTTCTTGCTGAAGCACTAGAGCAACCTTCCTCAACCTTGGCAGGATCTACACTACTGCTTTATAGCGGTATTGAAGTGCATTGACAACTGTTGGGGCCCAGGACACATCTACACCAAGCAGGATATAACACTATGAAAGTGGTACAAAAGCGGGATATGGTAGGTGTCATGGGCCCCAATAGTTGTCAGTGCACTTTAATACCGCTATAAAGCAGTAGTGTAGATCCTACCTCCATATACCACTTTCATACCACTTTCATAGTGCTATATCCTGCCTGGTGTAGATCTGGCCCTGATCAGATGTATTGAGTGAAACTCTCGCCATTCCTAGCCATGCTGGCCAAGAATGATCAAAGGGCCATTGATTTTAACGGACAAGCAAATGGTTGGACTTCATCTGTCAAGAGATCTCATGAATGGGCAGGCACTGGCTAGAGAAACAGCAAGTCAATTGGTGGGTGCATTTTTATCTATGTGTCTTTCCTTCCATTCTCCTTTAGCAGCTGCCCCATTCTATTCTTCCTCCCACAGATTTTCAGTGTTTTCTCTCTCAACAGTCATTCAGCATTCCATGATTATTGAGCATGCCCAGGCCTCACTGAGCTGCTTTGTCATTTCCTCTCCCTTTGGGGTTTCTTTTTGACTCTGACAAACTAACTCCCCAGACTGTGGTCTTTTTTAAAGTACCAATGACAATGTGTGCACAGTTTGGGGCATATTTCTCCTAATACACACATTTTTGTATGCACTTTTGCCTAATGTACACATTTTGACAAGTGATTTTCTCTAATATAATATATTTTGGTAGGTATTTTTGCTAAATATACAGATATTTCTGAGCACTTCCCCATAATATGTGCATTTTGTATGCATTTTTAACTAAATAACCATATCAGAAAAGTGTGAATATTGGAATGAAACTGTATTTAAGTTTGTATAACTGGTTCGGGAATTGTGAATAAGGTAATTTCGCATTCAAATGAGAAATAAATGAATTTCTCCCTCACTCCTACTCCTGATAGAGGTCATGTTTAGGCACAGAACTCTATTAGAATATAGATAGATACAAAGATAGATAGATAGATAGATAGATAGATAGATAGATAGATAGATAGATAGATAGATAGATAGCTAGCTAAGGGGAAGCACAGGCTGTTGAAGAGTTCAGCTTCCCTGGTTTTGATGTGAGTCTATTCTGTCAGGATACTATATTCCAAAAATCCTGAACTGAGCAGGGAACAGGAAGAACAGGCTCCCATCCAGCTCTAACATTCAATGATCCTATGACATCCTGTTTGATAATGCAAAATTTAGATTGTCCCTAAGATCTGTTAGTAAGATGACTATTAGCTCTTCTGTATATTAGCTCACTTATTTTTAGACAGTTCAATTTCTATCCCATGTTATCTGGAAAGAAAACAACACTTCAAGGAAAGCAGTACAATGAAAAATAGAAAAATTATATAGAAATTAAAATTGTCCTGTACCTGCTTAACACAGGCTGGAATATGCCAGTCAAAACAAGAAAGTCTTTCAATACTTCCAAAAGCTCAGACAGACAAAGTTCTAGGATGAGCAACTGCCAAGAATACCTTTTTATGAGTCCCTGCTGTGCAAATTTGGTGTGTGGATAGCACAGTCATAAAGATGCTCTCGTTAATCTTCAATAAAAAGATGGAATAAAAGACAGAAGGGAGTTCTGAGGTTTGCAAGCCTCAATCTGTTATATGGGCTTTATACAATAGAAGAAACTTGTTTGGTGCCATGGTTATTGTGATAGCTAGTAAATGCAAAATCTGTTTAGTTTCTGACTTGGTTACTGTAACAAGGTTATCTTAGCTACATTGTATAGTCTGATCTGAGACGCCATGGGCAAATTCATATTTAAATCACTTCTGATCTGGTTTATAGCTTCAGAATCTGGATGTAGCCTTACTCCGTCATTCATGCTCAAGTTACTTATGTTAGATCACTGCAATGCACTCCACTTGAGGCTTTTGGGAATCCACATTTGTGGGTTAAGGGCAGTATAGATGTTTGTTTAAATAAATAAAATGGAGCTGCCTTTGGTTCAGAAATGCCAATTGGACCAAAATGTGGCTGCCAAGAGATAGCAGATTGAATTATTACTCCTATCTTATATTATTTGCACTGATTATCAGTTCAGTTCTGGGCTCATTACAAGGTGCTGGGTTTGACCTATAAAACCTGAAACAGCCTCAGAACAGAGCATTAAAAGAATTGCCTCCTTCCGAATGAACTTGCCTGAACACTGAGTTCTACTGTCAAGGCCCTATTCAGTCCCCACGACTGACCCCACTCCTCCAAGTGAGTGTGAGACACAGAACCTTTCCTTTGGCAGCATGTAGGATGCAGAATGCTCTGCCTGCCTCTATTGCTGCTAGCATTTCAATGGACTGCATTTTTATCTTCACTTCTTTTAGCATTGGAATTGGGACTGTTGCTCAGCTCTGTGTTTGGACATGATTATTATATTAGATTAGCCTTTTAACAAACATCGGAATCAGGAGATCTGGGTTCTAGTCCCCACTCAGCCATGGAAACCCACTGGGTGACTTTGGGCCAGTCACAGACTCTCAGCCCAACCCACCTCACAGGGTTGTTGTTGTGAGGATAAAATGGAGAGGAGGAGGATTATGTACACCACCTTGGGTTTCTTGGAGGAAAAACGGTGGGATATAAATGCAATAATAAATAAATACATGTTTTGATGTTTTCACTGGATTTTTGTTTTATTTTTATTTATTTATTTATTTATTTATTTATTTATTATCATTTTGTTGCCAAGCTAGCTTGAGCATCCTTCAGGTCAGCACTGAGTGTCTTATTGACAAAAAAAAAGCAGCATGATAATGCTAGAAATAAATACACCTTAAATGAATAAATTGGAAAAGACAACTACTGAGATTTTTTAAAATGTGGACTTTTAAAAAAATAAGTGTTAAAAGAATTGAGAGATTTACATGTTCCACTTTAGTGCTACTCATACTATATTGTGGCACATACTCTATTATGGCATAGCTATTTGGTTACAGAAAGTTGTGTCTTCTTCTTCTTCTTCTTCTTCTTCTTCTTCTTCTTCTTCTTCTTCTTCTTATTATTATTATTATTATTATTATTATTATTTATTGCATTTTTATACCACCCAATAGCCAAAGCTCCCTGGGCAGTTCACAAAAACTAAAACCATTCAAAGTATAGAGAAAAAGAAAGGGTGCAAGTTTGGTTGAATATGATTTGACTCAGGACAATGTAGGGTTCTGTCATCAGGCCAATTGCAGAACCAAACCAGCACCTCTGAAATATTGGGAAATCTGCAAGGCTCACTGGTGGATCTAAAACTATGACTGTATCACTAAAGCGGAGACATATCTAGAAGAAGGCCCCAGGGCAACCCATGGTCCTCCAAATGTTTTGGTCTACAATTCCTATTAGCGTTAGACAGCATAGCCAATACTGAGGGAGCATGGGGATGGTAAGACAAAGCATCTGGAAAATCACAAGTTGCCCACCCAGGTGGAAGGGTAGTCCAGTTATTTTCTATAGAGATCATCGTTTGAGATAAAAAGAACTGCCAGACCAGATCAGAAATGTGCTGAAGAAACCTGAACTTCCAAAACCATCTCAGATGGATTTTGGATTTTCATCTGAAAGTGGAAAGGAGGGTGGAAAGTAAGGAGCAGGTCAAAGCCAGGACAAATCCTGAGAACAACAGTGCTTGATTTAAAAAATGGGCATTGCACAGGGACCCATAAATAATACAGCCCAAAGCCAAGGGCAGTCTGTTGTTCTTCTTCTTCAGGTGGCTTACTTTATTACCAGCCCACTAGATAAGAGAGATCTCTGAGCTGCAGCTAAGAATCAAAGCATTTACATATCTACTCTGAAAACATTCTCAATGGTTTCAGAAAGATTTACTTTTCTCTGGAATTCAGTGACTCTTGACATCTGCATCTCTCCCTCTTTGCAACTGTTTAAACAGCAAGCCTCTGACCTCTCCTTTTCCTTTTGTGTATTTCCCCCCTTTTAATGATTTTATCTTGTAGATTGTAGGCAGGGTTCAATCCTTTAAATATAATTACTGTAGTGTCTAGTTGTTTATGTGCATTTAGTATCATCATCATCATCATCATCATCATCAGCCTTGGGTTGACACATTCCTAGCCATCATCATGCCACTAGATAACAGACTTATTTATTTATTTATTACATTTCTATACCGCACAATGGCCGTGGCATATCTGATCACATCTGATTATAATCAGATCATATCTGATTATTTACAACAATTCATTTGCAGATAATATGCCACTGAAAAGGAGCCAGAGTGTTACCAGAAGTTACCCCATTGAACGTGTCATGAAAAATAAAAATAAATGCAGCCCTGTAAAAGGGAAAGTGTGTGTAAAGTTATCTTGCTTCAGAAGTATTTTTTCATAAAGTATTTTGGAATAAAGGAAAAGTGGCATCTAACAGGAAAGATAAATCAGAGGCATACATCTTACATTATTCAATGGTTTACTCCCTATTTAAATTATATATTGTTTTAATTTGGTTCATGGTTTAATTTGGTTTTAGCTGAGTATATTTATTGTGTTATATTGTATGCTTTTATTTATACACTGCCCTGAGATCTTAATGATATAGGGTGGGATACAAATGTTTTAAATAAATAAAAAAAATATTCAGTAGCTTTTTCAGATGAAGCTAGAATGGTATGTTTTGTCACATATTTGCAACAACACTGAATGTTTTTGGTCTAGTCTGTTTCCAGCTGTACTGCAATGCTAATGGTTTCAGTATCTCCTGCAAAATATTGTCTATTTCCATGCTACTGCATATGTAAGTACCAACTCATGTTGTCCAATATATCAGATAGTTGGTTTAATTAGTAGCTAGCCAATACATGTGTGTGTATATATATATTACATACACTCTCTATGACAGATGGCTGCCAGCTTTCACACTAATATCCACATACAGTATGAGCTGAGTGCACTATCTTCTAAACAGAACAAGAACCTGAAGGGCCATTCAATCCTTTGAACCAAGGCTACAGCCTGCATTTGTTCATGAAACAAGGGGATCATACAACAAAAAGGGTTGCGGCCTACATTTGTTTCTATCAAAACCATCCAGTGGAGCACTCTTGAAACTTAACCACAACATACTTTTGTTTAAAAAATTTGCTGTTCTTGGAGCTAGAAATTTTCACCTAAAGTACAGGTTGCATATATCCTGTTTTATTGGCATTTACTGAAAATACCTGTGGTCATAACATTTTGTAGTCTCAGAAACAGGATACATGGCAAAATTTAGATTCACAGTTATGTATGCTCCTGGATTCACACTCCTAGAAGTCCAAAAGATTGCAGTGACCAAGAGCTCTTTCCACAATCTGATAACTGCAATCTTTATTTTAGCTAAATAACTGACCTCTGTTTGTCTCTGTCTCAATCTCTCACACATGGACAAACACAACTTTTTAACATCAAGCCTATTTTATTTCATTCATTCATTTATTAAAAATTATATATATCCTTGCAAATAGGGCCAGGTTATCAGGATCACATTACACAGATTCTCTAGCATTGTAGTTATATCATAAACTTTAAATGTATGGTGCTGTTGTTGTTTTAATCTATAAAGACCTGGTCCCCATATCATTTAAAGTTTACCTGCTCTCCTAAGTCACATTGTGATTTCTAAGAAGCACACAAGGGCTCATAAAGTGATTGTTTCTGTGCATGTCTAGTGATTTTATGGAGACTCCCCACAGCTCAAGCTTAAGCATATTTAAGCATTTTTATTAGGATTATATTTTCTTTCTTTCTTTTTGTGGCCATGTGTGAAGGAGAGGGATGAATAGGATTTAAACATATTTATCTGATTTTAAATGGGCCATTTTCTACACACCAGGAATTTAAATAAGCCAATAAATTAATCAATACACAGCACAAACAACTGGTGATCATGCTTCATTGATGGTAATGACACACCTGTGCAAAGCAAATCTGATCCAATGCATTTGATATAAAAGGAAAGCACTAGGTAATATTTATGTGAAACCCATTCCTGGGTAGTCTAGCAGATTGTCTGCTAGTCCAATACAAGTTAATCATTTATTTATTTGTTTATTTATTACACTTATATACCACTCCCATAGCCAGGGTTCTCTGGGCGGTTTACAGAAATTCTAAAATTGAGGTAAAAACAAGTATACAAAATTTAAAACTCTAAAACACAGTACATACACACATAAAGCATTACAAACCTATTAAAAACTAAACATGTGGGTAATTAGGATGTGCCGCCATATGCCTGGGCAAAGAGGAAAGTCTTAACCTGGCGCCAGAAAGATAGTAGCGTTGGTGCCAGGCGAGCCTCATCAGGGAGATCATTCCACAGTCTGGGGGCCACCACCGAAAAGGCCCTATCCCTCATTGCCACACTCCGAGCCTCTCTCGGAGTAGGCACCCGGAGGACCTTAGATGTTGAACGTAGTGACCAGGTATATTCACGTCGGGAGAGGCGTTCCATCAGGTATTGTGGTCCCAAGCCGTGTAAGGCTTTATAGGTCAAAACCAGCACTTTGAATTGGGCTCGGAAACATACAGGCAGCCAGTGCAAGCGGACCAGAGCAGGTGTTATATGGTCAAACCTTCTGGTTCCCGAAATCAATCTGGCCACTGCATTTTGCACGAGCTGCAGCTTCCGAACCGTCTTCAAAGGCAGCCCTACGTAGAGCGCATTGCAGTAATCTAACTGCAATGGGCTTAAGTCCCATTGTCCTGGATAGAGCCTATGTGCAATTAAATATGTATATGATCCAGGCCATTGTCGCTTGTCTTCTCTTCATGGAAACCGGAAGAAACTCTTTTGTTCTCCTTACAATGCTCTTTTAAATAATCACTATAGGTACATCTGTATCTCTGTCACACACTCAAACTGTCCTCCAACCACACAATCATTTTCTTAGATAGACATTTTGTCCAGCTATAGACATTTTGTCTATAAACTCATTATAGCTGTCCTTCTTGAGATTCCAACAGCTAAATCTGTGCTTACTCAGAAGTAAGTCCCACTGTGCTCAAGCCCAGACTAGGGACTAAGCACAGTGGGACTTACTCTCATGTTAATTATATCCTAGTTGTGCCTGCATTCTTTCCATTCCGCTGTGGTACCCAGTATTTTGATATATTATTTATTTATTCATTTTTATCCTTCCTTTCCCCAAAATAATAATGATGCTCATTTTGATGATGTGTCAGCTAACGCTTCTCTGTTGCTGAGCAGAGGAATGCTTTTACATCCTATTTTAATTCTCCAAAATGACAGACTTGTTTCTACATTGCATTTAGATACATTTTATTATGAATGACTAGTTTTCTTACTCACTCATCCCAGGAGCAAACAGGGGATTATTAGGTGAAGGGGGCCAACTATGAAACAATGGGCTCTTTAGGAAATTAGTAAGAGGCTATAGTAGATAGGTTTAGGAGGATATAGGCCAGAGAATCAAAGGACACAAATGGAAAGCTGAATTGTAGGAGCACACTGTCAAGAGTCATCAACACTTTAGAATTGTTAAACCACCTCTGCTCCACCTACAGATTGATGTTCGTAATCCTTTGTTTTGCATTTGAGATGTCTTTCAGGGTACCATGGAAAATATAGCCTAGATAAACTCAGAGGTGATGGAATTAAATGGTGGGAGGAGTTATTACTTATGATATTACATAATGAAGTCTTTTGAACCTCTTCAATTCCCTCTGAATTTAGCTTGGGAAATTAGTTGAGACTACCACCATGACAATTATATTAGAATGGACTGGGAACTTCCTAGGGTGACTATATGAAAAGGAGGATAGGGCTCCTGTAGGAGCTATACTAGAGTGGCCAAATACAAAAGAGGGCACAGCTCCTGCAGTTTTAACTGTTGTGATGAAGAGGGAATTTTGCCAGGTGCTGCAGACATACAAATGGCACCTACTGAAATCCCCTTTTCTACACAACTGTTAAAGACATAGGAGCCCTGTCCTCCTTTTCAGATGGTCGCCCTATTGGGGACTCCGCTCTCATTTTAAAGATTGCACGTGTGGTTTAAGTACATTTGTTAATGTACACTTCAGACATCTGTTTAAGGATGTGCTGTTTTATACTCATGGAAAACAAATCCAAATGGCACTTTTATATATATATATATCTCAGAGTGTTCCCTGCAGCAGCAGCGTAGGACTCTGCTCCGAAACTCTAAAGAAAGAATGCGAAGGCCCAGTCAGTCCATTCTCCAAAATGTTACAGACAAGCGGGAGTTGTTTCTAGGAAGCAGCTAACTAAGCACCCGCCCACTGCCCTATAGTGAGTAGCCCGTGAAGGCGCAATCCCGATATCAGGGCAATTGTTGTTGTCCCCTAGTCTCCTCCAAAAAATAATATGTCCAACCGGAGCGCACAGTCCGAACGCTGCAATCCCCCCTCCGAAGCGAGGCGAGAACCTCTCCCCTTGGACGACTCCTAGAGAGGGGTGGTGACGAATCCGAGGCCACGAGCTTCCCCTGCACGGCGACGGTCTCCTTCCTCCTCCTCGCGTGTTTCTTCCTGGACCTGCTGCTTCTGCCTCTGCTGCCGCCGAGTCTTCCCCCAAGTCAGGAGTAGTGGAAGCCCATCCCACCCCTCAAGCCCAGACTAGGGACTAAGCGCCGCCCCCTCGCCCTCGCCCTCGCCCTCCCCGCGGTTGCTCTCCCTCCCTCTCGCTCGCTCGCTCTTTTTCGCCCCCTCCTCTCCCTTTGCCCCTGGCACCCAGCACTGCCGCAGCCGCAGTTCACACTTGTCTTGACCGCTTTCCAGGCGGCGCGTGCGGCTCTCTCGCAACGGAGCGGGCGGGCGGGCGGGCGAGTAAGTGCTGGCGGCTGGTTGCTCTCCCTTGTTGTGCCTGGGCTGTGAGGGGAAACTCCTGCCAGGCGGGCGCGGGCGCGCGCACGCGCGAGAGTGTGAGTGAACGAGAGAGAGCGCTCTTGTCCTCGGTGCCCTCTGCAGCTTCGTTCTGCTGCCGCCGCCGCCTTTGAATGCAAGAGGAGGGAAGGTCTGGGCTCAGCTGAGGAAGGAGGAGCACAGCAGCTACTGCCGCCGGGAAGAAAGAAGCAAAGCCAGAGACGTTTGGGAAGCGAGAAAGAGAGAGCGCGCAAGAGAGAGAGAGAGAGAGAGAGAGAGAGAACGCGAGCCCCCTCCCTTTCTCCGTCTCCTTCTCTTTCCTCCCCCACCCTCCCCTTGCCAAGTGCCCTCCCTCATCCCTGCGCTGCGGGCTCCCTTATTCCAGCTTCATGGGCAAAGTGTGGAAACAGCAGATGTACCCCCAGTACACCACCTACTACTACCCCCAGTATCTGCAGGCTAAGGTATGGTACTACCGTCGGTCGGTCGGGCTGCTCTCTGCCTCTCCTTTTCTTGCCAGGGAAGGGCACAGGGGGCGGCAGGGCAGGGCTGGGCTGCAGTTTGCAGGCTTGCTAACTATAGCCTGGGAGGAGGAAAGGGGGGGGCTCCGGGGGGCGGGGAAGAGGGGAGCTCTTGGGGACGGCATCGGGTTACAGGCGCGCGCGCGCGCGCACATACAGAGAAAGAGAGCGAGAGCGCCTGCAGCGCCTTCCTGGCTCTGCCTCTCTTTCAGGAGAGAGATGTGTGTGTGTGTGTGTGTGTGTGTGTGTGTGTTCGTTCGGAGGAGGGAGAGAGAGAGGGAAAAAAATGTGACAGGCTTTCCCGCTGAAGCTGTCTGGGACTGAGCTACAGCGCTGCTGCCTCCTGTGCCCTTCTCTTGCTGACGTTCTTGCTGTCATCTCACAGTCTTCCCCCTTTCCTTGTGTCTGTATCTGACTCTTGACCCCTTTTTCTCCTTGTCTTAGCTGTCTTTCCCCCATCATCTTCAGGATCCCTTCCCCCACTTTTCCTTTTTTTCCCTTCCTTCATCCACAGATCATGCGATTTTATTTTTTGCCTCATTCCGAGAAAGAACCTCAGCTACAACCCCCTTTTCTCCTCCCCCCTCCCCTCCCCAATGTTAAATAGAGATCAGTGCAGTGATGGGCATTTCGCTGCCTCTGGGTTTGGGGCTTCTCTTGGGAATTTAGTGAAGCCCTCCTTCTACCTCTTATGTCTTTATTTGGTACAGAAACAAAATGGGATCAAGTTGAACCAACATTCATCCACATTTTATTGTCTTTTCTCTCTATTGTAACTTCCAACTAACCCAAAGATACTTTTAACTCTAGAAAACAGCTGGATTGTCATTGAGAATGCTTTTTAAAATAAATAAATAAATATTCAGAGTTTGCTTTTAGAAATGGTAAAATGTTAGCTGAGTATTTAAAATCAAACGGGCTGCTGGTGTCTGTAGCTCAAATTTCACTGAAACTCAGATTTATCCCTCCTTTTCTTGGCATTATCAAAAGAGAAAGTAGAGATGATAAAGTCTAACAAAAACTCTTTTAGTAAAAAGTGCATCGCAAAGCTAGTTTGATTGCAGGCAGATTTGTTGTTTGCCTTGTTTTTGTTCAAGTGCATTTAGCATCTCTTGCATATGTGTTTATCTATGGATATCTGTGAACTCTTCAAAAACTGTCAGTATTATTGCTCTAGAAACATCATGCTGCAAACTGGCAAATGCAGGGCTGGTTGCATCAACTGTCTGAAATATTTGGCATCCTAAATGTTCTCCAGCTACCAGCATTGCACACAACACACACACACACACACACACACACACAGTGAATTATATGAGAATCATATTGTGGTTTTCTAGTTAATACAGTGAGTGTCTGACATGTGGTGAAAGTGAAGGTTCGCATTGAATACTGCCAATCTCAGATTTTGAAATTTTTCTAAAATCTTAGATATGCTGTAGTGAATGTTGTTAATTACCTAAATGCAATTATAAGCACTGACAAGTGTGTGTGTGTGTGTGATATATGTGGGGGGGGGGATATTCACATCTCTTCTTAGACATGCATGAAAGTAGTCTGTGCCTGTCAGTATTCACATGAGTATATCAACCATCTTCAAATTTGTGCATTTCTTGTACATAAGGCAGAAAGGTTCTTCTTATCCTTGTTCATACTTACCTAGAAGAGTGTCTGGGTTTGGATAGAGGAAAGCAACCTAAGCCTTTCCTTCTTGCCTGCAAATTATAAAATGGAGCAGTGACCAGGCTGTGGCATGTAGGCAGGAGTGCGGAGCCTATGATAAGAGGGAGTGGAAAGGAGCTCATACACTTCTCCTAGCAACTATGTGTGCCTCCTTAGGGAGTCCTTGGCCTCCCATTTTGAACACCATGGATCTTTGAAATATCTTTGGCTTGTGTCTCTGGCAGCAACAGGATACGTTCTCTTTGAACTTGGCATATAGGTATCTATTTATTAGAAATTAAGTTGTTCCAAATCTAATTGTGAATAGAAACGTTTAATCAAGAGTAATCTCAAGTTTTAAATGGCACTTTGAAGTAGACATGTGGTAGTTTTTCAAAAATTCTATGTGAACTAATCAGTGCTTCACTTTTTAAGATTCATCTAAGATGGTAGATGATTTGATTTCAATGGGACTAACTCCCAAGGAAGTGTGGCTTATGATTGCAGCTCCCATGGAGTGCAGCCTTCATTATTTCAACAGTACAAAGTCAAAGCCTACATTGTTGCTGGTTTTTTGTTTTACTTTTTAACATGTAACAATATGAATAATAAATAAATAAGCTCAGGTGGGGGGAAAACCCTACACTTTTGCACAGGAATATTTAGCTGAGCTATTTTTGTATGCCATTAATAATACAGAAACCAAGTACATAATATTTTAATATGGCTAATGCAGTCTTTTTTGCCTTTTTATCCTGTAAATAATTGAAGAGAGAGATAAATTGTAATAAGCTTGCACTTGTAATTAGGATATCATCTAGAGAAAAGCCTTAAGGACCATCTTCTGAAAGTGTGCTTCCTGTATAAAGTATTTAATATTGATTTAAACTATAGTCAATGACATCTTCAAAACATGTCTTGCAGTCTTTTCTATAAAATTATAGTCTGAAATCACATTAGTCTTCATCTCTTTGTTTCATAAGAGAGCCGCACACATTCATTTGACCTATATATATGAACTGCTAGATTTGATGATTGTATCCAAATTTCCTGTTTTAGTGACATCCTGTTATTGTTGTTGTAGCTGTTGTTTAGGATCTACCTTTTGTAAATGGCATTTGTGAAAGAAAAGCAAATTAGAAAAGGTTGCAACTGAAAAAGGGCAGAGTGATACTTTATATAATTCAGTGGAGTAAGTACACTATTTACTGAATCTACATAAATCTGTTCTGGACATATAGGCAAATTGCTTTTATCCACAAAAGTTCAAATGTGCTGTAGTTGAGCTTTAAATACACATCCTCACCCATATAAGTTTAAATCCTCCAGTAGTTCAGGTATCTTCAAGTTTTGTCAGTTAGCAGCAATAGAGGTCCACCATGGGATTTATATAGTACATTCAGTGACCTAATAGGAACTCTTATAATCACATCCAAATAAAAAGTACATTGGGTTGTATCCAATTGGTGCATTGTTCCCCAACTGGTGCCCTCCAGGTGATTGGACTTCAACTCCTGATGCCAGGAATGCTGGGAACTGAAGTCCAAAACTAGGTTGGGGAAGACTTGAATTGGTGTCTTTTCACTAACAAAATGCTCTTTCATCCAACAGAGTGTTCTTTGAGCAGAAGAGGGATAGAGGTGATTCTTGCTCTCCCCTTCAGCCCCCTCATGCCATCTCCTACACTGCTCCAAAGGGTACCCCAACCCTCCAAAGCAGATTTGGGGTCAGGGGCTGCAGAAGGGGAGAGGGAATTCCTCTGACAAAAGCCTCCACCGGATCAAAGGGCTTTCTGTTAGCAGAGTTACACCACTTGGACACAACCCAACATTATAAAAAAACAAAACAAATGAGTTTACAGCCTATAGTCAATAGCTGTCTGGAATTGGTATAAAATTCCTATTTCAGTAGAAAATAGAATTGCAACAAAAATATTATAAATTGCAACAAAAATATTTAATGGGCTTATAAGGTCAATTATACTTATATGATGTTTTAATAGCGTTAAAATATTTATCTAATTCAAAATGTATGAAGCCATTGAAATGACCTGAGTCTCCATTTATAATGTCTTCTTTGCAGCTAGTCATGCAACAGTCTCATTATTTCTCACAATATAATCCGAGATAGAAGCAAGGAGTAGTGCATTTTGCTGTGATTCAGTGTACCCCTCTTCACTCTAAGATTCTAAATTTTGTGGCTCGAGGACACTATAACTTTTCCCATAATAGAAAAAGAGTGAGCCCTGTATAGAATAGATTTTGAAGAGGAATTCTCCATCTATAAATAGAGGCAGTTTATTTTAAAAGTTATTGAGAAGTGGAAGGATTTAATTGGTGACAATTCAGCCTATTTTTAACACCATTTATGTGAACATGAAAGTTGAATATGTGCTTAAATCTTTCTCACTTGTCAATGAGGCTTAGCTTTGCCTGAACTCTGCCCTTAATGCTTATATTATTACAGAATAAGTGTCCCCAATTTACAATACAAACACGTTAAGTAGGTAATTATAACTGTTGCATTAAGGCTGTTTTCACATTCATGTAAAATATGTGACTTTTTTAAAGCATGTAAAGTATAGAAATTTAAGAATCAATGGTTTCAGTTCTCCTTGCAAGTGTTTTTTTTTTTTTTTTGGATGTAGGACTCCCATCTGGTTGAAATCGCAGAGAATGTGGGCGAGTACTACACCTCTAATCTAGCACTAATAAAGCATGAAAGGCATTGTTTTTAATGCGACCTCTGATTAAAGCTATGACAAAATGTTCAGTAAGAAAACATTTGCTAAAGCCAGCTTCTTAGGCCATAGCTAGATGGGGCGATATCCCAGGGCAATCCCCGGGATTGTCCCCGTGCATTCACATGATGCACAGGGGATCCTGGGATCAGGGAGGGATAATCCCTCCCTTGCCCCGAGATCTTGCCCTTGCCTTTGAGCCCGCTTTTTCTGTGGTCTTGGGCTGATCCCGAGACCACGGAAAGTGTGGCCCACCATCACGGTTTGTCCTGGCTCCTCGCAGTTACTCACGAGGAGCCGGGACCCGCGCATGAGGCACAGAGCTCCTCAGGAGCTCTGCGCCCATCGGGGGTGGGATGGAGGAAGCGGGGAAAATTAATTTTTTTAAAAAAAGATTTATCTTCTGTGCACAAGCACTCGTGCGCTCCTTCTTTAAAGCAAAATACTAATAATGGTGGCCACAATGTCATGCGCAACATGTAGATAATCTCGCGATCATAAAATCGCGAGATTGTCACGGAACAACCCCCTGGTCTAGCTGAGGCCTCTGTTTAAATTTTAACTCATGATATAAGAAATGTTGTATATAATTTTGCCTCTATTTCCAGGTCTTAAAGGATATGTAAACTAAGTCTATCATTGTGCAAGTTGTTCTTTAACATTTTACTATGATAACCATGTTAAAATGAAAATGGTTATCATGTTTATTCTTGCTGATGCTGATGTAACACCTGGTGTCTGAAATAACCAAATATATTAAATAAAACACAGTAATTTCTTCTTTCACACACACATATAATTACTAAAACTTTTCTTCCTTAATGAATCCTCTAGCTAGGTTGGTGGACTTTGGAACAACAGGAGTGAGTTTTGTGCTAGACTTTTCCTAAGAATGCACTTTTAACATCTACAGGTTATATGGAAAATTCAAGAATTATTACACATGTACATTTGTGAATTTGATGCTGGGCCTATCTTTAATTAACATTTTCTCGGGCACAACCTAAACAATTGATTTTAGCTGGTGATTTGCAAATCATACTTTACCATAAACTTGATTTGAATATGGTCTAACTGCAGCTATATACATAATAGTTAAGAGCAATGAAAATTAGGGGTGTGCACGGACCCCCTGCTCCGCTTCACTTCCAGATCCGCGATTTGCGGATCGGGCCGCTTCGCTCCGCCCCCGCTCCGCCCATGCCCGCTCCGCTCTGCTGCGGAGCTCCGGATCCAGATCGGAGCTCCGTTTCCCCCCCCATAGGCTTGCATTAAGCTTAAAAAGTATACAATTTTTTTTCTGTGAAAGTTAGAAACCTCACGTTTGGCACCATGACACCTCATGGAGGTATACACACGCACGCCAAGACTCAAGGCAATCCCATCATCCCCTGATTTTTGGGGAATTTATGAAAATCGGGCACCCTATTCACACCCCTTTCGATAGCTCCGTCAATTTGCACGTTAAAAACCTCAAACTCGCCACCATGATAGCTTATCCAGGGATACACACGCATGCCCAGACTCAAGGCAGTCCCATCATCCCCTGTTTTTTGGGGAATTTATGAAAATCGGGCACCCCATTCACACCCCTTTCGATTGCTCCATCAATTTGCATGTTAAAAACCTCAAACTCGCCACTATGATAGCTTATCCAGGGACACACACGCACACCCAGACTCAAGGCAGTCCCATCATCCCCTGTTTTTTTGGGAATTTATGAAACTCCAACACCCCATTCACACCCCTTTCGATAGCTCCGTCAATTTGCACGTTAAAAACCTCAAACTCGCCACCATGATAGCTTATCCAGGGACACACATGCACGCCCAGACTCAAGGCAGTCCCATCATCCCCTGATTTTGGGGGAATTTATGAAAATCGGGCACCCCATTCACACCCCTTTCGATAGCTCCGTCAATTTGCACGTTAAAAACTTCAAGCTCGCCACCATGATAGCTTATCCAGGGACACACACGCACACCCAGACTCAAGGCAGTCCCATCATCCCCTATTTTTTTGGGAATTTATGAAAATCCAACACCCCATTCACACCCCTTTCGATAGCTCCGTCAATTTGCACGTTAAAAACCTCAAACTCACCACCATGATAGCTTATCCAGGGATACGCACGCACGCCCAGACTCAAGGCAGTAACATCATCCCCTATTTTTTGGCGGGGCTTAAACCTGCAGATATCTCAATGGGGCCATTTCAAAGGAAATCCCAAGATGCCATGAATTGGGGAGTAGAGATAAACTTATATGAATCTTCTTCCACACTTGAAAAATGGATTTGGAACTTCCAAAACTCCAAGTGAGCGCAGGAAGGACTTCTCCCCTGAGTCAAAGCCAGACACACACAACATCCCTGCGAGGTGGGCAGGGGAGGAGAGAGGGAAGGCAGGCAGGCAGCAGACATTTCTGGGGGCATAAGGAAGTGAGCCAAGGATAAGCCAGTAATGCATATAAAATGGAATAAATAAATAAATAAACAAAGGAGGGGTGGAATTAAAAGCAGCAGTGTTGCTGAATAAACAACAAGAACTTTTTTAAAAAGGCTATATCTGTCTTTTACCAGCAATAGGGGGACGTGCCCAGGGGAGGGGGAAGCAGCTGCCAGTTCAACTCATGAAAGCCATTGCTTCACCACGAGAGCTGAGGAGTAGAACTTTCACTTCAACTCTTGATAGGCATTGCTCCACCGGGTTACTCTCTTTGGAGGGCTCTGATTGCTCTCCAAGTACAGGAGAGAGTGGGGGCACGTCCACATGGGATGCCCTAGGGGAGCTCATCCCCTTGCACCACATCTTTTCAGTTGTTCCCCAAAGTTAGGGTGGGTAGCAGTGCTGTGTTTCTATCTCTTATTATTGGCTTAGTATATGATTTCAGGTTGTGTTTGTGCATTTGGTGGGGCTACTGTTTTAAAAAACACTGGGAAAAGTCCGTTCAGACTAAGAAAGAGAAGTTCCCAGAATCCCAAGTTACCCGTTTTGCCTATCCCCTCCTCCAACTTTGGGATCATGTGATCATGACCGGGAGTTGACTCTGCCCCTCAGCCCTTCGGAAAAGGTATTTTCCCGCCAGTTTTTTAAAAAATTCTAGCACACGAACCGCAGCATGCAGAGAGCTGAGAGTAGGCTCAAAATGACCCCCATCCACGACTCTCCAAGCACAAGAATTTTCAGAAAGATAGCTTCAAAAACAACACAGTTATCCCCCTTTCTTTTCCACAATGCAATCCTATGGGCGAAATGTTTCAAGATGGCGATCGGATCGGACCGCGGAAACCGGAGCGCTCCGAAAATGGGCGCTTCTCTTCGCCTTGCTTCTAGGGGTCCACGGTCCGCTTCTACTCCACCTCTGGGCAAGGCGGAGCAGGCCAATTCGCTCCTGCTTCTGCGCTTCTAATCAGAGCGGAGCACATGCCTAATGAAAATCAGATATACTCCTATGAGAACAGATTGTAAAGCTAACCAATTTCCTTTGCTCTCCTCTAATTTATTGTGGTAGTGGAATAGCTATGTCAAGATATTCTACCAGAAAGAACAGCAGTGGTTGCCCTAACTCTGGGATAGCCTGGAGTGACCTGGGAAATGAATGCAACAAACAAACAAATAAATCCAACCCTCTCATGGGTAGTTAGGCTGTACAGTAAAGTAATCTATTAGCTATCAGCCAAGGCGTTTCCTTAAAAACTTGGATACATTCCATTGAAGTATACAGTATGTCTTATACATAGCTTAATTTTGAAAGCAAAGTTCTTTTCCTTTCAAGTTAAATTATGGGCATTTTAAAAAAAACCTTGCATTGACTCACATGTGATAGGGCTGCTGTGGCCCAGACAAAAGTGTTCTTTATACTAGACCTAGCCATGGACTGTCAGCTGGGAAAGGGAGGTACCATGAATGTTATTCTCTTTCCTTTCAGGTAACTCCACTCTGGCTCAGATGTGGTAATAGTCAGCTCCTCATAGTCTTATTGCTTAAAGGAGGGCTGGAATGGCCTGCCCAAATTCCCTTTCAAGTCCCAAAATCTAATTTACGTGAGGTTCATCAGGTTCCCCACTGCTTCACCCCTGTAAGGCGATGCCAAGTTCATCTCTCTCCTTTGTAACAGTTGCCATAGACCGGTCATTAGCCTTTCACTAATTTACTCAACAGCACCCACTGTTGTGCTTGTCCCTCTGTCTGCCACCAATCTGTAGCAACTGTGAGGTACACTAAACGTATGTGGAATCTACAGGTAAATGGCACTTTGATCTTCAGGGAGATGATCCATCTTCTATAAATGGTTCACCCCTCATATACTTTTGCTCATCTTTGCTGCACCACTGCTCTCCCAGCATCTCCGTTGGCTTCATGCCTAGTGGTGGCAATCTTGGCTGGGGGCTTCAACCCCTACCAAAACTTCCTAGCAAACAACTCTGACCAGATTATGTTTGTGACTCTAAATAGCCCACTAATTCCCTCCAGATCCCGATGAACCTAATTGATCAGTGGTTTGTAACAAATCATTGTCTTGCAGATGCTATTACATTCCTAGCTGTAGGTATAGTAACAACTATGCCTATAATGCCCCCACCTCCATTTAATGCTTGCAGATTTAATTGTCTCGTGTGGCGCAGAGTGGTAAGCGGCAGTTACTGCAGCTGAAACTCTCCCCACGGCCTGAGTTCAATCCCAGCGGAAGCTGGTTCTTAGGCAGCTGGCTCAGGTCAACTCAGCCTTCCAGCCTTCCAAGGTTGGTAAAATGAGTATCCAGCTAGCTGGGGGAAAGGTAGCCACGACTGGGGAAGGCAATGGCAAACCACCCCGCTACAAAGTCTGCCAAGAAAAAGTCAGCGAAAGCAGGCGTCCCTCTAGGAGTCAGCAATGACTCAAGTGCTTGCATGAGAGGTTCCTTTCCTTTCCTTCCATTTAATGCTTGCAAATTTAATTGTCTAAAGTTGATGAATCTGATAACCTGACCATTGAATGCCAGCTTCTTAAATTTTCCTTTTAAATTACTCCAGAAATCTGAGGCACTTCCAAAAGGTCAATATATACAACCATATATTCACCATTGCACATCCACAATTGCCATAATACTGCAGTATTGGTTTTACCTAAGCTGTTCTCAACCACTTCAGCATTGGTTCCCCTAAGCTGCTCACAACCAATGTTTTGGAACTCTATGCAGAAAGGAAGAAAAGAAAGCCCAAACAATACAGCACCATCAGTACAATTCTGTGGGCAGGGGCCTGCACAAAATAGTCCTCCCTGGGACAAGACCTATCCAAGGAGAAAAATCCTGTTTTGCCAAGCTGCCAAAGGGGAGACACACACAGGCAGACAGCAGCAGTTCTCAGTGGATTACTACATAGGGCTTGGAGAGGGGAAGTAGTTGATATGAGTTCAGCTCTATTGGAGGAAGTGGGAACAATGGCCCCACTGACCTTCTGCATGTAGTCATGACAGAGGCAAAGGAGAGGGAGTTCCTTGGACTAGAACAACCCACACTGCAAATACCACAGAGCATTTCCCTACCCACTCAGCCACAGCAGCTGTCAAGAATCAGACATATTATGGGACATTTGTCTCCCCACCCCCACCCACCCTCAGGGAAAGTCGTATACACCACGACCACCCAGGCTGCAGAAGGAGCCCTGGTCTGGTGGAAAAACTCTGATCTCGCACAGAGTCTTGGATTGAATTCAGCCCCATCTCTGACCTAAACGGCTGAGAACACACACGCTGGCTGAGGATTGTGGGAGTTGTAATCCAATACATCTGAAGGAACCAGGTTGGGGACCTCAATGAGGTCATGACCTCAATGATCATGGTTAAGCAATATTTTAAAAGAGGGACTTCCGGAATAGCTCTTCCTTTTAGTCATATGGTTTCAGTATATGAATTATGATGCTTGGGGATCTGAGGTATGCAGAAGATACATATGATCTGTGTCTAATCACAATGTATTTGTATACACCTGTCACAATATGACACCTTTTTTTTTTACCTACGTCTGTAAAATAGAGAGAAAACTAGCTTAGAATAAATGGTCTAGGTTTATTTTTTAAAAAACGCACACATACATACACACACACACACACCATATTCAACTTATTTTTTGTAATGACCCTTTCCTAATTTTATTTCATTTTTCATTTGAAAATTTATTCCCTGGACTCTGGTTACAGAATGCACCGGTTTGTTTACAAAAATTTAAAAACATTTCTAATGGTGGCATTTTCAAAACAAAACTATGAAACAAAGGTGCTGAGTGAATGCCATTCTTTAAATTCAGTGTTCCAGTCTGGAAACTAAACCCCAACAGAAAATATACTCCGCTTCAAGTCAGCCAAAACATACAATTTTGGTTTCCCACTCAGCTGTCAGATTTACAGTGACTAGATTACAAAGTTTCAGCTAGACACTTTGATTCTGGGAAGTGTTAGAATGAAAATTTCCACAAGACTATTGAATTTTATTGTAGCAGAACAGTGTGGTGGAACACAGTTCAGCACAGATTCTTAACATAATACAATACATCCAAACAAATGTTGAACTAGTTAGAGGCTATTACTATACAAAATTCATGTATATCATTGTTTTCTTCCCTAAAAGAAGCAATTTGAAAATATAAATACTCAGAACAATCCCGTACCCACTAACCTAGAAATAAGCTTTATTGAACTTTATGAAATTTCCTTCTGAATAGACATGTATAGAATTGTGGGGTTAAGGATAGTCTTAATTTGTATCATTTCTTTTCTTAAAAGTTGTTGTTGTTATTATTATTATTATTATTATTATTATTATTATTATTTTGAAATGTAAATGAATAGAACTACTAGGACATATACAAATATGTCATCTAATATGTAAATCAAAATATTAAAACAGAGCAAATACAAAGACCCAGAAAAAACACATGCCACAAGAGTAGAGTAAATACTGCTCTAGTAAATTCTGCACTAAAGTAAAGATTGAAAACAGCAACACAACACATTGAGCTGGTTTGGCCTAGGCTGACCATATGGAAAGGAGGACAGGACTCCTATATCTTTAACAGTTGTATTGAAAGGGGAAATTCAGCAAGTGTCATTTGTATGCATGCAGCACCTGGTGAAATTCCCTCTTCATCACAACAGTTAAAGCTGCAGGAGCCCAGCCCTCTTTTGTATCTGGTCACTCTAGTATAGCTCCTGCAGTTTTAACTGTTGTGATGAAAAGAGAATTTCACTAGGTGCCGCATGCATACAAATGACACCTAATGAAATTCCCCTTTCAATACAACTGTTAAAGATACAGGAGCCCTGTCCTCCTTTTTATATGGTCACCCTAGGTTTGCAGTTACCACAGCCTACCAAGGCTTATTTATTTAAACCACAGTGGGTTGCTTGCTTGACATCAAGTTACCAATTCAAATCCCCGAGTAGCTTCTTGTGTCATCTGAACCTAGACCGTGGCTTATTTAACACCATGACACCCACCAGCCCATTAACCTACTTTAATCAATGTCATCTATAGTAATTCTGCCTTCAGATTGATACCTATCCCTTGAGTTGAAATAGACAGTACCACCATTGAAAAAATTAAATATTTTAAAAGGGAAATGTCTTTTATAATTAATATTACTCTTTTGCAAAGCAGACCTCCAGTGGGCAAATATCATCTCTAGTTTGTGGGAATTTAGATCAGGAAAATGACTTTTTAGTGTGATGAGTGGTGTTGTTGCTTTCAAGAAAATAAAGAAACATTTAGCAATCTGATTATTCTTCTTTGTCCCTGTGAGATCATTTGCTATTCCTTTGACAAGCCTGAAGAAATAGGCACTGCCCAGGAAAACAAGTATTGATTGTTGTTATTTTAATGAGATTTTGCATGTGTGTGTGTGTGTGTGTGTGTGTGTGTGTGTGTGTGTGAAAGAGAGAGAGAGAGGTTTCTTGAATTCATGTAATTATGATGCTATTGTCCCTTCACCCATCTTAAATTGCTGTGAAAACTACTGTATCAATAGTCAGAAACTGCACTCTGCTTCATGCTACCTCCGGATTTCATTTCTTACATTTCTATACCACCCAATAGCTGAAGCTCTCTGGGCAGTTTACAAAGGTTAAAAACCATTTAAAACACATTATACATAGTATTAAAACGTATATTCAAATATATGAACAGGCAACACCTACACAGATACCCATATATCTGAAGAATCTTTAGACAATCAGTGAATTTCCTCTCCATCTTTTGCTGTCTACACTGGTGACCTTAATATTTTCAGAGGTTGCTTGGGCAATTTGGGGGAAGGTGGACTCATATCCAATAAACATTCAAATTGTACAGCTCAAGCTGCATTAATGATATTGAAATTTACCTCTATGCACTATAGACAGGTTGAGAGTGAGGCAAATATGGCAGGACAGTTTGTACCTAGCAGAAACAACATTGCATTGGGTTTCTACTGCAGCACACAATAATACCCAATGTTGCAGGAATACTGTCAAATGAACTGTTCTTTCACATATTCTGCCTCAATGAAGCAGGAGTATATGAAGTAGAAGTCAGACCCATATCCTTCAGAAAGATGAGAAACTATTTGGTAGGGTAAATTGCTGCAGGATTTAGCCCTGTATTTTTCAAGAACCGAGTATCTCCATGACATTACTAGCCAATACACCAATTTCATCACTCTTCTCACAGCTTCTTCCTAATTCTATCTCTTATGATGCTGGCCAAAGAGACAGACTTATGAATCACAAAGACCCTGGTTTGAATCTCACCTCTCCCATAAACTCACAAGATGTCTGTTGCAATGGCTCTTGAGCATGCTTAAGAACGTAAGAAGAGCCTTGCTGGATTAGACCAGAGGCCAAACTTGTCCAGCACTCAGTTCACACAGTGGCCAACCAGCTGTCAACCAGGGACCCACAAGCAGGACACAAGTGTAATAGCACCCTCCCACCCATGTTCTTCAGCAACTGGTGTATGTAGGCTTACTGCCTCTGATCCTGGAGGTAGCAGCCCTATCTCGTCTCCCCTTAGCCTGCTTTTTTCCCAAGCTAAACAATTCCAGCTGTTGCAACATTTCCTCCTAGGAAAGATGGTCCAGTTCCTTGATCAGCCAGTGTGGTGTAGTGGTTAAAGTGTTGGACTGGGAGTTGGGAGATCTGGGTTCTTTAGGATGTTTTAACAATGTATATTGTGTTCTTAATTCAGTTTTATGGATTTTATATTTACTGTTGTTCCCCGCCTCAATCAAATGGAGAGGCGGGTAAGAAATTATTATTATTGCTATTATTATTGCTATTATTATTGCCATTCAAATATTTTTCAGTCAAAAAGCCTGTAACCAACAGTGGCTGGGTTCGGACGACATGATAAGCAACCGGGTTATGTGGGTGGGTAAAAAGTCAACTGTCCATTGTGTTGCTTATTGTGTCATCTGGGGCAAACAACTCATGGTGCACTAATTTCTAGAATCAAGCAACAGAGAAAAACACGGGCTTATCCGGAGACCTGTTGGTGATTTTCCCATGTTGTGTGCGCTATTGCAGAAGGACATAGAGTTCTCTGGCAGGAGCGGCTGAAAATGCTCTGGCCACTCCTCTACAGCTGGCAGAACTTGCAATGACTGATAGGATAGCCCTGGGAGGAGCGAGGGCAAAGCAATGGCCAGCCAGAAGGACAACGGGAGTTTCAGCTGCGCAACGGGGGGCGGGGCAACACGTCGTGTGGGGAATACTGACAAAATAATGCACGGTGAGTTGCCTATTTTCCCCTCTGTTGCCAAAATGTTGACTGAACCCTCTCAGTGTCTGATCACATGTAATGTGGGAAGAGCTAGTTCTGTGAGGTGCTAGTTCACATCCAAAACAAGCCCAGGCTCTGAGCTTCTCAGTAGCACTTCACATGCCTATTTGGTTATGTGCAGTGCTGCAGCTGTCAGGGACACCACATGGCCAGAACATAGAGATAATTCAGGGAGAACAAAACTGGAAATAATAAAAGCATCTGCTGCTTTGGAGAGGTAGAGGATAATAATTATAATCAGGTATGACTGCAAGGACACAAAGATGAAAAGAACCAAAATAGATACCGCTTGAACATATATGACTTTGTAACCATGGAAGTTAATCTCAGTTTTAATTTTATAAAATGCTTTGCTTGGATGGGCTCTTCTGTTTTCTAAAACACCACCAGTATTTTTGAGTTCGCAGTGCTCTTTTCATACTTCATCAAAGACGGTAAAATTCTCTGGCATGGGGAGCATTTCATGGGTTTCATGGATGGAATGAACCTTTCTAGTTCATCCTGTGAGAATTTATCCTTATGTGGAGTTCAGCTACCAGTTCCTTGCTCAGAATTTTTGGTTCCATTTCTATTTATTTTCTGTAGTTTATATTTAAGGGTTGCCTTGTTTATTTCTGCTACATCAGAGTACAAGGGGCATGAAGGCAAAAGTCAAAATGTTATAAAAAGATCCTGAAAACGTAGTCCTTTAAAAAAAGGGGTGGGTGGGGGAAAGCTTTGGAAATTACTAACTTTGTCAGTTTTAACAATTTTTCCAATGACAGCATATAAAATTTATGCTACCATGTACCACAGTTTGTCATCTGTAAGATGTGTCTCTAATGGCTTGCACTGTCTTCTCCTACTATCTTAATTTTTTTAAACTCAATCACTTTTGTTTTTATACATATTAGCATAATTTAACATATGCAAAGTAAAGATTAAGTACAAAATAATGGCACACTAATTTTAAAGATGATTTTGTCCCTGTTTCTGGTATATAGAGAGGCTGAGCCCTACATTTACATAGTGATATTGACACTGTCTTTTAAACTCACTTCACCTTCAAAACATTGTTAGGGAAGGTGATAAAACTTAATAATGTTGTGTGTTGTACTTTCAATGGGCAACATCCAACCTCACATAAGAGGACTTCCATTTGTGCAATTGGAGTTCCCTTTCCTTTCCCTCTGCTTTTATCCCCCCAAATATGCTCTGGAGGGTTCCCACAATCTTCTGGAACAGATTTCAGGGTGCGTGCAGGGGACAGGGAACCTGTTCTACCAACAGTGTCTGTTTCACAAGTGAACACACACCACTGGATTTCATTTAATAAATTAGATCTCTAGAACTCTGAAAAGAGAATATGTAAGTGAAAATGGGTGGTTATGTTTGAAATGTATGTTTACTGAAATGCTCTTTTGTAAAACTTCAAATAAAGCATTTCAAATGTAAAAAAAATAAAATTTAATTATAATTGCAAACAATTATTAGGCTGTTGTCATACAGAACCAGTTTTGATGCATGTAATCAATATATAGTACTATACCTTGAACAAGGTGTTATATGAAGTTTTGGATCTGAATTTATTTTATTATTTTTGAGTTAGTGTTTTAACTGATGTTGTGATTTACTTTGAAGGCCTCGGAAGGTCTTTTTTTTAAATTTTAAATAGATAAAATACATGGGGCCCATTTTTTTTGTGGTGTGTGTAATTAACAGGACTAGTTTTATCACTGCCTTCTCTTTAATGTATTTCCTTCTCATTGCAAATATTAGATTTGTTTGCATGTGCTAAATCCTAAACACATTTACTAGAGAGGAAGCCTCATTGAACTTAATTGGGAACTTCCTCTTGGTCCTTGAGGCATATCACATGAATATTCTGTATACTCTTTTGGTCCTTGAAGCATACAGCATGAATGTTTCTTTTTATTTTCCTTCACCTGGTAATAAGAGCAACTTTATGCCTGCCAAATAGGGCAGTCACTAGCCAACCTGAAGTTTGTCATCTGTTTTTGCCAAGGTGAAGTGTCACTTTGCCCCAAGGCTCTCGTAAAGGAGAGTGGGAGAATAGAATACAAGCATCCTAGCTGAGTCACATGCAGGGAACACACCATCTGTACTTGTCATGTCTTTTGTTTAATAACAAAGAAGCTGAAACAGTTTTTCCTTAACTTTGGAAAACCTACTGTAACACAATATGAAAGAACTTGATTTAGGGATATTAACCTTAGTGACAGAAAATACAATTTAGTGACTATGTTAGGAAATGTAAGATGTTAGGAAATGTAAAATGGTTCCCAAAATGTGCTAGCATCATATTATTATTATTATTATTATTATTATTATTATTATTATTATTATTATTATTTACATTTATATACCACCCCATAGCCGAAGCTCTCTGGGCAGTTTACAAAGGTTAAAAATAGTGAACATTTAAAACAAATATACAAAATTTAGAACCATAAAAAGCATAAAATACAAATATACCTCTACCTATGTGTTGGATAAGGTTGCAAAGTTTATTTTGCCTTTCTAATTAAATAGATGATTAATAACTATACATTTATAGATTTAAGTTAACTTCATTAAATCTTATCATATGTGTTTGAAAGTACACTACTCTGACCTTCAAAATAACTAATTTCCAAGAGTACAAGGCAGAGAAAGAAGAGAGGGAATAATTGCCTCAGCTAAGGCTACATCATAAGTAACTTGCTTGTGGCCATGTTTACACAGTTCACATTATGTAGGGCTTGCAGCCTGAAGTGGGCAAGGCTGTGCCAATACCTTCGCAGCACATCAGTTTGCTTTGAAACCTTGCGTAGTCCAAGAAGAGTACAGCTCCTCTCTGGGTAAGGAAACAGCCAGGTTATATGTTAAGTTCAACTCTCTGCATCCCATTGAAAGCAGTGCAATGCTGATAGATACCATCCACACTGAAGTTCACATTTTGAAGTGCACTTGGGTGCCTGCAGTTCTTGATCCAGTAAGTGATATGCATGCAGCAGCCTTTTTCTGCGCATGGATCTCTTTAGTTGGATTGGAATGTTGGTGTTCTGTAAAAGTTCACGTTACTTTTTAGGGATGTCAGGTGTTTGTTTTGTAATGTAGTGCAGTAACGTGTAAAAACATGCTTTATTTGACTACAACACCTATGCGGTTGTCTAAGAAATAAATGGAGGATTATTAATAAATGAAGACATCCTAGTTCTAGTGCATGACTAGTAAAATACACACACGGTAGGAAAACACATCCAGGGATAATCCTTTATTGGAAAGTCACTATGCTTGACTTCAGTATGCAGACGTTCTTTATGAATTAATGCACTAATTGTAAGGTTGAAGTGAAAAAAGTGTTGAGTGGAGAAAGTATGATGGGACAAATAGTGTTTGGTTACAGATAAATGATGATGGTGATGAAATCTATGAGTTGCCCTTTAGCCAAAGCTCTCAGGGTGACATACATAATATCACTTAAAATAAAAAAGGCTTTAAAAGCAGCAGTAACAGAAGTAATTTTAAAAGCAAAAGATAAATAATCAAAGCAGCAAAAGAATCTGACTAGCTAAAAAACATGGGGAAGGTGTGTGTGTGTTTTTTTAAAAAATGCAGCTTTAAACATATAATTTAAAGTAAAATAAGCAGCAGCTACAAATTAAATTAATGGACTGAGAGAATAAATAGATCTTCACTTGATGCCAGAAAGTCAACAAACTAAGCACCAGGAAGACCTATCTAGGGTCTGTCTATCTAGGCTTTCCTCACTTCGGGGGCTACCACAGAAAAGTTTGGTTCACAAGTAGCCACCTGCCATTCTCGGGATGTGGAACTCAGATTATGATCTCAGGGCATGGGCAGGAACATATAGGAAGAGGTGGTCTTTCAGATAATGTGGTCTCAAGCTGTGAAGGGCTTTGTAGGTTAATACCAACACTTCAAATTGGGCCTGCAAAGTACCTGGGAGACAATTAAAATAATATAATTCTGGCTTAATATGGTCATAACATCCAGTTCTAGACCTAGTTGCTATTTAATACTAACTGAAGTTTCTGGACTGTCTTCAAGGGTAGCCTCACATAGAGTGTTTTGCAGCAGTCTAAATGACGGGTTATCAGGGCATGGATCACAGACCACAAGCTATGTTGATCTAGGTAGGCTTGTATCTGGTGTACTAACCTAAGTTGGTAAAAATGCTAAGCTTTACCTCTAGCAACAAAGATGGGTCTAAAAGCGCTCCCAAACTTTTAGACCCAAACTTTCAAACTAGAGCAGTGAAGGGGAAGCTCTAGCCCGTTGGCCTGATATGGCCTGCAGCTTCTTGCCCTGGCCCCTCTGCTCCACAGGACTCATATCCTATCAGCTTTTTATATTGTATTTCGTAATTGTGTTTTTAACCTGTTGGGTGTTTTATTGTGGTTTTAATTTTTGTGAACCGCCCAGAGAGCTTCGGCTATTGGGTGGTATAAAAATCTAATAAATAAATAAATAAATAAGCTGCTGAACAGAGGGAAGTCCTTTTCTCTGCTTAGCACTGAAAAAGGCTCCCTTTCTCAGTGCTTAGCAAGGGAAAGTACTGATCTATCAAGCTTTTCCTGGTGGGCAGATATAAAAGCTTTTCCTGGTGGGCAGAGATGGTGGGGCCAAGAAAGGAAGCTGTTGATTGTTTCTTCCCTCCTTCCTTCTGGGTCTTGGCCTACTTACTTCTGAGTAGATATGTAGAGGTGTTAGATCAATGTTCTTCACCCAGGGACAAGATCCAATCAGCCCCTAAGCACGACTCCACAGTGAAGAACATTGATCTAACAGAGGCTTGCCCTGCTTATTTGTGTGTAGATATACTGTTCCTGTTTACTTCTGAATAGACATGCTTCCCAGTATAAATCGGTAACAATGGAAGCTGAGAGGGCTCTATCTTTAAAAACCATTGTAAAAAAATAAATGTGTGTTGGGGGGTGGATTTTTAGCCCATCTGGTTTTGTCTATGGCCTACAGTTTGTGTTGAAAAGGGCTCATCACCCCTGCTTTAGGGAGAGTGCAACTCCTTCCGGCACAGGTGGAACACCACTCACCCAGACAGATGAACCACTTGCTAACATCTTGTCTGAACTGAGCTTCAGTTTATTAGCCCTCATCCAGACCATTACTGTGGCTTCTTGGTTAGTTATTTCTCTCTATATATCCTAAATATCTATGCGTCTGAAACCTCTCTAAGAGGACCTGGACTTCATGACTCACATTCTAAGAGTTAAATACCTTCCTTTTAGCACCTTTGGATGAATTGCTCCCAGTACAATTGGCATTAATTTGACACATGTGCCCACCCACACAGCCTTTCACTCCTGTAATATGGCAATATATAATTTTATCACCACCCTACTCTTGTCTTATGAAGTCTGCTTGGCCAAAGTCGCATAATATAATGGGGAAAGTAAGCTGGACAAAACAAGAATGTGTCACTTAACATGTTAAAGTGAGTTGTTAAAGATTCCATCGCAATTGGTCAAGTTAAATAAAAGTCTGCTAATCAGGGCTGGCTCCAGGTGTTGTTGTTTTCTTTGTGGGACATTCTTAAGCAATATACCCTTAATGGACACCACCACCCCGCTCTCCTTCACCAACATCACCCACTCATTTGTCCTTTCCCTCTGATCCCAAATGCCATCACCACCTAGAGAGGAAGGACAGGCAAGTAAGCAGGCAGTGATTGGTGTTACTCCTCCTGATTGCCACGTTTCACTTGCTCATGTTTCTTTCTGGATCACAGGGGGTAGAGAGGGTGACAAAAGACAATGGGCCAGAACAGCCCATTGTGGGTTAATTTACCCGCAAGGAGCTGTGGTGCATGCTGTCACCATTATGAATATACATAATGATGCCCTGAGGGTTAATTAACACATGGTAGGCTGTCCTGTTGTCCAAACCAGGCCACAGTCAATGAGAACAGCAGCAGGGCCCAGGGGCTCTGGTGATCAGCAGTACCCTGCTACCTTGGCAAGTGCCCAATAATGCCGGCCACTGATACCAGCCCTACTATTATGTACGAGGATAGAGAAACATGTGGAATCTCTATTCAGTGAAATAGCCCCTTTGAAGATAGCCAAATTAAATAAGCATATGCAAAGTAGGATTTTACTCATATATGAAAATGTTCTATTGACAGAATCCATCATGATGCTAGGAAGCTTACATTTTTTCTCAAGTAAGCGTTTCATAAGAATGGAATGTGTCTTATGACTAACATGTTACAAGAAATTCAAATCAAGTGATACAGAAGAAATGGCTTATACACAAATTCTTTATTTTTGCAAGGAAACATTCTACACTATGTAAATAATGAATGTTTTTCACTTCTTTTTTCTGAATACTGTATAGTTAATGGAAAATGTAGCTTGCAAGTATGGGATAAAGGAATAAACACATAATTTGATTAATGTGTAACATTATAATTTTAGTTGTAGTGCCAATAAAAAAGTGTGCCTCTGATGTTAAAACTAAAATTAACTAATTCTTTTTTGAGAAATTAAATTAATAGTCCTAATTTTTAATTGGCATTAGCATTCACCCATAAACATGGTGCTATATCACAACATTTTTTTGTTATGTGATCAGTAAAACTGATATATCAACATGAGCCGTAATAATTACTGACAAGTAGAATTACATTGCTAGTTAATCTTGTTTGTTGTTTCAATAAACCAGATTCACTGATGCAGGGCAGTATCAAAGGTGACACAAGTGCTAACGTAAGTTATCTTGTGATACCATGAGGAACTTCTAGTGCAACACCAACAGCATTCACTGGCACAAAATGTTTTCCAAGGAATCCCTACATGCCAGCTAATGCTATTGCTGTTGTGCTAGAGGTTCTTATGCTAGCACAGTCTAATTAGCACTCATGCCAACTTGGATATTGCCCATAAAGTTTACAATAGATGGGTTAATCCAGTGATGGCTAGCCTTCTTGGAAAGTGGGCCACCAGTCAAATCTACTGAGGGAGTGTAACTCAAGCACACTAGAGTGAATATGCAGACCCTTCCTTCCCATGCCTTGGGGAGCTTTTTCCCTTATTCTATTGAGCAACACAGGAAACTCAGGCAGGAATACAGCTATTATTTCTTTGCTCTGCCTAGACTGTCAGACTCTCTAGTACTTATCCAGGTAGGACACAGACCCTAGTTTGCCATGCCATCTCTGCTACATGGGCTGCACATCAGCCAGCTATGGCATAATCTTTCCATTCATTCCTCTAGCTGATAGGATTTTGTATTATCTGAACTAGACCACTAAGGGCTGATCATTATAACAACTCTACTATTGGAACCTTATTTTTCTCCCACTCTTATGCTGACTTTGTAACATCAAGCCAAAGGGGAGACCAACCTGGGGCATCCATCAGCCATACGAGGAGTTATAGCAGGGTGGCTGCTTTCCCATCTTGCCAGAAAGAACACGCAGCTCCAACTTTCTGTAGCTTTGGGACTGCAGAAGGAAGGGGAAACAGTGCTGTGGCCAAATAGCCACTAATTGCTATTCAAGCAAGAACATCAGCAAGGGAAGATCAGCTTGGCCTGAAGTGCATTTAAATGCCTGCTTATTACTCCTTACCTTGTTCTGGCTTTGGAAAACCCCTCTCCCCTCTCTTCCTTTTCCCTCCACTCCCCTTCCCTTGTGTGACTCCTTTTTCATTATTATTATTATTATTATTATTATTATTATTATTATTATTATTATTATTATTGATGTGAGCCTCTTTGGGACATAATAATTGCTTTAAAAGTGTGATAAGAATGCAATAAATAAACAAACTAATAATAGCAAACTGGTTGTTTGAAGAATTTGCTATAAATCTATAGATTTGTTCACCACGACTCAGCCCATGTCTTGCAGCAAGGCAAACCACCACCCAAAACCCCAGAGCTACAAAGGAAGACTCTGAAATTAGAAGTATTCATATCACTGAGTCCAAAAGGTTTATAGATGTTCTCTGCAAAAAATGTTTAAAAGGACAAGGAATAATGTATATGTGCACAACTATAGACCTTTTGGATTCTAGTATATCAAGCATTTGATAACTGGGAGTAAACACATGGATTATGTGTATTTTTGGATGTGCTTTGTATATTTGGTATGACCACAGATGCACACTGTGCCTTATTGAATGGATCATTCTTAGTGATACCTCATAAATCATCCCCTCTAATAGCAAACTCAGGTAGTTGAGTGCTGACAGAGTTGTAGCCAAAACAGGGCCGCTGAAAAACAAAAAAATAGGTGTCAGCGCATCTGGGTGAATCCTAAGGGATGCATAAAAACAAAAGGGCAGAAATATTTTAAAAATAGCCCAAGCATGTTTAGTGGCCTCCAGGAGTCACAGAATGGTGAGTGTTAGTTGGAAAGGGAAACTGGGGTATGGAGGAGTAAACAGTTTACTTGGAGGAGGGTATGGCTGGCTGGTAACCAGACTTATGAGCACTTACTTTAGGAGGTGAGAATACACTAGAGCATTTTGTTGCAGGTCCCACTTGATACTTCATACAAGCAAGTACTGTTAGTATCTCATAATTAATACAATGTGAATCTCTTTCTTAAGGAAACCAAAATGGCTACTTCTGCTCTTTCATGACTGGTTCTGGCGTGACTGACTTCTTGAATTGGACAGAATAAGCACATGCAGTGTTCATTGAAAGGGTAGGAATGCAGAAGGCAAGCTGGTAGCAATGAAGGATTTGGGCTTTGTTGGTTTTGGTTTTAAGAAAAGATAAAGAAAAATCTTGGTTACCCAAATAATTTTAATCCTAGTTGGAGACAACCTTTTATTGTAGAATGTGTAAGAAAGAATCAGAGGTTGGGAGGTTTTAGATTTGATTGTTACCAATAGATTATGTATTTTGTTGTTTCTTAACAAACTGCCAACAAAGCATGGATCTCTAAAATATTTGATTTTGGGAATAGCTGCAGATCATACCATGTTGAAGCTTTGTGGGGTGGGTTTGCATCCTACAGAGCCTGTGAGGGTCTTTCTATTTGGCTGAAAGCCTTAATATAAATTGTATGAATATTTTAATTAAGAGATCCTATAAGAAGTTGGAAGAGGCATTGCTTTATTATTTATATTACAATTCATTTGTGAAAAGACTGAACTGTTATTATTACAAAAGGAAGAAAATAAAGTCTGGACTTTTATGCTGATCACAGATAGTAGGCATTTTAGGGGGAAATTCCCCTAATGATTTTTCACTATTATCATTATTATTTCTGCACTGTAATTCTCTTTGTCTCCAAAACATCCACCTATAAACCCAGTCTGCAATTTCTAATTACAGGGTATGTGCCTTTCCTTGCATTATTGGCCACAAAATGGTATGTCAGAATGAACTATTAGTTAGATATTTTAATGTGAATAGGTAGTCATTATAAAATGGAAAACATTCAAGTTGTAAAAGAATCCATGTTTCTGAGTGCAATAAGAAGTGTGCAGGAAAGGTCTGCAAAATATGTGTGCTCCCTTTTAATCTATTTAGTGTTGTCATGCATTGCTTTGTAAATTAATATTTTGCCAGGAGTAAAGAGACCGGCTATCCAAAGATAACCGATGAGTGCCTCTGTTTGTTTTTTAAAATGCCAGCGCATGAGTGTAGTATGAGTCTGGAGCTGTAAATGGCAGGTTTTAATCATGTCCATGGAAAAGGTCAGTCAAAGACATAAAGTCACAATCTGCAGTCCAGAGTAAGAGAAATGTAAATCCTAAAGAAGAAGTAACTGTCACTTTCAGTTAAGCGTATAAAACATGAGCCTCATTATTGTGCTGATCCTGGCAAACCTTATACAATGTTTACAATAAGGTTTTGGAGAGTTGCCTAGCACTGGAGAATATACAATTAAACAACATAGTTCCATGGCTCTCTCGTGTCAGCACACTGCTACAAGACTTCCATTGTGCTCATATGATAGTCGTACTTGGGACTTTTTCACTGTAAAAAACAGTTGTGTCTCACTTGTTTTCTAGGCTTTCTGAATGCTTGGGGATCAAGTTTTACATGTGAACAACAGAAACTAGAAATCAAATAATGCATAATAATGAATTATGGATGGACTATAAACTTAGCAAGTGCAGCAAGGTATCCTAATTTTAAGAAATATATTATGGCACAATGTTTTCCATTTATTTCCTTTGTTGAAGCCCTACACACATTTGATACACAGTACTGTTGTGTATATTTTTTCTGACTAATACATACACATAGAATAACACACATTCACACTTATATTTTCAGTTTTTGATTAGGGAGTCAGCTCCTATTCAAAATATTGAGAATTAAGTACTCATTATTTATGAGTTCGCCTGAATTGAGATTCAGTAGTATCCCAAAAACAGCAAATAGATTCCCTATGAAACAGAGAAGAAATAATTATGCACAAATGAATTCATACATATTATGGCTCCAGGAGATTGGAGCCCTGGAGATTGACAAGAGAAGTATCAATTCAAGTTAATTTCAAATAATTGTTCACTCTTCCAATTACACGTTAGGATGTACTATGGCCACATTTTGTAGATAAATGTGACATGCTTGAACTATGTATGCTATTAAAATTATTTAAGATAACGAACTGCATATGTAAATTTATAAGATTGTTATAAAAGATGGTTATAGTATATTATAGCTAGGGTTCAGGCCTGAATACTCTGGCCTGAACCCTAGCTGGCTGAAAGAGGAATAATAATCAGTCAAGGAAGCAATGCTTGGCTTCTGTTGTGGAACAAAACACATAAATGAGGATTGTTTCTTTCACTTCATTATGAAATGCTATCCTGTAACTCATTCAAACACAGAATGCCATTCAGGCAGAGCATAGATTTTGGCCCTCAATTTGGTTGTTTTCCAGTTTGATCCTCAGCTGGAAACATTACTTCCTAATCCCATCTGAATGGGACAGGCTGTATTTACACTGAACATGTGATAAATAGTCTATTTATTTTCTATGTCATATGTTATCTCACTGAGACCTGGCCTTGAAAACAGCTTCAGGGGTGAGGTTGAGCCATAGTGAAAACTGCTCAGATTCAGTCCTAATTACCCCAGAAAGGCAATGGCAAAAATTCTGAGAAATAAAATGCTTATTAAGGCATGCAATTCCTGTGCATGCTTAATAATTTAATATTCTAAAAAAGGTGGTAGTAAAAGAAACTGCAACTTTTTCCACCTTCATCTTTCTTAATTAACTTAATGAAGACTCTTTTTTTTCATTTATAGCACTTGCCAGAATACTTTTTTCCAAGGTTATTACAGCACAATCCTATGTATGTCTATTCAGAAGTAAGTCTCATCGAGTTCAATGAGACTTATTCCCAGGTAAATGTGGTTAGGATTGCAGCCTTAATGACACCCACTGGTAGCTGCACAATAGCACTCATTTGTACTAGCATTATTCATCCTGTATAGATAAGAGGCTGTCAGGGTTTCTGTAATAAATCCCTATTAGCACGGTTAGGAGTGGAAACTTTTGTAAACTGAAAGTCAAGAGAGCAAGTTGAAGAATGAGTTACAAAAGATAAGGGAAATGTTTTGTTGTGTGTTAATGAATTGGATCAAGCTAGATATAATGGTTTCCAATATCCATCTGAATGTGTGTGTATAGGTGTCAGCATAAGCTTTAAAACGTTAGTCATTTTAATAATTGCACCCAAATCTTTTCTAGCAGAAGACTGGATTTATCTGAGAAAGTGCAGAAGTATTGCCAGAGAACACCTTTAGAAGAAGAGTATTTTGATCAGGTTGTAGGGAACTCTCTTTACTTCTACCATGCTCCCCTCCGAACTTGTTTCTTGTTGATCTCCACTTACTTCACCATACAGGGAAGACAGAAACTTCTTAATGCTGAAGCAGTTATAGATAACCTGTTATTTCTGACACAATGTTGCACATCTCCACCACTAACAGTGTACCAACCATAAATGACTAATGAACACTAGGCAAACATCCTTGAATTCCCTGGTACCCAATGTAATGATGCTACTCTCTTTTCTACTACTTTACCCATAGTAGTAGAAAAGTAATTTACTAATAAGTAATTTACCAAGAATTTACTTGTCATGTTTGTAATAATTTAAATCAAATTTTATATCAAAAGCCCATACAATACTTAAACATAAAATGTGGGAGAGAGAAAAAACCTACAGCTGAGCTTTTGGAATTTCTTATTGTGAGTGATATGATTTAGCATGTTTATTTAGTGAACAAAAAAGGTAAAGACATACCTTATGACCATTTTTTAATCCCAATACACCACAAGTATTTGATCTGAAATATTTGAGGGGGGAATTAAAGCACATATAATGTGATTCAAATACTGTACAGCACCATGTACATTGATGGTGCTATATAAATAAATAATAATAATAATAATAATACTATATCATGCAGATTTTTATTGGAATACTTGAAAACACTTCAAGACAACAGCATGTACCACACTGACATTGTTCAAATTTAAGGGAGGGAAAGGGCTACTGAAAATTGTTGACACACTAATAAATTTTAGCAACCCAATGAACTATGCTGACAACCACTCATCTACAACTTCTAAATGGCCAAGCTTGTCTAATATTGTATTTGCAATTGGCATACGGTCATTGATACTAATGAACTTATCAAAAGGAAACTTTTCCATGGAAAAATAAAGCACTGGGGAAATTTCCATTTTTGAAATTTTTCCACCCCACATCACTGCCGCAGTACTCCAATTAATAGTCACACAACTCTCCCATCTCTTCTCTAAGGATCTGGCTGTTCTCTAAGATCATCCTTGGAGATACTGTTCTGGATGACCCTGCCATCAAAGGACCCTGTCCTTCTCTGTGATGGCATTCCAAGTTTGGAACACCATCTCAAGGGCTGCTTAAGACTTTAAATAAACTTAGACCTGAGCTTTTAATAGTAATTTTATTATACTGCTGTTTTATACTGCTATTTTATTGATATTTGTTCTTTTACTGTTCAGATTATTTTATAAGTGTTTTTATTAATATGTTTTGTAGGCAACATTGCAATTTTTTATTTGAAAGGTGAGATATAAAGCTTACAATAAGTAAATACATTAAAAATGTTAATGCCCTGTTTATGTCCAGTATAATAAACTAATTGAGATGTTTATTAAAGTAAGGGAGGAAAAGTTGGGTAGTGCAAGAAAAATGAGGACTGAAGATGCACAGCAAAACAAAACAGAAATGCAACTTTAGTTTGTTCAATACAATACAAATATTCTATACTAGGAAATGAATGAAAAACGTTGGTACGCGTTCATGTCTAGTACATAGAGGGTTTTGGAGTATATCTGTTGCATTGAAGTGAGTCTCAACAAAGTCTGTATGATTTATTTCCAAGTAATGAGATTAGGAGCAGGATAGATAGTCTCCAGTTGCCAACTTAAATGTTAAACTGCTAGAGATGAGAAGGAATTTCGTGAACAACTCAGTATTATGTACCTCCTGAACTGGTGAAGGTGATAAACACAATAAAATGTATAGTTCAGTCTGCTGTTATAGAAGTTTGTGGAAGGGAGTTCATTTCTTTCCTGTAAATTTCTCTTAATGTGGTAAAGTGAAAAATTACCAGGAGATTTGGAAGAAGGTAAGCCATAGGTGGAGAACAACTCTCTATCTCTCTTAATAGTTAAATCACATACTGAGAACTTCATTTTCTACTAAAAGGTATATCTTTATTTTATTATTCTATTTAAAAAATGGATTAAAGTAACACTTCCTTGAGGGTCAAGGCATAATGCATATCATTTGCTTATTTATTTATTTTTTGTTCTACATGTGAAGGTCCCATATTCAGTCAGGTTTAACCATTGGTCTCAGTGCAGTATACTTTGATTGGCAGCAATTCTCCAAGGTCTCTCCCAGGTTTGCTAATCTTAGATCCCGTTAACAGATTGAACCTGGGACCTTCTGAATATAAAACATATGCTCTGTCATTTTGTGTTCTCCCATTTTGAGCAAAATAACACTTTTAAGGCCACTTGCTTTTTGGCAGAACTAGCAAGAAAGTGTTATATGATCTGAGGCAAGACTGATTTGCACAGAAATAAAATAAAGTCTTAGAATCCACATCGGAAGTATTTGTAAATTGCTTTCTTGGTTAATGGAAACAAGGAAATAGAATGCTGAACTCCATGTCTGTGGTTAGTATTTTAGAAAAGACATAACAGGGTGTGTGTCTGTTTGAGATATTGGCATGGGAGGAGAGTTCCTTTCTTTCTACACTTGAGTATTGAGTATGCAATGGAGCATTCTAGGGGTGGTTAAAAGAATTTTTTTTAAAAAAAAAAACATTGTAAGATATTTCTTATAGTTTTCTTATAGTTTATAGAGTTTACATTTTCATATATTTGTACATTCTTAATAATAAAGGAAACAGTGCTGGTTGCTACACAACTTAACATATTGTTAATAGAATTTCTCAGATATTATCAACATTTTAACAGTTAGTGCTATTGCACTCATGTCCTACTTGTGGACTATCTGCAGGCAGCAGGTTGGCCACTAGGGGTGTGCAGAGCAGGTATGCTCCTCCCCAAAATTCAGGTCAGTGCTCTGATGAGGCTATTCCCTGCCCCAATTTTCGGGGCAGTTCTGTCTCCCCACACTGCTGGATTACGCATCGGAAAACTGTTCCGTTTTTGGAGGACCGCACAATTATTGTCAATGGGAATTAACAAAAATCCATACATACCCATCATTTTCAAAGATAAAGAGATAAATCTTGCCACCCTGGTAACTCTTAAGTAGGGCTTTAGCCATGCCAAGTTTAAAACAGATCTCTTAACTCCTTGATTTTTAGGATTTTTTTTAAACCTTTCAAACCCCCCCCCCCCAAAAAAAACATACACATAAAAAACTGCACAGGACCTATCCTTTACTTTAGTGATGCAGAGTTGTGCATCTTCAGTTTATAAAAATAGAGATCTGCTTCAGTTTATATAGAGATCCGCTTCAGTTTATAAAAATAGAGATCTGTTCCCAGACCGTTTGCTCTAATGGGGTGAAATGGTGCTCTCCCTATGAGAGGTCAGACAATGTAATACCTTTATATATATACATTTTTCAAATCATATAAACTTGAGTCCAGTCTTCAAAACAGGAGATATACTAGTACAAACAAACTTTTCTTTCACTGCCCCTTCTTCTCTTGACTTAGAATAGAATAGAATATTTATTTCTTAGCCACCTCTCCCTCTGGATCAAGGCAGGGAACAACATTAAATACAAAATCACAACAAAATGCATAAAACTGGTTAAAAACATAAAACTAATATAATATTTAAATAACAATTGGATATATTTAAAAAACTTCTGGGTAGGCCTGCCAGAAGAGATCAGCCTTTATGGCTTTTTTAAACTGGGCAAGACTATTAAGTTGACGAATCTCTCTCAGGAGGCCATTCCACAGTCTGGGAGCAGCAGAAAAGGAGGTCCTCTGGCTAACAGTTGTCTTTATGCCAGGCCAAGTTGCATCTATACTTGCAGTACACAGATCAGCCTTTGGCACAAGATTCTTTTCCCTATCCTAATATTGGCTTGCGAGACTGTATGGATCTCCACTGGCTGCCAGTCATCATCACTTCCTGGGACAACTCATTTACATGGAATGGTTTTCATTATTTTCATAATGTGAGCCATTTTCCCTAAATCCCTCCTTTCAGTCAACATCAATAGTGCATATAGGGAGTGGAACTTTGACTCTTTCTCGCTCCATGAGCTAGCAAACGGGCAAGGAAAAATCATTTGCAATACCTCCCTCTAAGCACTGTGATTGGAGGGGGGGACAGGGAGGAGACTGTAGCTATTGGTTAGCCACAGATGTCCATCTCAAAACTTCACCCCTTCACCCCTTGATGTCTTTCTAATATGGAAGTGTGATCAGTCAGCCATCCATCAACATGAAATGTGCCCTCACATCACTTAAAAAACTTTCAAATCTACGGATCTATTCGGGGCTCCTAATGATCTTCAAACTGCAGTGTGGGCTTCTGACCATTTTAAAACCACCCCCTAACCGCACTGCAATTTTGGAGGTTTGTTGGAGGTCTAACGGACCCCTGGATTTTCGGTGCAGAGCACAAACCCCTATTGGCCTCTATGTGAGCAGAATGCTGGACTAGATCAAGCATAGCTCTTCTTATGTTCTAACACTCTCCAACCCCCTTTTATGTTACTAAGGCCACAGCTAGACCTAAGGTTTATCCTGGGATTATCCAGGGTTCACCCCTGCCTGAGCACTGGATCCCCTGTGTGTCACCTAGATGAACAGGTTTGACCCCTTGACGATCCAGGGATAAACCTTAGGTCTAGCTATGAGCAATGAGACAGAGAAGCTGCCAGGGATGAAAGTGAACCTATGATGGTCAAAATAATACTTTGAGGGGATATTCCAACTTATTTGCTTAATGAAAACTTGAATCATCCAATTGTGTTTTCCAAATAAAGAGAACTCTTTGACCGCATTTGGACCTAATGCTAAACTATAATTTACTGGAACATGCTTGCGCTATGTGCTTCTTCTTCCCTGCCCTCCAGTACTGCTGCAAGAAGGAGATTGGACATATTTGTTTCCTGTTTTGAACATACCACCAGGACAAACTTGACTAGTTTTAACTATGATTTGTCCCAACAAGCCAACTTCAAACTGTGGCTTATGATCCTGACTTGTTTGGATAAACCATAGTTATAACTAATCACCATCTCCAGTTCAGACATAATGACAAACAACAGTTACTTGAAAATGGAAGCAATGCTTCTGATCTTCTCCTGGTGACCTCACTGAAGTAGGAGAGGGGAATGGGAATCACATGAGGCCGAGAGTCACCCGAGCTGATTCTCATTGCACTAAACTATGGTATAGCACTACAACTGAACAAAGCTTTCAGCTGTAGTTCACACTGCTGAGATCATAGGATAATATATTTCTTTGTGCTTCTAAATATTTCCTAACATGGGAAGAATCATATGTGACAAAAATACAATGTACTGTACTCTGGCAACATGTAAATTACGCCACCATTTTGAGGTAACACAGGAGGACAAAGAAAAGGGAAATTTCTCTCAGTGAACCTCTGGATGGCACAAATAGGGTTGTTGACGGCTGCAACTAAAGTTACTACTTTTTGTCCATGAAAGCTCACTTGCAAGTGTTCACTGTGATAAAAATAGTAACACTGAGTGTACACTTGTGCCTTTCAAAAGCATGGAAGGGAATTGACATTTCCCATTTCTAAGGTCATGAACATTTCCATGAGTTCTGCAAACTAGTGGAAAGCTGGAATAGAATTTAACTTCTTGTCTCCCTGATAAGACATAGTGAGGAGAAGAAATTACTCCTGAATTGTCTGTTCATCTAATAATTACCAGGGTATGGTATGAGTCATATTTTGCCATCCTGCTTGTGTCCTTCCTACAGAAGTACCTAACATGGTTTGCCTTGGGGGTCATATGAACACAAATGGACTTGTAGGTGGAAAACAGTATAGGTTCTTCTGATGTTTTGTTTTCATTACAGAAGTGATTTGTAGATGCCCTCTGGTGATTTTTTTTTTTAAATGTTATATCAAAATGTAACTTAAGGGCTATATCACACATTATCCTTGCTTAAAGTGTTTTCATCCCATTCCACTTCTTCAGAAATCCCAAAGGAAGAAGACTCTGCATATCATAACAGGAGTCTGACTGGCATAATCTCTTTGATTCCCAAATAAAGCTGGCACTACTACTATTTTTCTTCAAGACTGAATGTATCACTAAAAATAAGCATGCTTGGCACTAGTCATAAATTTAAGGAAATGGATCCCTTTTGCATATTTTTTTCTATCTGAAAGTACAGTGATATGAAAAATATTTCCTCTACTGTCTTGTGTGAGAATTGCTGACACTGCTTAAAGCAGGATTACTGCATACTACTAAACACAAATTCAGTTTGGATGGAATGCAGAATAAATGCAAATTAGTGGAAACTTTACCACAAACTTCCGTGGCCTGTGCACTCTTTCCTTCTAGCCGAGCAGGGAAAGGGGCGGACTCCTTTTTTCTTTGACACTACTGCAGTCAGCAAAACAAAAACAACAAAGAAGTTATACTGTAGTCACAATGAATGGAGTGTTGCGATTGGACTGGTTTTAATACTCACCCATGAGCTCAAGGGGCTGTCGATGGATAGTAACCCTTTCTTAGCATAACCTACCTATGAGGATAAAGGGGGAATAATATGTATTCCTTCTGGAGTTCCTTGGAGGATGAACAGTTCTGGGAGGAGCTGCTCCCTGACATATGGAGCTTCATCCCATATACCTGTTTCCCTCGAATTATCTCCTACAGTGCTAAGCTGTCAGCGTTGTTGTTGTTGTTGCTAAATCACACCCCGGGCGGCTAAGATCCTTTGCAAAGGGTTTAAGGGGGGAAATGTAAAAAAAATCATTAAAAAATCAACAGATGACCCAATCTGATTCAAATTTGGTGTGCTTAAAGCTCTCCTTAATATCTATTACTGTGCAAATTTAGAAGTCTTTATCTTTAAAGCTTACACAGATGTAAGCATTTGTTTAATTCATATCAAATCCTGCTCCTGCGCCCCAGTGGCCGCTCGGAAAACATGCTCGGAAACTAGTAGCAAAATAGGGCAGGTCTTTTCCCTTTATAGCACAATTAAAGCAAGATGCATGGGAGTACTTCAATCAAAGCAGATTATAAACTGGAAAACTTCAGAGTACTTCACAATAAAAGCAGATTATAAGCTGGAAAACTTCGGAGTCCTTTGCACAAAATTCTCAGTGATTGCACAGTATAACGCTGGTGTGATAAAGCTCATGATCAGCTGATACCTTAATTATAAATTTAAATCTGTGCAGAAGACAACTGAAAATTACCCTACTCTGATTTATTGAGATTTGGTATGATCCTTTGTGATTCATGGATTGTCATCACATTGACGAAAATCGCAATTCCTTACTGTCTCTTCTCCACACTTCTTCTTTCTTCCCAGAGGGGAAAGAGGAAGTAAACAAAGACCATGTGGCCCATTCAAAAGCTGATTTTATTGCGCCATTTTTCCTGCACACAGCAGGAGATAGTGGCACATTCCATTTTTTTTAAAGTCATATTAAAAGGGGTCTATTTTGCTGTGGAAAACAAACAGAATGAGCAGGAGGCGTGTGGGAGGCAGACATCGTTGTCTAACTTGCACACATCCATAAGTAGGCAGTGGCAAGCGTGCGATAAAACACTCGTCTGATGAACCTCACAGTCACCCAGTATTTCCCCCCTTGTTTTAAATTGTGTTGTGTATTTCTACTTTAGAGCAGCGAGTATTTCTACACTGTCTAATATTTTACTGTCCAATGTTTTGCTTAACAGGGCAGGTATGGAAAAACGTTTTAACTACTAGCTGCCTTTCAGCATATGAGTTTACGGAACAGTCAGATTAAGGGCTGAGAGACTATCATTCCTTTGCTCGCTGCTACTGATTTATGTTAAGGGGCTGGATTGCTCCCCAGGCAAAGAAGCTCAAACCACCACAAGCAGCATCTTGATGGAACAGTCCAAGAGCTGCAGTAGCTTTGGCTGGCTTACTATTGTTTGTTGTCATTCTCCATGGCCCTTCTGATCATGCCTCTTAAGCTCTATAAACCTGGAACTGTACATACAACAATTTTTCTTTCACCAGTAACAGCTATTCCCTCGCCCATCTGGTTTTGGGCCCTAGACCTTTACATGCTGGAAACAAACAGGATTTGCCCAGGGGCCAAATTCACCTCACCCAAGTCCCAGAATTGTCCTCTGGGGCTCCCCAGAATTTGACCCTTTGATTACTTTCCTTTGATTACTAATTGTCGGGTGATGGAGGTCCGGAAACTATTGATTGACTCAAACTATTAAACTCTAATAACCCAATATTAAATGTTGGTTAACATTGTAATTATAACCCGGATGATTGATATCCTGTTAACACTCTTTTTTTAGCACTTTTGCTGGCTAGTGGCAAGCTCGTGGCAGGTATGTTATTGTTGTATCTGTTTGCGAATGGCCCATGTGGCTAATACGCAATAAAGTTTATTGATTGATTACTAATTGCTTGGTTGTTTCCTTAAAGTGTTTTCTCCATTCTCAAAGGTTGAAATGCCACTCCTAAAACTTGGAACAGTATCCATCATTTTCATTCCATTAGTGCAATGACGTTGCACTAGTGGAAACCAGGTTCTGAAATATCCACAAGAGTTACATTTGCACAACTAAAGTTGTGGTTGCCCGAGCAGTTTTGCATAATGTTGTGCAACCTGTTGTGCAACTACTTTGCATCCATTGTATAGCTGGTTGGATGGAATACTGCCCTTAGTTTCCAATAGTAAGAGCCTTATGCTAAAATATGCTGGAATTCTTTGTACTTTTGGCCCTGCCTCTTTTTCCTTCGGCCCCACCCACCAGTGGAATGTGGCCCATAAGAGCTTTTCAGAAAAGGAATTTTGCACTTGGGCTGAAATAAGTTCATCATCCCAATATAGAAACATCCCACACACTTTGAGTATTGAGGTGCTTCTCCTATTGCTAAAGGGTTTGATTGGCAATTTTAAGTTCCCTTCTAGCCATAGAATTAGAATAATTGAACCTTTTGTTTTCTCCTGCTCTTAGTGCTCCAAAATTGAACAAAACTTTTAAAATCCAACAATATTTTATTCTTCTGTTTAAAATATGGTTGGATTTTTAAAACTATTGTTCTTGTGTTTAAAAAATGAACAGAATGCTAGAACCTTGGATATCCCATGAAACTGATGGTGGGAGATGCAAGAAAGATAAAAGATAGTATTTTTCCCCAGAGTGCATAATTAAACTATGGATTTTACTACCACAGAAGGTAGTGATGGACACCAACATGGACAGCTTTAAAAGGGGGATTAGACAATTGCATGGAGGATCAGGCTATCCACAGCTACTAGTAATGATGACTGTATATCACCTTCACTATCAGAGGCAATATGCATCTGTATGCCAGACACTGGAGAACCTAAGCAGGACGATGTTGTTGCACTCATGAGGTTCATCAGATGAGCATTTTATCGCACACTCACTACTGCCCACTTACGGATGTGTGCACATCCTTTAGACAAAGTTGTCCGCCTCCCACACCTCCTCACTTTTCCGTAGCAAAATAGACTCCTTTTAATCCGGCTTTTTTAAAAAAACGGAATTTGTCGCAATCTCCCAATACGTGCAGGAAAAGCAACGCAATAAAAACAGTCTCTGAATGAGCCATGTGGTCTTTGTTTACTTCCTCTTTTCTCTCTGGGAAGAAAGAGGAAGTGTGAAGTGACAGTAAAGAAATGCAGTTTTTCCCCTGTGTGATGACACTTCATGTTCTACTTATGGGCATCCCTCAGGCAGTTGATTGGCCACTGTGCAAACAGAAGGCTGGACTAGTCAGGCCTTTGATCAGATTTAGCATGGCTTGTTTTATGTTCTAATGTTTTAAACATAAACGATTTGAGAAGTGAGGACCTTTGAAATGCAGTCAGAGCTGTGCTAATATATTTGTTTTATATAAGAAAGCCTGATTAAATAGAAACAGATCTCAACAACTCAACAATTAGAAGGCACACTTCTAGTATATGCAATATACAATATGCATTATGCTGTTGTGTCATTTGATAAGAGGCATTCATAATCTTTTTAATCATACATTTTATGGCCTTTTGCTTAAAGTCAATATTTTAATTACTATGATTGCTGTGTGCCAGACTTAAAGCAAATCTTTGGCTAACGAAGTTTATGTTTAACTTCCTTCACTCTAATAAAACATTGGGTTACAATAGTGTGGCAATTATGTTTCCAGCTGTTCAATACACTTGAATTGAAAACAGCATTGGTAAGAACATCCAGCCTAATATATCATGGGGGGAAATGATGTGCTCCATTAACATAAGGCTGATACATGGACCCTCTTATTTAAAGGGAGGAAGCAAGGCTCCTGACACAATTGTAATAATAGTTGCCATATAAGCATATAATATGGGAATATGCAATTGGCATCATTCCCATATAACAATATTACAATAATTACTGCAGTGAATTTTATTCGAGATTTATTAGTGCATGAAATACAGTCAAGAATTAATACGACACACAGAAATTTAGGGTGAATGTCACTCCTCAGCTAGGTTGCAGAGAACTCAGAGGAGGAGTAATGCTTTCATTTTGCACTGGACTTTAGAGGTAGTCAGAAGCAGCAAGAGACGTTATCTGTGTTTCTTATTACCCGAAATGCCTGCAACCAAGACTGGTTTCATTCATTCACTTTGTTTTGGAAGTGATTGGAAGGCCTTTGCTCTTCTGGGGGCTAAACTACACAATATGTCAAGAGCCTCTCTTTTTTACTTGCAAGTAAACACACAGGGGCCAGACCCAGATCAGGACCACCATACATGGGTGGGGGAGGTTTATACCTTTCTCTGTCGGCCTTTTGTTTTCCCCCATTTTTATTTTTAGTTTGGGCCTCCATTGGGATCTTTGGAATGTCTTCCAGCACAGCACAAAGTGAGATGACCTTTCTGCTCCCCAAGTGTGCCAGAGCACGTTGGGTAGGGACAGACTTTCCTTCTCTTGCACAGCATAACGTGACACATTTCCACTCCTAAGTTCTCCACCATGTGAGAGAAGTTGTGGGCAAAAGGAGGGATTTCATTCATGAATGCAATCACCACGAAGAGTTTTTAAATTGCTGATGGCTACCTCATTTGTGGAACTTTACCCCACTTTACATCTCCATTCCAGAGTGACCCAATCATTGTCAGTGCTCCTATGCCTTGAATTGCTGCATGTGCAGAAGAGGAATTTCAGAAGTTCAGGTTGTCATTGGTTACTGAAAATAGCTAAGACTATTGAAAGAATAGTCAGATTATTAAGAGGGTGCCACTAAACCAACTGGAATTATTATTATTATTATTATTATTATTTATATAATTTAGGTCTGATGTCCTATTTCTATTTCATGTGATCAACTGCTTAGAAATTATCTCAGATAATCAGAGGTGAATATTGTTCAATATTTAATGCAAGCAAGTGCTACCCTGGGCATCTTCTGAGAGACTGAACCAAGGAATATAGGTAAAACAGCCATTCCCATCAGCCAAGCCTTCATTATCCCTGACCATATAGGCAGACCCACTATTAGTTCAGCTTCTCCATGTTCATTAGTGAATCATTGGTGTATTACCTGATGCCTGTTCTTTGTAGATACAATGTCTTTGGTCCCCTGGGACTGATTCTCACTTTATATTTTGCTTTGGAAATGAATAACCGTATATAAAATGCACAAGGCTGACATCACGTGAGAAGGAAGCCCATGAGTAAAATTAGGTAATACTACTTCCAAGTATTAAAAAAATACTTGGAAGTAGGGCTTGTTTTTTTTCCTGATTACCACCAGAGTGTTTTAAAGAGTTCTATATTTACACATTTTATTGTTTTACTTCCAGCTTCTTGCAACATTAAAGAATAAAACATCCCCATCATCCTATTTCTAAAATTCTACAATTGTATTTTGAAATGTTAATTTTCCAAGAACTTTAGTCACTATATAACATAAAGTCTATGCTTTCTTGCTTGCTTGCTTCCTTTCCTTTCCTTTCCTATCTATCTAACTATCTATCCTCCAGCTATTTTGGGCAATGTCTTTGTGTTTGTTCTGCATTGATTTTATCAGGTTTGTATAGTGCAAGAGAACAACAGTCATTTGTCCAAGCACAGGCAATTAGCTGGCACAAGCAGCTAAGATTTTTCTTCTAATTTTCTGTCACTATAAAGCTTTTAAAAATATGAAGCATTTTTAAAAATTAAATAATGTATTTTTCTGAAGGAACAAATTTGGCTTTATCTTCACTGTCTAGCTTCCTCACCCCACTTTCTACACATACATAAATTCCATAGAAGTTCAATTGACCCATGAACCATTTCACTTACTGGTTTAATGTATGAGTAGTCATTGCAATGATTTATTCAGTATTTGAGCTGTTGTTCATATTAGTGGTTTCAAAACAGTGGATTCATACATATTTTGTACCATATGTTAACAAAGACTTGTATGCATGCATGCTCAAGTTTACATTAAGCAGTAGATTCAACTATCAAGGTAATTTATGTAAATTTTAAGAACTACGTATATAATACCCATTAGTGCATAAAAGTGAACTGGGTAGATTTATTGGGAGGGGGGAGGTATTTGAGTTTTATTTGACCTAGTAAGTTCAGGAATGTATTTTTTCTGTGCTCTTAGTCATTAGTGTTGGCCAAAGCTGGAAATAAATTTATTTATTTAAAATGTTTATTAATTACACTTAATAACGTCTCAAGGCAAGTTACAAAAAAGATTTTTAAATGTACTGAACATGGAAACATAACACAGATCGTTAAAAATAATCACTAAATATGGCACTAAATCATTTAAAAGGAGTTGAAAAAGAAAAGCTTTGCATACTTTAAGGAAAATGATGAAGATTACCTTACTTTCTCAAGCACAGTATTCCAGAGTGGTAAAACCCTAGCTGCTGGGCAAGGCCTACTGATTCAAATGGAGCTGGCAGATGAACTGATATTGGGAGAGGTGGTCTTTTCAGTATGTAAGCCCCAGGCCATGTAAGGCTTTAAACTTTGAAGTTTAAAGGTTAAGACTAGCAACTTGGATTTGTCCCAAAAGGAAACTAGAAAGCAGTGCAGTTGACACAAAACAGGCTGTATATGAACACATTTGTCTGTTCCATGTAGACATATATTCTGTGCCAGATCAAGCTCTCAAGTCAGCTGTGATGTCCTGCACACCTGTGACATCTTGGCTTCATCTGAGATGCCCACAAACTACCTGACAGGACTATCCACGCCACTAGCACTCAGGACCACTCAATCTCCCCTGTGCTGATGACGTGTGTGAAGGTTTTGACCTACTTCTGCTGCTCCTATCTCGCCTTTATTCTTTAGGTCCCACAGCTCCACAGCCCAGCAACTGAGTCCTCAGTTTCCCATTCCGCTGCCACCATTAACTGCTTTCTCCTCAGTCACTCCTTCACAGGCCACATCAGTTGTTTAAAAGTAATTAGAATTTATTAACTTAAGTGCGTGAACAAGCTTAATGGTTTCCTCAGTTGCAATGCCTATGGTTACAAGGTTCTAAGCGTATTGGTTTCTGTTAAAAGGTTCCACTATAGAATACTGCTGTCTTTATACTCAACTACCTTTATTCTCATAAAATCATCCACTTCTCTCATGTATCATATATTTCTCCCATATATCTCTGTTCTCCTCTCAGAATCATATACACATCCCTTAATCACTCCTTCACTCTCTCTACCCCACTTCTACCCTTCACTTCACAGAATCCTCACCCACACACCCAGTCTTTCTGTCAGCTCAGGCTATATAAAGAGCTACATTTCTCCAGCTCCTCCCACTCTCACACAGCCAATCCAAGCACTCCCCCTTCACCATCCAATCAGCACTCAGGCATTCAACAACCCCCTTCCTTACGAACCCAACCTGAGACTACAAATTGTAAGTACATTGAGTTACTTTCTGGGACTTTATGCCTAATATAACCAATAACTTGACAAATATTTACATTTAATGCATAATAGGCAGCTGAACGTCACAGCAGCACATTACAGTAGTCAAGCCTGGAGGTTACAAACGTGTGGATCAGCATGGGAAGGTCAGCCCTGTCATCATACTATGTGCAGAAGGAAAAGGCACTTTTGGCAACATCTCCCACATACTCTTCAAGAGGCTAGCCTGGATACAGCATCCTCCTATGGTTCTTAACATGATTAAACAGGGGGAAGTAACCCCCACCTACCACATGCATATTAAAACCCTTTATTGGTTGTGAAGAAATAATGCAAAATTGCAAAATAAAAGTAAAAATGGGATGTGTGAGAACTAGGAGCCATGGATAGGCTCTTAGCCTGCACCCTCACCAACATTTAGGGTTGCCTGGTTGCATCTTCAACCTTCACTTTAAAACTACTGAAGAAGTTGGAGAAAAAGCAGCCACAGTTTTCCCTAGTGTCCCTTTCTTTTTCTCCCTTCTTATGTGCTGTGCAGATGGAGGAGAGGTGGAGAAAAGGAATCAGTGGTAGATTCTGGAATGGCTTAAGCTCCCACTTCTTCAATAAATTTACAGGGGTACAGCAGATGCTGGTATTGCAACCCTCCCATGTGTTGCTGCTATATACTTCATAGCTATGATGACTGGCAACTTTACCAGCAGTGGTGGATGCTGTTGCACAAGTGTAATCATCGCAACACCACCAGCTGAGACTATCTGGTGTGAGATCATAACTACCCATTTCCTTGTGCTAGCATTTATAGGAATGGACTGTGAGTCAACTTAACTAGTTTGTGGATCACAGCTCTAATGATTAAGTGTCAAGGATTTCACTTCATTCATTCACAGAATGGCCTATCATTGATTCAACTGTAAAAAAAATCAATTCCTGCTCTTCTCTTATATGTGAATATGAAGTTTTTAGACAAAGCAGGCTTTAGCTAAATAAAGATGTCTACGTGGTGAAAAAGATATTAGGGCTGGAATTTTGTGCACACTTCCTTGGGAGTTAATTCGCTGAGTAAATATACCTAGCGTTAGACTGCATCCTTATGTTTTTCCTTGTTCCGTGCTTATATTCTAAACTACCTCACTTGAATGCAAGAGTTCATTATATAGGATCAGCCATAACTCTAATAGATGCTCTAAAAACCATTGTAACTTAACTCTTTGTACTTTTTTTGTTTCCATTTCTGAGATAGGTTCAGAATACTATTTAAATTGAAATTACACAAACCAAGACATGACTGGAGTTCAGTTAATCATAACTGTGGAATGGGTTGACATATGAGAGTGTTTTGGGAGCTGTTAGAAGGTAGTTTTATGATGAACTCTTTTGTAATTTCAGAAAGCTATATAGCTTAAAAATCCCCAAATGGTAGCTGAAATAATAGCCATAGTGGAATTAGTAGCCATTTAAAAAATAAAAAATGGAGTAGAATTTAAGTAGATCACTACCACATTCCAGAGGTGACACCATTTTCCAGCTTCTAGTCATTGTGCCTGTTCAGACAACGCTAAGCCAGGGTTAGGCCTCTCACCCTTTTGCAGCAAATGGTTAGTGAGTATGTTAAACCATGGTTATGTAGCTACCGTGGTTAGGAATGGTTCACATGACACACTAAGCCATAATGTTTAGCTCAAAATGTTTAACCACCGTGGCTTAGTGTGTTGTCTGAACAGTCATTGTGCCATTTTTTAAAAAAACATAAAAACAAGCCCTGTTCTAGAGCGGGAACAGGGAGTATAAAGTAGTCTAAGCCAACACTAGAAAATAGTTTATTCAAGCTAAAATATGAATTTGCATATCTTATATCTTAAAACTTGATACAAGTGGGTAAGATTATTTTAATTGTTTCCATGAAACAGCCAGAGGTTTGTGTTTCTTTTCCCGTACTTCCAGCTCAACACTTAAAAGAGAGTATGTGTCTCTTGTGGTCTCAATTACATCCTGTGTTAGTAGCTGGCAGCATTTCCTCTGTAAAATCCCCACTCTCTTTGCTAGGTTGCATTTCTACACATATGGGTAAAAAGGAGTATGATTTCAATACGAGAATATGAGGCAAAGCAAAGAAGTTTACAGATATACTCAATTATAGCTGGTACAAAACATTAAAAATATTTTTATGACAGTTGTATTCTTCTTTTGAAAGGTACTGTATTTTTCTGCAACCCTCTGAAGCAAAACATGAACTTTCTCTTTCTGAAATGGTTTTTTTTTTCATCCATGGCTATATTTCTTGATAAAGTTGAAGCCTTTTACAGCTGTGTTCAAGGACTAATGTAGCTTACTGGAAAGAGTGAAATTCAATCTAATATACAAACTTGTTTGTATACTGCAAGTAAGAGAGTCTGTGTGATTATGAAACTGAACACATGCACCCTGCTGATACAATTTCTTATAAAGAGTTCACTATGGAATTACTTAATCAATGTCACCATTTTAAAGACAGGAATCATAAGTTTTAAACATACTTCCCATTTGCCTTCCATCTACAGTTAAACCTTTTTTAAAAATCCTTAAAAACTATTTCCTGCTGTGTTGATGTCAGTATACATTAAAATTGCAGCATTCCAGACACATGGTTGTGTCCAGTGCAAGTCTTACTTAGGTGGACCCATTGAAATAAGTCTAAGTAAGGGCCTTGCTAGACCTACCTCAGAATCCACGTGGGAGGAGCAGCCAGCCCGCGCTAGAAGTAGCATGGGCTGTCGCTCCTTTCCACATGTCAGACGCGACGGGGAAAGGAAAGCCCCGCCGTGTCCTCCATTTTTTAAAAAAAGTTAAAGGGGCCATGTGCGCAGGAGCGCACCAACGAAAAGGTAAGTCTTTTTTTAAAAAATAAAGGGTTACCCTCTCCCCCTGCCCCCAAATTTTCCCCCACAATGTCTGATGCCCCTCTGCCTGCTTGCTCACCCCCCCTGCTCACACGTCCACTCGCTCGCTGCCCCCGCTCGCCATGTCCGATGCCCCCTCCACCACCACCCCGGCTGTGATCTCCCCACCCTGGCTCCGCTCTTCCCCCCCCATCTCTCCTGCCAGGTCCACTCTTCCCCCCCCGGCCCCCATCTCTCCCCCCCCCGTGATTCCCTCACCCCTGGCCTGATGGGCACAGCACTCCTATGGAGTGCTGTGCCCAGTGTGCGGCTTCTCCCGGCTACTCGTGAGTAAGCCACGTAGCCGGGAAAAGCCGCAGAACCAGCTAGACTTTCTGCAGCCCCGGGCTCAGCCCAGGGCTGCGGAAAAACTGGGCCACAAGCGAATCCGGTTATCCCGGGTCAAGGGAGGGCTTAGCCCAGCCTGACCCCGGGATCCCCTGTGCATCGTCTGCACGCACAGCAGGGAGCCCGGGCCTCACACCAGGCTAAAACCTCATCTAGGAAGGCCCTCCCTTTCATCTTGGGCCACAGCTAGACATAAGGTTTATCCTGGGATCATCCAGGGTTCGCCCCTGCCTGAGCACTGGATCCCCTGTGTGTCACCTAGATGAACAGGTTTGACCCCTGGACGATCCAGGGATAAACCTTAGGTCTAGCTATGGTCTTGGTTTCATTACCTACATGTCTCTTTTTGTTCAGGATATCTCTTCTTACACAGGCAGCATGAAATAAAAATGACTATATAAGCTGATTCCATTTTGCAAGTTTTATCAAATGAAACAAATTTCCTACTCCCAAGTTCAACAAGTTTAACAAGTTTCTCTTAATTCCTGAGAACTCATGATACGATACACAGATATTTTTCAATTCACATGCATTTTAATTAGTTTTTCTAATACAAGCAACTAGCAGAAATGAAAACATGCATGCTAGAAGCCCTGATCTTGTAAACCTTTCTGCTAGCCACTATGAGATTGTTTGCTTCCTCTCTGCCTCTTGTATGAATCCCACACACTGCGGAGGGTATATGGGGACATCATGCTGGCCTGTCTCCTCCACCTCCCTGTGTTGATGGAGAAGATCTGGAGAAAGGCTATAAATATGTTCAGCTGAGCAGAGTTACTGCCATCTGCATGATCAAGATCCCTGCATAATACTCAGGATTCCCAATCATGTAAAGGACTGTTACCAAATTCAGACATACAGGGAGGTTGGGGGGGGAGGGGGCATGGCTGGCACAAGTGTCCCCAGGTCCCCTCCAGGTTTCATTTCCTATTGCCTAAATAGGGGTGTCTCAAAGCTAATGGAAGGTGAGTCAAGGAGAACACTGGCAAGGGAGAATTTGCTGCAGGAAAGTGGTGCTTAACACTTCCCCTGTCTGCTGATTCTCCCCAATAAATACTGCTTCCCAGTTTTTAAAGCCCATTTCCGCCAAATGGGCCCTGATATTATTATTTATTATCATCATTTATATACTGCCTTATTTGCAATATATAAGACAGTGCACAGCAATTTAAAACAACAAAACATTAAAATGTTATTTATTTATTTATTTATTATTACCTTTTTATACTGCCCAATAGCCAAGGCTCTCTGGACAGTTCACAATTAAAACAATAACATACAACAAGTCAGAATAGATCTAAAACTTTAGAAGTTAAAAATGCCATATAAAATCAAAGTAAGTTACAGTCCAGGGTAAGCCTGTGTGAAAAGATGTGTTTTCAGTAGGCATCTAAAGGATGTTACATTTTCTGCCTCCCGAACCGCATGAAGGTGGTTGTAGTGGCACCCAGCCTCTAGCAGAATTTTCCAGAGGGTGGGTGCCACTACAGAGAAGGTCCACTGTCGGGGTTCTTCATGGCAACATTTCATTAGTTTAGGAATGACCAGCAAGATTTCCTCTGAAGATCTTAAATGTCGTCTGGGTGTATAAAAGGGAAGGCAGTCTGCTAAGTATTCTGGTCCCAAGTTGTTTAGGACTTTATAGGATAATAACATAACCTTGTACATGGCTTGGTAGCTAACAGGCAGCCAGTGCTGTTCTTTTAGCACAGGCTTTTTATGAGCCAAGGAAAAAAAACTTTTAAAACAGTAAAACATAATATTAAAAGGTTAGATTTAAAAGTCGTGTCTTCACACCCTTTCTAAAAGATGAGAGTGGGGGTTAATTGCAGTCCTTGAGGGAACTCATTCCAGGGTTTAGGGGCAAAACAGGAGAAAGCCCTATCATGCATTCCCAACATGCAGGTAATGGTGCCAGTGGAAAGAAAGCAGAATTATTTGCATGGGAGAATGAGCAGATACAGGAAGAAATGAGCAACCCTCCTCCCACCCACGATTTAAACCATAGAAATGCCAGCCCCCCCCCCCCCTTATTCACGTTACCTTGATAAACACTGGTGTTGGAACATGTGTTTGGTCAAGGAAGACTGACTGATTGATTGATTGATTGAAAGTATTTCTATACCCCTTTTCTGAAACCAACTAAAATGAAATAAAACAGCAATCAGATAAAAACAAAGTAAAACAATAAAAGCAACATTGAGAACTATGACAACAATTTAAAAAGCCAAGTTAAAAAGATGCATCTTGATCCTCTTCTTGACCTGAACACAGAAAAAGTGGGAACCACTCACAACTCCAAAGGAACCGTTTTCCAGAATTTAGGAGCAACACCAGGTGTACAAGTGGGCCTCTGCAAGCAGGGGCATTTTCAGAAGGGCATTTCCTGCTGTTCTTAGTAACTGAGCAGGTTCATACTGAAAGAAGGGATCCTTCAGATAAGCAGGCCCAGAGCCGTTTAAAGCTTTAAAGGTTAAACGCAACACTTTCAATTGAGCCTGGAAAACAATTGGCATACAGTGCAGATCTTTCCATATTGGGGTGATGTGATCACAATGTTTAACAATGTGCAATGGTTAGCAGCTTAGCTGCCTCAATTTTCACCAGCTGAAGCTTCCAGATGCTCTTCAAGGGTAGCACCACATAGAGCACATTGCAATAATTTAACCAAGGCACAGATAACTGTTGCCAGATCATACTGACTCAGGTAGTTTAGAACAATCTATAGGAGTTTGATTCCAACATTCAGTCCAATGAACGCAGCATTCATTTTTGTAGATTTCAGCCTACTTGAAATACCAGAAAAGAAGGGCGTAATTTATGATTTAGTAGTATTTTAGAATTGAAGGTTCTACGTGATGCAAATTTTAAATAACCATAACTTCGATTAGTATGGCTATCAAAGTATATTTCATCCAACACAAAAGTTGATTATTATGAAGGAAGGTTGGTTTGTTTATATATATTTTTTGACATTTGTTTCAAAGGACACAGCTTGTTAATGATATATAAAGCAATCCTATGGTCCCAGTAGGTCATTCCAGAGACCATAGGATTCTGCTATGACCTTGAAAGGGGAACTCTGGTATCCAATCCTCCCACCACTGCCATGGAAAGAAATGCACCAGCAGCTTTCTCAGGTTGCAAAAGTGGTGGAGAGGTCCAAAAGAGGGTGTGCCAACAGAGGGGGAGGAGAGGGGTCAGATATGAGGAATCCTAGGATCTCCCCAGCCTCAGCTGCAGCCCCCTCAGCACACCCGCTCTCATCCAGTCCATTATTGCTGTCGGACAACAGTTTAGCACTGAAACAGCTTCCTTGGCATCAGGTGGATGTAAACATATCTACTATTTAATTCAAGGGGGCTTATTTCCAAGTAAGCAGGCATAGAATTCCACTGTTATGGTAAATAAATAAATATAGTTTGAGAACTTCAGATGGTAAGAAATCAGCATAGAAAATGTTGTGGTTAATCAGTTGTTTCACCATAGAATTCTACACATGTTTACTAGGGATTAAGCCCTATTGAACTCAGTGAAATTTGCTGCTGAAAAAAAATGCTTAGTACTGCATTGCAATTAAGTTTATATAATTTGACAAACTAGCTGTAATGGAGATGAATTGAGACATTTAGTGTTTGGGTTTGGCCAGAACGATAAAATAAATCACTAGGAATTAACCCTTTTTTTGGTAATTAAGCAACACTACAGAACTGATAATGCTGGAAAATGAAACCGAAATTTTAAAAAACTGCTTTAATCCCAAGAATTATAAAAATTGAACTTTCATTCCATTTAATGGCTCTTTCATCACCACTGCTTTCAAGCATTTATTAATACGCTTGAAAGTTGTAATTCTTGATATATAGAGAGAGCAGATGATGAACTGCTGCTGCTGCTGTGCAACCTCCATTTATTCTGATGACTCTTACATAGAACTGCAATAAATGGGAGCTTTCAGCAACAATTCTAGATCTTTGGCAAGTGGTTTCCATAAGGTATGTACTTTCTACCAAAAGAAAAGTTATACATCTGAAGCATTCTGGTCAACCTCAAGTAACAATCCTTCAAGCTTTTACTTTTACTTTAAATAGGGTGACCATATGAAAAGGAGGACAGGGCTCCTGTATCTTTAACAGAAATGTAGGAAAGGGAATTTCAGCAGGTGTCAATTGAAGAGGGTGAAATTCCCTCTTCATCACAACAGTTAAAGCTGCAGAAGCCCTGCCCTCTTTTGTATCTGGCCACTCTACTATAGCTAGTGTAGCTTTAACTGTTGTGATGAAGAAGGAATTTCACTCACTTCAATTGACACCTGCTGAAATTCCCTTTCCTATATTACTGTTAAAGATACAGGAGCCCAGTCCTCCTTTTCATATGGTCACCCAACTTTAAATGAACAAACTCTGAAAAAATCATGCCTATAATGTCCTTTAAAATCTAATCACTAATTACTCATAGCTGAATTTATACAGTACTTTAGCCATTAAATTTCACTGAAGTACAAAATACATGTGTTGTGATGTCAAGGAAGATAACTGCAGGAAATAAGTTACTTTTCATGTATTTATGAGTTGTATACAATTAACAGTTTGGAGTCCATCTTTGGTTCAATACAAAATTTATGCATGCCTCCCACTATAAAATAGAAAAACCCCTCAATACAGCCTCTAATCTTTGCTCACTGAAGACCAATTAAATAGGTGAAACTTTCCCCCATTACTTTATCCCTGTGTCATGGAAAGCTTCACCTATTTAATTTCTGTGTATGCAGCTGCTGTAAATCAAAAGAGCAGGTTTGGAAAAATAGTTGTGAACCTTAAGAAAACTTGTATCTTCTCATTGCAATTGTTTCTTCGGTGCCCTGCAGTTCTGAAGTAGATTTCAGAAACAGTAGGTCATTGAACAAGAATACATTTCACTTTGTAAAGAAAACGTTTTTTATATAATTCAGCATGCATGATGCAACTTGATTTTTATGGATCCTTTGACTTTATAGTACAATTTTCAGCAGTAACATACAGTTGGTGAATTAAATGTATAAGAAGTAGTCATGATTGCTTTTCAAACCATCATCTACTTACAGTATGTAATGATAGTACTACAATTTAGAAGTGTTCAGGCCTCACCTACACTATTCATTTTAACAAACACTTTGCCTGGATGATAGTTTAGAATGGATAGTCAGTTCAGACATAATGCCAAGCCATGGTTTTCCTGACAGAATCCATGGTTTGAGCTTCTAGGCTTATTTTATTTTCTATCTGCTCAGCACTCAGCTTCCTTTGTTCACTCAATCTACATGATGTGGCAGCTTCTTTATAGCCTATAGTTGTGTGGGATTATTTTAAGGGATGATTAGAAAATCCAAATATATTTGTTATATACATTGTACTTAAAAGAACTACATACACAACCTACATGATTCACCCTCACTATTGCTACCCAGACAGCTCCTTTTTGCAGCTGCTCTTTCCCTTCCTCTGGTAAGGTTTATCCCTCCCCACAAACGGTTTATCCCTCCCCAAGAACGAAGCAGGGTCATGCCTGTTTCTAAAATCAGATATAACTGTTACTCATCAGCCAACCAGCCTGCTCATTAACACGTTATTCTTCCTGATAGGTACAAGGTTAATTCTACTGTGCTATACTGCACAAATATCTTTGTGTTCCAGGTTACTGTTTGGTTTCTTTTTAATAGTAGCCCCTCATGGCACATGGTGTACCACTTTTAAAACCACAAGGAAGATTCAAAAGGAGCTGTGATCCAGTAAACGAAGGTCTGCTTTTTAAACAAAGACACTCTGAAATTGCCACTTTGGTAAACCAAAGTAGCTTTCTGGGATTATGGCCATGGTTAATTAAATATTAGTTTCCCCTGGAGAAATGGAATGACGACTTACTATTTTTCTTAATCTTTCAAAAGCAATATAAGGGAAAAGAGTCAGTAAATGAGGAATAACTTTGAGCTCAGTATTTCCCTATCCACAAATGGATTTGGATTTCAGAGCATAGGTGTATAATTATACTATTCTTACTGCGTGCTGATTAGTTTCATCTGCTTATCTTTTTACAACCACTAAATCTATAGCATATCTTTCATAGTAGTTACACTTTAAGACTGCCTATAGGAAACATGAGTTCAGACACATTTCTGGCATACTAAAGGAATTAATAAGAAAAATTCAACACTGCAGCTTGTTGAGAAGCAATTTAAGGATCTGTTAGTCCAAACCTTTTGAAATCCTTTGCCTACTTTTATACGCAAAGGCAAAGTGTTATGTCCTCAACTGAAACTATTCCATTCCCCCACCCCCGTTTAACTACCTAATGCTCTTTCAGAACCAAGTATCCCATTATTATTATTATTATTTATTTATTTATATAGCACCATCAATGTACATGGTGCTGTACAGATTACACAGTAAATAGCAAGACCCTGCCGCATAGGCTTACAATCTAATAAAGTTGTAGTAAACAATAAGGAGGGAAAGAGAATGCAAACAGGCACAGGGAAGTGTAAACAGGCACCGGGTAGGGTGAGGCTAACAGTATAGAGTCAGAACAAACTCAACATTTAAAAGCTATAGGGAAAATACATCCCAGAATGTATATCTACAGACAAGACAAATATATTTTAACAAAGGAAAGCTTTTTTATTTATTTGGATTGAATTTGGAGGAAGAAAGCCCAAGTGAGTGATATGTACTATAGCTTGATGCTACTGCACAAAATGATGGATAGTAGAGCTAATTAGGATTCTTAAATATAACCTTTAGAAGGTTTTTTGCAATTCATTGAGCCATGGGCTTTCAATAAATAATGCATTTAATATACATTCACTCTTTGTTCATTGTGCGGAAAAGATGCTTTTTGTTTATCTCTCTAAATATTTTTTTTCTTATTTGCTCACTAGGAATGGGTTTGTAAATGGGGTTTACCTTATTTATTTATTTATTTATTTATTTATTTTAAAGATCTATATCTAGCCTTTCAGGCTACAAATCCTTTGAAGACAGTTTTCAAGTAACAGATACACATTAGCAAAATCATAATAAAAATATGAAAATGTAACTATTCATCAGGAGACTTCCCATAAGGTAGTTGGTAGTGGGGTGCGGGGTTGGTGGGTGGGCAGGGAGAAACAGACCAGCATGAACAGGCTCTGATGTGACCTTTGCCTACCTTCCTGCCCTTCTCTTGGAATTCTTCCCACAGGGCAGTTGGTGGTAGTTGGACCTGTGGGGAAAGTCTAGCAACAATTCAGTGCAGCTTACTTCTGAGCAGACATGTATAGGATTGCACTATTAGTCATTATTCATGTTTACTTGCTCCCCCAAAGCTATCTAAGGAAATCAGGATTAATCAAGAATAGTGGTTTCTGTAACACTTCCTTCCTCTTCCAAATACTTTTTCTTCCATTGCTGTGGTTTCTGAAATACTGTATGCTATTATTTCTCATATTTTCCATAGATTCTTTTCCCTTTGTTGCTTCGTTCAAATACTTTCAGTTCTCACTTAAAGTAACATCTGCAAGGCAAGGTCATCATTTTAATTTCATCCTCTTCCATAAAATCTATTCTTGCTTTCATCATTTAAGGAGACATTTATGTGCTAAAACCAAATTATTTGCTGATTCCATCACTGGCATTTTTAGGGGATATCTAGTACCCTGCATGCTGAATACTTACTAATCTATTCACAAGTTTCACATTTCCATCTTCCATGGTAGACTCTTGATAAATGGCATACTTTTACTAAAATAAACATGCATTACCTCTGAGCTTTTACTAGCAAATAGAAGCTAGCTTAATAGATACCAGTTGTTCTAAAGGCAAATGATTTAACCAGCAAAATGCTTGCCTGTTAAGATGTTTTCACCTACTATATAGCAACTTAATCCTATTTGAGTAGGGCTTTACACAGAAGTCCCACACATTTCGACAAACCCTAATCCTAGGTGTGTGCATAAGATTGATACAATCTAGTCAAATTTAGTTAACAGTAAATCCTACTGAACACAGTGGAACATTAATAGGAATGGGCTGTATGTAATGGATTGCCTTGACAACTTTGTTTCTCTGTGTGTTTTAAAAAATGTACAAAAGTAAAATTACACTGAAGAAAACCTTAATTTTATCCACCTCCTTTAAACTGATCCATATGCCAAAATATCACTTCAGTTACCACTGTAATTTCTGAACAGTTTTAACAGATCCACAGTTCAACTTAGGAAAATAATTGAAGGTAATTGATGGAACCAGTTGATGGTAAAAGTTGGTGGCTATAGTACTTTCACAAGAAAAACATCAAGACTAACATGGAATTTTTATGCTTAATGTTTTCCATATTCTTCCTCTATATCTATTATTTGGTGTATACATCTAACTATATACATTTCCCAGACATACTAACTTCAGTGTGGGCACCCTAACTCCAGAATGCCCTCTCCAAAGAGGCTTGACTTGCACATACACTTTAGTTTCCATCTCAGGTTAAGACCTTTCTATTTCCCCAGGCATTTTAGATTCTGTTTGGGGTTTTTTATTTATATATTTATTATTTTATTACATTTATATCCTGCCTTTTTTCCTTCAAGGAATTCAAGGCAGTGTACATAATCCTCCTCCTTCTCTCCATTTTATCCTCACAACAACCCTGTGAGGTAGGTTGGGCTGAGAGACTGTGACTGGCCCAAAGTCACTCAGTGAGCTTTCATGGCCGAGTAGGAACTAGAACCCAGATCTCCCGACTCTGAGTCCAACACTCTAGCCACTACACCACACTGGCTCACTTTTTATGCCTTTTGCCTTTATATATATATTGTTTAATTATGTTGTATTATGACTTTTTTGTTTTATTATATTATATTTACATGTTTGTGTGAATAGCTTTTGTACACCACCCTGGAATCCTGTGAATGAAGGACTATTACAAAATATTTGAAGTAAAATAAAAGATAAAGTAGGCTGCAATAATATAGTCCCAGGTAACTATGGAACTCAGTGAGCATTGATTTTGGGTATATATGCATAGGATTGCATTGTAAAAAAAAGTGTTTTCTTTACTGCAAACTTTCAGAGGCAGGTCTTGCTGAAATGTGGATTTCTTAAACCCCAGAATTCATACCTTCTAAGTAATAGCATCCTGTGACACAAAGGGGAGAGTTCCTCCTTTCAGACTACTCTTTTCAGAATTTACCATAATCCTTTAATGCCTGTAATTGGGTCTAGGTACCACAGTGACTTGAGCTTTAAAAAATACCTAGAGCTGCATAGAGAATGCTTGTGTTTTTCCAAATTCTAATTACAGCATAGAGGGGCAAAAACCTAGAACAGCTACATTTCTTTGGGATCCTTTTATCTTTGTAAACAAAAGAATTCCATTCTATGGTTTTCTTTACATTTCTGTATCATATTATAGGTAGACTAATATGGACGAATCATGTCTAATAGTAATTAGACAGCAACAAGCTTGCACTTAATCTTAGAGATGTGTAACCTACAATATCAGATGGAGCAGCTGCATGTGCTAGCACTATCATTATAAAACGTGTGGGATAAAGAATCAAAGCCAGTTTCAGTTTTAATCCTTTTGTAACACCATCCTACCAAACATTAGACAGGTAAAGGTTATACTGACGTTGACCCAAATTACTTTTAAAACAGCATGCAGTTTTATTCATTTTGAAGACTTTGTCATTGTAATTCCATCCCACCATTGTTTTTTTTATTTTTGTGCTAAGAAAACGCTATATAAACTATCACACCTGTTGATGGTAAAGGCTACTCAGGGTAGTGTTTGTCTGGGAGCATGGTCTGACTTGCCCATACAACAGAATAATTGTGGCACTTAGATCATATATTTCTGGTGCAGTACTACTTAGCATTGAGCAACTAAACATATTTAGCTTTCCCTCACAGGAAATTAAGGGATCTACTTAGTCCTACTTAGAGTAGACCATTGAAATTAATGGGACCGAAGTTAGATGAACATTGGATACATGTTTTGTTTGCAAACAGTACTGCCATTGTTATTATTATTATTATTATTATTATTACTTATTTATATAGCACCATCAGTGTACATGGTGCTGTACAGAGTAAAACAGTAAATAGCAAGACCCTGCCGCATAGGCTTACAATCTAATAAAATCATAGTAAAACAATAAGGAGGGGAAGAGAATGCAAACAGATACAGGGTAGGGTAAGCAGGCACAGGGTAGGGTAAAACTAACAGTAGAAAGTAACAGTAGAAGTCTGCACAACATCAAGTTTTAAAAGCTTTAGGAAAAAGAAAAGTTTTTAGTTGAGCTTTAAAAACTGCGGTTGAACTTGTAGTTCTCAAATGTTCTGGAAGAGCGTTCCAGGCGTAAGGGGCAGCAGAAGAGAATTAATTTAAAACATATCTATAGTAAAGTTCCATATTTAGGAGTTCCTCATTGTGATGTGTTTCATTTGCACAGATTGCAGATCAGCGAGTTAGACAGAAATAAAGCATCTAGGTACTAACCTTTGACTCTTCATTGTGCAGAGTAACTCTCGGTTAAGCAAGCTGACTGTTCCCAAGATGCCAGGCCCTGAAGTTGGCATAATTGTTCAGTTGTGCAATATTGCAGAGCAGCGGTACATGAGATACGCATAGATCTATCAGCTCATTTTTCTAGGGGTCTTTGAAAAGCAATGAGTACTCCTGTGCACAGTTACTTGAAAGTAAGTCCCACTGTACACAGTGACCCTGTTCAGACAACACACTAAGCCATGGTGGTTAAGCATTTTGAGCTAAACCTTATGGCTCAGCATGTTGTGTGAACCATGACTTAGCATGTTGTGTGTGAACCATTCCTAACCATGGTGGCTACATAACCATGCTTTAAGCACGCTCACTAACTATTTGCTGCAAAAGGGTTAGCAGCATAACTATGGCTTAGCGTGTTGCCTGAACTTCTCAGCAAATATGCATAGGGCCAGTTGGCAGAGATGTAGTTTTGACTGTTGGAAGTTGGTAGGCTTTTATCCTTCAATTTCAACATAACCATTATTCCTTCTTAAATTACTATGCTCGAAGGATTTTCTTTAGGGTGACTATGATGAAACTCTGGAAATAGAATCAATTATTTATTTTTCTATCCTGTCTTTTCACCAAAAAAAGGTGGCTACCAAGATTAACAAAATTAATTAAAAATTAAAAACCACAATAAAAGAAACAGCACCAATCAATTAAAACAGCTTCAGCAGCAGATCAACTTACATGCTAGAGGCCTGCCTGAATAGAAATATCTTTGCCTGTAGGCAAAGGACAACAGAGAAGAAGCTAAGCTAACAAAAATTCCAGACCCCAGGAGCAGCCACCAAGAAGGCCCTCCTTCACATCCACACCAAATGTGCCTATCATTGCAGTGGTACCAAGCGAAGGGCCTCCCTAGTAGGACAGCCTGGTCCCAAACCATCTACAGCTTTATAGATAATAATCAGCACTTTGAATTGTGCCTACAGACCAGTAGGCCAGTGAAGCTGTTGTAACAAAGCAGTCATGTGCTCTCTGGAACCATCCTCAGTCAAAAGTCTGGGCACAGCATTCTGGGCCAGCTGAATTATTTCCAATAAATGCAATCTTGCTCTGCATCTTCTAAGTCTAGACTTCCACCCGTCACAGCCATTAGTTATCCATGTCCCCAGAACAGAAGAAAAGAACGCAGGCTACAATCTGTGGACCTTTTCCTCAGCAGTAATTTCCAGAGTAATCTTATTCACATTAGTGGTTGCCTGTGCTCCAGGCACCTAGTTTTGTAGCCATTACAAACATTCACTTACATATTACTGTCTATACTTTGCTTTTTTAGGGGAAAGGTATATAGAAATGTTAAAGCATCCTGCTTCCAACTTTAATTCTAGGCTAGATTACTCAATAGCCTTTCCTGCCACATAATGCACTATATGTAACAAAATGTCCAGCATGGCAGCATAAACAATAAAGCAAAGTAAAATCTGTATTTTATATTTCAATTGATATATTTATTCATCTTGCTTTGTTGGATTGACTGTCAGCTGCTTGAGCCTGCAGAGGGACTATATACCTAAATCAGTTTTTAAAAATATATTAAATGGTCGAGTAGTTATAGTAGGAACCTATTTATTTGATGAAGAGCGGGGTCTGGCGCTTTCATAGCAGTTTCGCAATTCCTGTCTGCCTGTGTGTAGGGATCATATTACTGGAGATCACAAGGCTTTGGCATAAGGTCTGGAGTTCTGTCAAGAGGTGGAGTTTTTTATTTATTTTTTATGCAGGCTCATTCACTCCCCTGCCACTAGGGTAGTTTGCAGTCTGTACGTTTGGGTGGGGAAGAAACAGAGGCGGGTTTTTAGATTTGGGCCTTGATGAGGCACTACTCCAGAAGTTCATTTGAAATTCTCGAGTGACTGGAGTAAAGTATTCGTGCCGGTAGGGAATAGCTCCTTCAATAAGATGAACGGGTTATTGGGCCTGTTTAAAGCTGGCTTTGTCCTGGAAATGCCAAGCGTACTGGAAGCGTGAACTCCCCATTTCTCCAGCCTAAGTGTGAGGAAATGTTCAGGGAAGAATCGGTGGGGAGACTGCGTCCAGAGACGCAGTTTTCCCTCTACACGGCGAAGCACAGTCATAAACGGAGAAAACGAAATTGCTGCACCCCCTTCCGCCCCGAACTTCACCGTTGTCTGGAGTTGGGTGGTTTTCTCCTCTCATATATTCCTACTCCAGCTCCTTTCTAGAGTATTACAGCCCGAAGGGTTGCAGTCCCTTTGCTGACCCCTTCTTTGTTTCAGAAGAAACGGGCGAGGTTTTTTTTTTGGGGGGGGGGAGACTTCTCGCCTAAATACAACACACACACACCGTGGCTCGTTTTTCTCTTCCCGTCCGCCGATTTGGCCCGACGCGCAAAGCGCATTGCCGCCGCTGGCGCGCACCGACAAACCGAGTGAGAGCGCGCCGACTGACTGGCTGCCCCGAGGAATGCGCGGTATGCAGGAGGCAGGAGCAACCATTCGACGGGGCGGAGAGGGGGGAAGGGAGCGGCCGACGGCTGCTGCAGACGCAGAACCCCGCGCACTTTGGGGAGCAGCCCGCGCCCCGGGGTGAAAAGGCAAGCGGCGCCAAGTGCCCAAGATTCCTGTGTCGCCACTGCAGCTTGGAGGCGGTGCGGTGCTTCCACTGGGCTGTTCCCTCCCCCACCTCCGCCTCCTCTCGGTTGCGCGCTCTCTGTTTCTCGCTCTCTCTGGGCGGTGGTTGAGGCCGCTAGGAGGTGGGATCCAGTCTGCCGCTGTGGAAATCGCCACTGTCGCGCGGAGCAGGAGTATAGAGATCAATGAAGTGACTTTTACGGCAGGTTGGGTGGCTGGCTCTATCGGTCCGGTTTGGCTTTGCTGTTGCCCGTGATTTCGGGAGAGGGGAGGAGGTCGACGACGACAGGGCGCGTTGCATGAGAGACTCAGCCAAGGGAGAGGGGGGTGGAGGCGGAGGAGGCGTCGAGCCAGCCAGCGGCAGAAGAAGAGGAGCCCAGTCCCAGCAGCCGGGGAGGGAGAGGCGCTTCCCAGTGGTCGCCTCCCTCAATCGCGCGCCAGCCAAGTTGCCTCAAAAGTTGCTTCCCGTCCGGAGGGGAAGCTCAGGCTTAGGCTGGGCAATGATTTTCCCCAACAGCAGCAGTAACTCTGCGGGCGGCAGCAGGACTCCTTATAGGAAACAGGTAAAAAGTGTGTGCGGAGGGGGGGGAGATTTCAACTTGCCATGTTGGGGGGGTGGATATGGGAGTGGGGAGAGGTGGGGGGAGGGCTTGGCGAGAGGAAGAGGGGTGGGAACTTGCCGTAGTTCTGACTTGCTCTTGAAGATCCTGTGAACGAAACCTCTCTTCTCCCCCCCACCCCTTTACAGATAACAATCCCATTTTCTTCCTTTCCTCTTCCTTTTACTTTTACTCTTAAAGTTATGTCACGTTTGATCGCCTGTTTTTTTAAAAATACGACAAGATTTAAGCAATTAGGACATCTTTGCCTCGTTGTAACAGGCAGGAGATCCTAGCAACTCTAGCACCCGCACGGGGTGCAACGAATTTGTCTATCTGCAGCCCTGGCCAATTCTCAATCAGGCTTTTTTGAACACCCCCCACCCCGCGCAGCAAGTGTCCCCCTCGCCCCACCCCGCGTTCTGTTCTCTCTTAAAGAATTACTAGAGTCTGCGACGACATGAATTGGAAATCGAAACTTTAAAGCCGACAGTTTCCGTTTTAATCGAAGCAGCCAGGAGGGAGTGGGAACCCCAAAGCAAACAGAAAAACACATCTCGTGCTTACACACACAAGCTGAAAATTTGTATTGTCACGGAGTTTGATGTATCATGGAATAACACTGTGTTATCCCAATTAATTTGGGATAAGACAAGCTTTTTGCTTCAGTAATAAAAGAAAAATCCACGGAAGTGTGCAATTGATGTTCTTTCCCCTCTATATTCTGCATGGGAGAGTGGTTAAAATGTGTTGAGGGGGTAATTTACACAAAATCTCCGTAGCTTTGTTTCCCCTTCCTTTCTTCTCTTAGTCTCAAGATGCAAGATAATTTCAAATAAATACCACGGCTCTGTCTCAGTCTGACATGTTGATTTAATTGTGACCTAAGCAGGGACATTCTAGTAGGCCAAGCTCCTAGTATGGTTTTACCAACATCCTGTTCTAAAAAGGAGAGAATAGTTGGAGAGAGGATATGTAGCCATCTTCTAAACTCCCTGTTGTTCATTACTTAGCAGTTAACTTTCATTCGATTTTTTCCTTTGCTCCTCTCCACAAAATTATTTTTGCTTGTGTGTATATTTATTCAAACACATATATGTATACACATCCACACTTTCTCTGTTATGGGTGATCATCAGCAAGAAATGTGGCTTGGGGGACATACCTGGTGTGCAGTTGGACCTTTTGTCTGCCACTTGAAGGGAGTGAATCAGTGATTGTGATGTCTTCAGTGAGATAACAGTGTAAATAGTCAAAGCTTATAGTATGATGCTTGTAGTATTACAGGCATAGTAGAATCCTCCTTTGTTTCAGATTCACTGTGGTTAAATAAGGAAATAGCTATTGATGATGCACAATGCATACTTCTACTAAGAATTTAATGGAGCATTGATTTCATCTTCCAAGCTTTCTCTTCTTTTGATAGTGTTTGCAGATATTAGGCATTTCATGAAGCATTTTTAATCATGAACAAGCAAAACCTATTTTAATTGAAATTTAACTAACTTATTTTAACCAATATTTGGCAAGGATCAACTTTAGGTTTTTACTAAAGCCCTCCTCCATTCTTAAGAGAATTATCCCATGTGGATGATACAGTAAGGATAATATTATTTCAGCACCACATTCTGCAAATAGTATGTGAACAAATACTTGGAAGTGTTGAAGTCTGAAAAGCTAGTTAATTAAGCCAGGCACTTTTTAGAGTCTTGTGTGTTCATTGATTTGTCAGTGGCACCATGGGGTGTTAGTGATGAAAGGGGGGGATCACAGAAGGTGACCCTTTTACTGGGAGAGCTGTATGTTTTGCATGCGGATGTGAGTCGGCCTGCTGGTCTGGAACACACCGATAAGATGCTCTTCTTTTCACAGTGCACTCCTTGAATTCAAAGAGCTAAAAGGGCTGACTGAATCAGAAAAACAAACAGACTTCTCTTTCAATGGGGAGAGTGAAAAAAATGAATGTGTGGTCATTATGTGGTCCTAAGACCAAGGGTACCAAAGGCTCCTTTTATTGGCATCAAGCCATTCTTTGGTGAAACACTTCCCACACAGGGGGTTGAGGCAGGCTGAGTGTGCCTGCGTTCTAGCCTGTATAAGCTCCTGTTGATTTTAATTGGGGCAAACTGTGGCCCCTGATCACTCAAAAGTGCTTTTTATGATCTTATTTTTGTTGAAGTCTGTATCAATCCACATGATTAAAAATTAAGCGAAGTTGATGTGGTAGAGCCAATAGCAAATAGCATGCCAGTACAAGATTCCTGCTAATTCTTTTAGAAAATAGGAATGGTCTGTATATCATTTTTCAACAGGTGTATATTTCTCAAGTTTGTTTACTAGAGTGATTTAAGTTTTAAAAAAATAAATTGAAATATGCATTAAAATGAAATATCCACATTCTTGCCATACTTTTTAAGCAAATAAAATTTAAGGGTGGTTTATTTTTCCATGAAGCTCTCTTTTATATTTTATAAATACAATAACAGAGTCAACGCAACATAAACAAAGCAGATATTGCCTTATCTTTCCAAAACATAGTAAACAAAGTATGTGTCAAAATCTATGGAATTATTTTCAATGCAATTTTTAGCATACTTTACAGTGCAATTCTATCCATGTCTACTCAGAATTAAGTCCTGATGAGTTCGATGGGGCTTACTCCCAGGAAGTGTGTAGAAGATTGAAGGATAATGAGATGTCCTAGGAAAATAGGTTGTCCTTGGTGTGTACATTGTCCCAAGTTGCCAGGTTGTAGAGGATGACAATTTGGGACAATGTACATGCCAAAGGAAAGATACATTTTATCAGATTTAGTAGAAATAAATTGCATGGTAATTTCAAACTTTGAAAAATTGCCTATGTGTCTTCCACATGTGCATGAACATATTGGCACTTAAAGAACCTGTTCATGTTACGAAGGAATGTGTAATTACAATACTTTGAATAAGTACCTGCTGTGCTTCTTTTTGTTTCTCGTTAGTCATAGGAGCCAGTCAGATACCTCTTTTTTTCTGGTCAGAAAGAGATAGGTGGTGCCTATTCTTTTCCTGTGCTCTAGAGTGTTGTGGTAAGCAGTGAATACTGATCTCTGAAATCATATGTTAAACAGGATTTTCCTGCATCATGGAGAGAATGGAGCATGCTAAAGTACTTCTCTTGAACTCAGGTCAGACATTCTTTAAAAGCTGCTGAAGCCAGGGGGTAGCTCAATGACTGATACAGGTCAATGTAATGCAGTTGACATCTGTACATATTCTGCTTTGTCTAGTTATCTGTTTAGAGTTAAATTGTAATCATCCAAGCAATAGTAGCAATGTCTCTCAAAATTCTTGATGTTTTCCAGTAGATAATACTGCAAATCAAAATGGCATTTTACCAACAAAAAATGCTGCATTGGAGCACTAACTCTTTTCCAAAGAAGCTTTTTTTATTGAATGATTTTAGAAATTCCGTCTCTCTGTGTGTAAATCAGAATTGTATTTTTGAGACTCTCAGTGGAAATGTACAGAGAATAAAGGTGTTTTCACAAGTGATGCAAATAATGTTTTTTAGCCTTCAGTTTTGACTTGCATGAATGTTAGTGTGAGACAGAGCAGTTTTTCAAAAGTAGATTTACGTTTGACTTGCATATTGGAAAAATACAAAAATGGATTTATGTTTTTCTTTTAAAAGCAAGGTATGTTGGTTCATTCTGTGGACTTGTGTATCTAGAGCTGACTGGGGATTTTTAAGTCATTGTAGGCATTGAGGTTCCATTCATCTCAATTTCTTTAAATGGAAGCCTGATGGCAGCATGAGGCTAGAATAAAGTTGATGATGACATGTTGGTTTTGATTTTTCCCCCCTGTAGATACTGCTTGAGATGGGTTGGTTATAAGACAACCTGTTTTGTGAGGTGATACTTTTTTCTTCCTGATTTCAGCTTTGCCAAATAACACTCATTCTTGCTGTAAGTTGTTACATTTTGATGTGTATAATGTTTATCTCACCAGCGTAAGTAGATTTACATAGTTTGCTGCTTTCAAACAGATTAACTGGGCGTAGCTGCGCGTGAGGAATTCAACACTGATTCAGTGCTTGGCCTTGTTTAGAGGCTGGCATACAAAATTGTTGAGTAATCTTTGCATGCAGGTCTGTTTACAGCAGTGCCCAACTCATACATTTCAGATTCTGCTACAATTCCTAATATTGCCTTTGTCATCCAGAAGTGGTGAAAAACTATTTTGTGTTCCATTTTTTAAAATATATTATTGTTTTTAACATTTTTGGCTTTAGATTATATCATTGAAGCTTGACAGCGGTTTGCAATTCTGCCCATTATAAAGTTCCCTCTTCAATACTGATATTTTTGTAAAGAGAGTAGATATATTCATGGACATCTTCTGTTCAAATTAATATGTTTTATATAGAGTGTTATATGTTGTATATATTTGAAACGCAAACCCTTCTTACAACAGGAAGAAAAATTTAGATAAGTTTTGTAACTTGCAGGAAGTTTAACTACTTTTTTTGTAGTTAAATTGAAACTTGTAAAAAAAAAAAAGGTACACAAACATTTTAGGCATTGGGGTGCAGCTCATTTAATCAGGACTGCTGTGGAGTAAGGGATACTTCAGACATCAGTTTCCTGCACAGAAAGTCGTTTCTAGTACAGAATGTCCATTGTTAGATGTGGGCATCTCATGAGTATTTGTGTTCCTACAGACTCACATGAAGTACTTACAATGGAAGCTGTGGCTAATTGCAGCTTCCCATATGGATCCATGGAACAATAAAGGCATCATTATTTACATGCAGTTCTCAATCTTATTTCACATTTCTGAGTAGGTAATTTCATTTTCATTTGTTCAATACCATTATCTCTGTTTGTATGTCCATTCTAAGGAACAGATCTAAACTATTATTCCAAATTTATATGAATTGAACAAATGAAGTTCCCTTAGAGAGCAATATTTTGGTCCCTAGTCTGGGGTGCTATAGGATTATTCAGTTTCCTGGCTCCACGGTTGGAAACAGGGTTCTGACCTCAGAGCCAGAACATCATTCTCTCCACCCTCTCCTCCTTGAAGCCAGCATGGAGAGAACCACTCCACTACCTCTCTGCACTTACAAAAGGGAGCATGGAGATGGGAAAAAGGGCGTTCCTCCCATGTTTCAGGTAAATCCTAAATTGTCATTCTGTTTAACAGAAGCTCCACAGTTGTTTTCTTGTAAACTTCTTTACTCTGGACTATTTTTGATGCTGCTTCATTCGCACTTTATAAGGCATTGATCTTAACGTACTTAAGAAATGTACTTAGATTGTTTTATTGACTAGCCATAGATTTGACTGACCGGGTTCCGTAGTTTTGCTAAGCATAACGATACACATGCCACACAAGTGTCTTCTGCATGCATTTGTAGGTCTTCTGGGTAGGAAGAGATGGAATGACATTGGCAGACTTTCTCTGTGGTTTGGAATCAGTATCTTAAGGTTGTATCTAATTCGTGTCACTCTACTGAGAGAATGCTCTTCGACACCCCCACTCACACACACATCACCTCCTACACTGTTCTGAATGTTTTCCCAACCCTCCATAGCAGATTTTGGAGAGGAGGGGGCTGCAGAGGGGGCATATCCTTAAATCACCAGCCTGCCCACCCCTATCTTGCTCTCGGAAGCCTTCGCTGGATCAAAGAGCATTCTGTCAATGGAGTGACACCTAAAATGTCACCTGTGCATTGCATCTACACTTTCAGCATAGCTTTATGTCTGCTTATAGACAGAGATAAGTGCTACGTAGTTTAATGGGACATACTCCCAGGCAAGCATGCTTTAGGATTGCAGCCTAAAACTACCCTAAATATGTTAGCAATCTGTTACTTAGTGTCATTCTAATAGCAGATATCAGAGGTGAGGCAGGTGGCTACTAGGAGGAGGGCTTTCTCTGTTGTGGAATGAGCTCCCCAGAGAGGTCCGCCTGGCGCCTACACTGTACTCCTTTCATTGCCAGCTGAAAACCTTTTTATTCTCTCAGGATTTTAACACTTAATTTTAACTTAAATTTAAATTTTACTGTTTTAACTCTCTATTTTAATTTTATATCAATTTTGCTGCTTGGTTTTTATCCTGGTTGTGCTTTTTATACTGTATTTTGTATTTGTGCTTTAAACCTGTTGGTTGTTTTATGATGGTTTTAATTTTTGTGAACCGCCCAGAGAGCTTCGGCTATTGGGCGGTATAAAAATGTAATAAATAAATAAATAGATAAATAATTGTCCTTTTCTTTTCTTTTCCTCTTTTATTTAGCATAGCGGGATTTAAAAACAAGGTTTTTTTTGAGAAAAAGCATTCTAAAGGTTTGTGGAGATTGGAAACTGTACAGTAGTTATTAGAAAATGCAGCATACCTTCTTCCTATTCCCCTCCTCCCTAGCTTTCAAGGCATAATACATGGCTGAATATCATTAGTGCTGGTAGTATATTTTTATGCCTGGTGCATGCATTGTTAGACATGTAAATCACCTGGTACTTACATTATGGTCTTTTTGGTGCCAGGTCAAAACCATTTCCCCCAAGTTTTTAGCCCTTCAGTTTAAGTCAGTGCATTTTTACATCTTTGCACTGCTGCTGGCTTTTAGCTTGATTATTACTTTGGTTTTATTCTGTTTTAAACTTATGGCTATGTTATATTTTATGTTATTGTATTGTATGGTTTTAAGTCTTGTAAACTGGCCAGAAAGCTTCAACTAATGGGAGGTATATAAATGTAATTAAAAAAATCAGAAGTTAATTGCCTCCTACCTGCAGCAGATGACTGCTGTTTTGTCACTAGGTATAATCAGAGTTGCCAGAAATACATATTGTTTTTCTTATATTGGACACAATATAATTGGGCAGTGTCCAATTGTGTCATTCTGCTGGTGCAAATGAAGTTGTGCTAGCAAAAACAGGTTCTGAACTATGCGCAAGAAGGGAACCTAACTAAAGTTACATTTGTACAACCATGTGTACAGCCATTTTTGCAATTGTTTGTGAAGACCTAATTTGTAAGCACTTGCACAATAGAAAGATTTGACAGAACTTCCCTCGCATTATTTGAGTTTACAGAATGGCTTTGGATTTATTTATTTATTACATTTCTATACCACCCAAAAACCGAAGCTCTCCAGGTGGTTCATGACAAAATGCATCATTAAATACAGCATAAAATTTAAAAGGCTTAAAACTACAGTATAAAAGTACCAACTATAATTAAACTTGGCAGCAATGCAGTGATTTAAAATACAATAACAGATTTTAAACAACAGACCTGGTGCCAGGAAGGACACAACATAGGCACCAGCCAAGCCTCTGGGAAGCTCATTCCACAACTGGGCTGCCACAGCAGAAAAGGCCCTCTTCCTGGTAGCCAGCTGCCTCACTTCCTTTGGCAGGGGCTCCAGAGAAGGACCGCTGAAGATGAAATTGGTTGGTGTTAAGTACCAGTACGATATGAACACCTCTTGTAATTCTTCCCGTTCGGGAGAGGCCATAGCTTAGCAGTGAGCACATGTTTGACAGAAGGAGCCAAGACCTCCTTTTAGTCTGGGGCCAATTGTCCAGCAGACCCAGGTATTATCCGAGGGAGTGGGTCGCCCTGCCCATTTTTCCTCTCTCCATGTAGAGAGAGAAGCACACACAGAGCTCCATGCTTCTGTCTGCGTAGAGAAAGGGAATCAACTGGCACTTGGAGGAGCATTTGCTCCACATGCTAGCTGTGTTGGGTGTCTCCTTCACATGTGGCAAGCTGCCCTGAATGGGGCAGTGAGTGGGCCATGAAGGAAGGCACTTGGTCAACTTCACAGCTGTTTCTCATTCCATACAAATGGAATGAGAAGCACAAGCAAAGCAAGCTTCTTCATGCATTATCTGAGGGTGCAGCTCAGCACACTAAGGGAAATCCCTTTATCTCCAATCTGGTTATCTCCAGTTTGTGATTAGAGATAACAAGGGGCTCTGCTTTGCACTGCTCACCCTCCCAGTGAGAGATCTGAGATAACAAGTGGATTCCTCTACCTGCCTCCTCCCCAAGCCACTGGTAGCTTCCAGGCCTGCTGGGGCACTTGGAGGAAAACAAAGCCTCTGTGGGTTAGTTGGGTGAGATGGGTGGGTGAGATGGCGAACCTCTGTGGGCTGGATTCGGCCTGCAGGCTAGAGGTTCCCATCCTTGCTCAACACACAGACATTCACCAATTCAGTCTCGAGCATCTCCAGAATTATACTGCTGAAATGAAGAAAGTCAGGGTATGTGGGGAGAACCAGGAATGGATTTTTGTTTGGAAGGACAGATCTGGTGCCCAAAACAAATTCCTGGTCTCAGAATTCTTAAGTGTGTGTCTTTTGCACCTGGCTCCAGTGATCTCAAGTTTCTTGTGAAAAGCAAAGTAGACCCCGCAAGCCTGAAGTCTGCCCCACCCCTCAGTGGACCATCCTAGGCTGGACAAATGGCCTGACCATGTATGAGGCAGGTTCCTGTGTTCCTAGCAAGCCAATCTCTGCATCACAATGTGGTGTATAGCCACTGTATTTTGACTGGTGAAACACTCATCTCAGGAGTGAATGCTGGTAAATACCACCGTGGTTACAACTGTCAAGAAAGTGTTCATGTCTAGGAGGCGTCTGCTTTGCTGTCTCAAGCAGCTGTTTCCACTTTATGAAGGGAGAATACTCAAGAGAGAGGATCTCAAACAAAAACTATTCAAAGGAATACTTTCCAAAATAATGAAAATATTCTCTATTGGGGAAGATGCCCGAGGGTTTGTACTTGACTGAATGGAAAGAAGGGGGCTTAAGCAATTGCCATAGGGGAAGGATACATTTGATGATTGCATTGCACTGTGATAAATTTAGCTGCACCCTGCAGAAGCCTCTCAATTTGCAGTTTCCTGATGCAACAGGAAAGGGAAGGGATGTGCTGCAGACAGACGAGAGAAGTGGGTGGGGAAGCATTTGGTAATTCAGCAGGGAGTGTAAAGCTGGCAGTTTCTAACTAGAACACTGCAGACTTCCTAGTACAGGTTTAAATTAAGTGTTCTAAAGTTGCATTCATGCTGATGCCATGCTCTGCTCTTAAGTCGACCTATTCAGTCTTGATCTAGCAAGAACTAGATAAAGCTGGCAAGAAATCAGATGAGAATATATGGGATATGCTGCTTTAAGAGCATCCAAACAATTTGGCATCATGCACTGTTCGGCATTTTGGATATATGAGTGCAAAGTGTTAGTTGTGCCTGGGGTAGTTGTTGAGTTAATTTAGTTGGACTTTATCCTGCTCTAGCTAAAAGTCTGGCAAAATCATAACTTATTTTACATCTAATAAACATATCCTAACAAGATCCCCAAGTAGGCCTTAATTTTCCAAGCCAAAATAAGGAGCTCTACTCACTTCTGTAACCTTTTCAGAATGCAGATAGCAATAAACGGGTGAAGTTCACGAGTGCAGAGCAGCCACTCCTGAACATCATGGCTTTTTTGAAGCAATGTCAATAAAGGATTGTAGCCAATGTTAGTCTTGCTTAGAGGAGAGTCATTGAAATGAATGTGACTTCAGATTAACATTGGATACAACCCCAAAGTTGCTATCTTTATTTTAATTAATAACCTGCCTGCAAACACACAGTGACTGGGTTTGCATGATCACCACAGCTTATTGCATGCTGGCAGCCATTTTGAATATTCAACTCCCACTGGGGGTTGACACGGTTTGTTGTGTTATTTGAACCCAGGCAGCAGGGGTTGTTTTAGTGTTAAATAGTCCTCCAAGAACCTACGGTCTGTCAAATAATCCATGGCCTGCAGATATTTGAGAGTTGGATATTGAAAATGGCTGCCTGTATGCACTACAACCCACCTTGGTTCAAATAAGCCATGGTGGGCTGTGGTGATCATGCGAACTGCCCCAATGACGTTAGCAAATTGGGTACGTTGAGGGTTTGTTTTGTTTGGGCAGTGGAAATCAAGGGCAATATTCAGCTGGGGCCTTGTGAACACCACCACAGTTCCAGTCCACACACAGAAGGCCCTGCCCACTCTGCAAGTGGCCCCTATCACTTGGGCGATGCAGTGTCATGGTTCCGGGGGCAAGCCCCGAAATGAGCAGAAATGTTCATTTCTGGAAGTGGGAAGGTCGCTGGAGCCCTGCCCTTTGAGTGTACCTGAAAGCACAATATCGCACTCTAGAAATGCTACGGGCCGCTTGCAGCATATGAATCCGAATTGGTAGGGCTGGCCACACGTGGTAGACCCCAATTGGATACTGCCCTGATTCTCCCAAGTTGCAAAAGCTTCCTTCCCTGGTCAGCTGGTGGCAATCCTTTCATGGCCCTGGCTTTGAGGCTAGCCTCTTGACAACTGAATCTGCACAGTGTGTTCTTGCTGCCAACGCATATGCACTAACTCGTCAACTTTAAATGTTAGCTGCTTTTATATTTTTATGGTTTTAAATTTTGTATATTGGTTTTTAATGCCCAGTCTTTTAATTTTTGTAAACCGCCCAGAGAGCTTCGGCTATAGGGCAGTATATAAATGCAATAAATAAAATAAAGTTTCATTTTTTTGTGAGAAGAGAATTGCTTTAACTTTAGCTGACTCACATCACTGAATATATGGGCACCTGAGCAAATGTTCCTGAATATATTCTTGCCTTCCCAATCTATTCATATGTTCTGCAACAGGTGCACAGAAAGTGGATCTCAACTGCTAGCCTGACTGCATGGTTGATGCAGGAATGGTGGGTATTCAACCTGCTTTCTGCCCACCCCTGTTCTACATTGTCCTAAACCAAGTGTGGGGAACTGTGGCCCTCCAGACGTTGTTGGACTGCAACTCCCTCTAGTCATAGACAGCATAGCCAATGGTGAGGGATGAACAACTTCTAGAGAAGCACACATTCCCCTTCCCTGCCTTAAGTTCTGTCTTTAAAAGTGCTGGTATGGTGAGAGGTAGAAAATAAATACCTGGGTGCTGAGGGAGGCGTGGGACACCCAACTAGTTTTCTTTGTGTTGCTGCTTATGAAGAAGTACTTCCAACTTTGTAACATCTTAACCTTTCCTTGTGTGGTTACAGTTTTGCTCGTAGTGTACTAGGCCTGGCAACTGACTCTGCTCTCATTTTCCTGCTTGCAACGCTGTTGCGTTTTGATTCACTTTCCTTATTTATAAGTAGGTCTCTTATCCATGGATGTGCTGGGTGTAAAAACATGGGAAGGATTAGGCCTGGAAATGACAGGTCACCTACACCTGGGAAGAGCCCCCTGAGGTTGGCTAGAAAATCCTTGTCCATCAAAATAATCCCTAGGAGGGACAGAATTCGGTCCCTGCTCCCAGTGAAAACCTGAGTCCTTTTCAGCCTGAGCCCTGTAAGGAGCAGATTTGCTTGGACAACTTGCAACGTGATCTACAATCTCCAAGATACATTTATACCACAGGTAGGCAACTTGGTGCCCTCCAGATGTTTTGGACTACAACTCCTATAACACCTGACCATTTTGTCATTTTAGCTGGGGCTGATGGGAGTTTTACTCCAAAACTCAATGTTGAAGCACATGCTCTGCATGCAAAAGGTCCCAGTGTCAGTCCCCTGCACCTCTAGGTTAGGCTGGGGAAAACTCATGGCCAAAACCCTGTAGAGGCAATTGCCTATCCGTATAGACAGTACTGAGCCAAATGGACCAAGGTAGCTTCCAATGTTCCTACCTTGTCCCTTCACAGTTGAAAGATTTTCTAGATCAATTTTAGTGCAGCAGCCTCTCTCCAGCTTGGCTGGTGGTGCCACTTTAGTAGCCCTGTCTGTAGCCCCAGGCCCTTGCTTTGGCAGCCTTGCTCACATGGCCATTCTTCTTTTCAGCTTATCAAAAAGACCTGTAGTTTTCAGTGAAAGAGTTCAGATGGACACCTTGATGTAGTTTTTAAAAAAGAAAGATTTGGAGCCCTTTGGTGCCACAATTGTGCTGTTCCTGGGAGATGAGCAAGTTCAGCAGCTGAAGAGTGATGGTAATTTCTACTGTTGGTCATAGGGTAAAGATTATTTCTTTGGGGAAATATAGCCATGCCCATGCCAAATCCTGCCATGAGACTGTCCTCGTACATTATTTGTTTGTTTGCTTATTTATTACATTTTTATACCACCAATTCGCCAAAGCTCTCTGGTTGGTTCACAAAACGAACTTAAAAGCATAAAATACAATAACTTAGGAAAGGAAAGGAACCTCTCTTGCAAGCACTTGAGTCATTGCTGACTCCTAGAGGGACGCCTGCTTTCACTGACATTTTCTTGGCAGACTTTGTAGCGGGGTGGTTTGCCATTGCCTTCCCCAGTCGCAGTTAACTTTCCCCCAGCTAGCTGGGTACTCATTTTACCAACCTCGGAAGGATGGAAGGCTGAGTCAACCTGAGCTTCCACTGGGATCGAACTCAGGCCATGGGGAGAGTTTTGGCTGCAGTAACTGCTGCTTACCACTCTGCGCCACAGGAGTGAAGCATAAAATCAAAACCATAAGTTTAAAACAGAATGAAACAAAATAAGGAACCAAGATAAAAGCGGGCAGCAGTACAAAGAATTAAAACCACAATAATACAACTTTTAAAACTGAAGGGCTAAAAACCTTGGGAAAATAAAAAGATCTTCACCTGGCACAGAAAAGACCACAACATAGGTGCCAGGTGAGCCTCTCTGGAGAGGGACATTCTACAAGCAGTGTGCACCACTGAAAAAGGACCTCTCCTTAGTAGCTACCACTTCACCTCATTCAGCAGAGTCATCTGGAGAAGTGCCTCTGAAGATGATCTTAGGATCTGGGCGAGCATATGTGGAAGGAGATGACAATGTTTATCATACATTGATTATTCTGGAAAATTCATAGAGATGTGTTGGGTACTTGCTCCAGTATTTAACATTTACATTGACTCCATATTAGTTTCAGTGGTATGTTGCTGGTAAAATAATTTATTGTTAGTATACTTGAGCGCAACTAATAATTAATGCAATTATGTAGACTTGCTGTATGGAAGCCCAACCAGATGATGCATCAAGATGTGCAAGAGCCTCATATTGAGAAACAAATAAACATTATAATCAGGAGATGAGAAGTTAGAAAAGATATACTTCTTATTTATGGCCGGTTGACAGGTCCTCTTATGCAACTCTTTCATAGAATTAATATCCTTGTGAAGGATACTATCATTCTTGCTCATGGGTGTAAGGATCTTGTCAGTTCAGTCTAAATACATATGTTGATCAGTCAAGCGCCCTGTGCAAACATCTTAAAGGGATAGGCCCTATTAACATGTGGCTTTATTAAAATAGGATACCGGTTGGACAACCTATGAGTTAGCCAGTTTCCTTGAAGTGAGCAAAGAGAGCTAATAGTGGCCTGGTTCAGACAACATGCTAAACCATGCTGCTTAACCACAAAATTCCCAAAACCATTTTGTGGTTAAGCAGCATGGTTTAGTGTGTTGTCTGAACCAGGCCAGTGAGGTGTTTTGGGTGGGGGAGTTGCCTGAAAAACAGTTTTATAATTTACTTTGAAATGGATCGGTTTCATGATCATTTATCCTACCTCTGTTTAAGACTAAACATGTTTCCTTTTGTTTATCATATATTACATTTTTATTACTCTTATGTGACTTTTAGTGAAAATCATATCTTTAGTATTCTTTAGCCAAATCACCCGCTGGTAAATGTGTTCAGCACTGCAGCAGTAATCAAGATTGTGACATCATTGAATCACCACTTGAGTATGGATGAGGCAAACTTGATTACTACATGGTGTTCTAGAATTAATCGTTTACTTATTTGCATTCAGTGTTGTAAAAGCCTCAAGCTACATTTGGGGCATGTATTGAGATCACGTGGATTTTCTGTCATGTGATAAATAATGCTGCTGATAGAACACAGGGATTGTTTGTACTTGTGGCTACTTATCTCTGAGTAGCTAGGTCCCTTGTATGACATGTCAACCCAGCCACTTCAGACTAAATGAGGTACAAGTTAATCTCACTGTGAACTTGTATGTTGCTTCTGGTTCATCTGTATCAAATACTTATTGGGCAGTATCCATTACTGCCACTGCACTCCTACTGGTTCTTGTTGCACTTGTGAGACCCACCGAACCCCAAAAATGCTTGTTTCTGGAATGGGACAGATCACGGAGTTTTCCTTCTGAAACAAGCATTTTGCTCACTTCTGATCGCTGTAGGATCTGCTAGCTTCCCGTTACATTAGCAGTCGTGTCCTGCCCATTGATTGCTTGTTCAGTGTAACACATACATTTTTGTGGTGGAACGCAGTAATACCTAGTACTGCCTACTAGTATTTATACTTCTTTAAACTATGTTTATTAGTGAAGCAGGCTACTGTTCAAAATGTTAATGTTAAATGCATATTACAATAAATTCATTCTCAGTAATCTAATCTGACTGTATTTTTATTTATTGTTTCAGGATGGTATAAACAAATTCCAACTTGACTTAAATCTATCAATAACGTTTATATTATGTAGGCTGCTGTTCTATAAACACTTATCTGGGAGTAAATCTCATTGAACTCAATGGGGCTTATTTCTTAGTAGACATGCATAAAATTGCACTGAAATTATTTTGACACATACAATTGTTAATAGTCTTGTCTATTAGCATAATACCCTAAATTTTCTGAAGCCATTCTTGCCATGTGGTGACAATTATCCTCCCATTTTATGTAATGAGCATCTTGGCATGCCTTTTGCTATTTCCCTCTTTTATCAAGTGGTATTCATCCAGAAGAAGAGTATGAAATCAGATTATTATTATTATTATTTACAATATTTATATACTACTCAATTATCTAACACAGATTCCAGAGTGGTGAACATAGGTATAAACAATAAAAGAAAGAAGATTAAAAAGCAAATAAAAATGGTTCAATTTAAAAACAAAGGAACCAGAGAAACAGTGGCTGGTAGTTAAGGAAGGCTTCTCAAAACAGTTGTTTACAGGAGGTGCCAGAAGCAGCCTAGTGTTGGTGCTTGCCTGACCTCCAGGGGCAGAGAGTTCCACAGAGAAGGGGCCACTACACTAAAGGCTCTTCTCCTGGTAGATTGCATTCAGACCACAGGTCCATGTGGAACCACCAGGAGTATGCCTTCCGATGACCTCAGTGATCGGGCAGGATGGTAAGAGAACAGAATTGATAGCATTTACAAAATTTCTTAGTTGCCTCTTTCAATGGCATTTTAGATTTTGTTTTTATTATTCAGGGGGGAAACCCATCATATATTCGTAAAATAAGCTATTCTAGCATAAATCTCTAGCATTGCATAGTATTAATCTGAGCTAGTGCATAATACCATTGAATAGTATGTTTATAAAAATGCTCTTTAATTGTAACTTAAATGAGATCTTTGCATCAAGATACACTACCAGTCTTTGTTAGTAATTTAATGTTCTCTAATCTTTTCCCCCCAGACATTTCTAAACTTTTCAGTAAAGGAGTTCAAGTTTAATTAACATTGTATAAATGTTTAATGACAAATTATTTCCTTTATTATTAAATATGAATAATGATCAAAAATCTGTTGGCTATTTATTTATTTATTGCATTTTTATACTGCCCAATAGCCAAATCTCCCTGGGTGGTTCACAAAAATTATCTACAAATATTATATTGGCTAGATTTTTTTGATATTTTTTTTGGTAAATTATAATTTTAATTTGGAGTTGCATCCACTTGTTCCCTTCTTCTGGACCAAGGCTGTAGAACTTGTGGCCCTCCAGGTGTTTTGGCCTACAACTCCATGAACTGTTACCATTGGCTATGCTAGCAAGGACTGATGGATTCCTCCGGAGGATGGAATACATCCAGAGAAAGTGAACTTTCAGATGTAACCCACTGGAGTAAAAATAATTAGCCCTTTTTCAAAGCTTAGCCTTATGTCTTCAATAGTTATTATCTCGTTATACAATTTACAACATCTAAATATGTTACTTTCCTTTCAATTTGAAAAAAAATAATTGTTTTGGGGTATTATAAATTCATCTATAGTGTCACCAATATATGCCAGGGAAATACCTGATGGCAAAGCCAATTTATATTTTCCCCATACCTTAATGATACTTGACCTTATCCTGCTTCCAGTATGTGTAATTGTAGGACTGACCTTTTTAAAACCACATAATCCATTCTCTCAGGCAGGACTTGTAATCCCTTATTACAACAGTTCAAAATAGATAAGTGTGTATACAGTGACAAGATGGAGCAGAATGCAATGCCTTGAGTAAGGCCAGAATGAACATTGCTGCAATTACAAGGATGCTGTAGTTGCTATATCACCACTTTCCCCAATACTCTCGGGAAATGCATGTGCAACCATGTGCAGTTCATTTTGGTATACAAGACTTGTTTGGTGCTAAGAAGATCATAACTTCCCCATCTGCTTCTACCCAGCAGAATTAAAACAATCTATACCAGTTGATCATTTAGTGTGGTATTGCTTCAAGTAGTGTATCTTCAAATACCCACAAGTAGAAGGTTTTCTAATCTTATTTTAAAGAAAATGCTCTATAGCTGTAGATAAACTGGGTTAATTTCTCAAATATTTATTTCAAGATAAATTTTAAATATTACTTTTGTCTTAGGTTGAATCATGAACTGGTTAGTGTCCTGGAACTTGCCAAATGTGTATTTTCTTGAAAAAATAATTTTAAATATTTTATTCAGGTGAAGCATAAAATCCAGGCAATTTGTGCTTAAATGCATAACTTTGTAGCAATGTTTTTGTAGCAATGTAGCAACATCTGAACAATGTTTTTAGAACAGCTGAAAACATATCCTTAAAATCTGATAATGGCTCAATAAATGCTAATGACATTTTGAGGTAGATTTCTTTTAATTATTATTAATTTTAAAACTTCACTCAAGAAGATTGTATCATCTTAAAGCAAGTTTCTTGTATATTCTACCAAAGAATTGTTCTCTTGCAAACACCATCCATTTCAGAGAGACTGGCCCAGGCCTGATGCTTCTTTGATGGTGTAGAATTTCTAATGCATCTGCTGTTGTTCTGTGATTCATAATTTCAGAGTAAAGAGGAAGTGTTGCAACACATTCTCTAAAACCAAGATGTTCCTAAGAAAGATGATTCTCAGAAAGTTTGGGAATTTAGCTAGGTCAAACGTCATGTTCAGTCATAACATTTTGGAAGCTTGACTTGAGCTTAAGAAACTTAACAGTGCAGTTTTATACATACTGTATCTACTCAAAAGTAAGTCCTATTGAGTTCAATGGGACTTACCCTCAAGTAAATGTGTTTAGGATTCCAGCTCTCAAGTAAGTGTGATTAGGATTCCAGCCTTACAATATTTTTCAGGAGCCCTTAAACTAGAATCTTTCAAGATTCTGATGTTTGTAAACCCTTTTCAGTGTCACCAATGAAAATACATCATTTCACTTACTAACTTGTTTATTCTGTGTGACCAACATAACTAAAAAAACACCAACCCTCTGGTTTAAGACAAATGTATTAGGTAAATGGTAAATCTACATGCAAATATTGGGGAAAATCCTAAGACATTGTGACAAAAACATTTCATTTTCTTAAGACCCAATTCTTGGGTTTTGCTGAAGCACCAAAGACAATGGGGTTAATGTTAAACTTATTACAGATGCCTAATGTGAAATTCAGCACAAATGTTTACCAAGCTCTGGCTGTTCTTACTAACAACAGATTTTTTTCCCAGAAAAATGACAAAAGTGTAATAGCCTTTTCTGAGTCCATTGGAAAGAGGCAAAGGTTCCATGTTCAGTACAAACAAACATGATTGATTCAGATTGTCCTATTTTTGGTGTTCGTGTTGGAATTGCCTCTGAAACTGCTCAGATCATATAAGCCACACACACACACACACACACACACATCAATGGGAAGCTCCATGGAGACTTCAAATAGTTCTGCATTAAAGGAATGTTTAAGATACATTTTCTCTGAATAACTGGACTTGTCAGACTACATTTGCATCCTGTTATTCTTCTCCTTTCTTTCAAACTGCCATTAGGATGCAAAAATGCTGCACTAAAGATATTCTAAGGCCTTAGCTAGACGTGGCTTTATCCCGGGGTGAACCCCGGGATCGTCCCTGTGTGTCCACATGATGCACAAGGGATCTCGGGATCAGGGAAGGATGATTCCTCCCTTGCCCCGGGATAGAGCCCTCCACTTTGGGTCTGTTTTTTCTGCAGTCTCGGGCTTAGCCACGGGTTGACCCAGCTCTGTGCGATTCCTTGCGCAGAGCCGGGAGCCACGCACAGGGTGCAGCGCTCCTCAGGAATGCTGCGCCCATCGGGGGTAGGGCGGGGGAAACAGGGAAATTAAAGTATTTTTTTTAAAAAAAAACTTACCTTTTAGCGCTTGAGCGCTTGTGCGCTCCTGTTGCTTTAAAAAAAATAGTGGGTGCGATGCCTCTCCTCCTGAGGTCATCGTGCCTTATTTGTAAATGGAGGAGGGATCTCACTATAATCACATCGTGGGATCCTCCCTCCTCTGTTGTGGGTTAAAAGGTAGGTCTAGCTAAGGCCTAAGATTCATCTGATTTTTTTTGGCAAATTCCTGGTGTTGGTGGCACTAGGGTTGTTGCTAGGTTGTTTTGTCACAAGATTTGACCACAGGTGGATTTTTCTGTCTGATACAGGATCTGCCATGTCTCTATTTATTTTGTTTGTGTTTGGGGGTGAAAAATGTGTGTCTGAACATAGGGGGACGAAGTTGTATCTGTGCATGTGAACTTCGCTGGTATATTTATTCCTGTCACTTCAGTTATGATAAAGCATGACTGGCTAGGAAATGTGAGCGTTGTAAGACATTTCTTTGTCAAAACATGCATAGAATTTCACCCTTAATATGCTGAATCTGAAGGGCTGTCTACTCCCATAGAGCCTACCCATGCGTTAAAGTCTGGATGTTGTCACCTTCAGAAATATGTGTGGTGAGGAGCAATAGGTGTTGCCCTGGTTGTGGAGAGCTGATCCATTGGACTCTCAGATGGCACTGAATTCATGAAAAGGCCGGGTGAAGACACTTCTATTTTCTCTTTTTAATTGATAAGTTTATTTCTGCTATGTTCTTGTTTTACAGTCACTTTTATTCCTGCTTTTTTATCTACTTTTTTCTGCTGTTGGTGTCATTCTTTTATCTGGCACTTCATGTGAACTTGTCTAAAATTATTTTATTTGTATTCAGTCACGCTGTCTTAGAATCTCTTTAAATAAATACATAATGATAAGTCAGGATTCTTTCCTTACTGTGAATGAACATCATGCTGGTGCATCCTGATAGTTTGCTCTCCACTTCACGTGAGTGAGTAAAATACTAACAAGGAAAGGATTGTTTCTTGTGATGTCTGAACTGGGATACCAATTTGTTGCTCCCAAAAAAGCCACAATTCATGAGACAGCAATAAACCCTGACTTATAGTTAAGTGCAAATGTAGAGATACTATTCCTTTGAATTTTTGGACATTCTATTGTTATACCATTCTACTTCCTATATCCTTGCTCTTCCTTCATAATAATGAGCCATATCCCAAGATCTGTCCTGTATTGGTGACCAATGTACATGAAATACCTGCTAAATAGAGATTGCTTTAAAGTGCTCCTAGTGAACTCTGGACTCATCTACACCAAGCAGGATTTAGTGGTATGAAAGTAGTATATGGTATGTGTCAATGGGCCCCAACAGTTGTCAGTGCACTTTAATACCACTATAAACAGTAGTGTGGCTCCTGCCTTTTATATACTACTTCCATATTTATTTATATTTATTTATTTATTTTATTACATTTATATACCGCCCCACGGCCGAAGCTCTCTGGGCGGTTTACAACAATTAAAAATAGTAAACATTAAAAGTATACAAAAATTTAAAAATACCACTTTCATAGTGAAATATCCTGCTTGGTGTAGATGAGGCCTCTAATCCATCAAAGTTTATGCCATAATATGGATTATAGTAATGTATTTTATTAAATAAAATTTAAAGAAGTAAATGTCTTGATGCCACAAGACTTTCTTTCTACTGAAGAAAAAGGCTATCCACTGGTCCTTTAGTAGTTCTATTATGCAGTATGTAATACAGCACAAACAGGGAGACACTAGGTTAGAACATAGAAACCACATGTGAAGTTGAGCTGCACAATATGTAGTTCCCTCTGATCCACCCAAAGATTCCTGCAGTGACGCTGCAAATGCAAGGAGGAGTCAGCTGTGGAAATCACTGGGGAGGGACCTCGTATGAACAAACTTAAGCATCCTTCCACTTGTGCAGAATACTGTTGAATCCAAACCAGTGATTTTGTGATGTAGCTTTCTCAGTAGTTTGCCCTTGAACCTCACCCTGAACAATAATGGGGTGGGTGGAAGGAAGGAAGAATATCTGTGGTTAAAGGTTTAGTTGATTTAAATAACCCTGTCCAGACAACATGCTAAGTCATGGTTAGGCTGCTAACCCTTTTGTAGCAAATGGTTTGTGAGCATGTTTAAATCATGGCTATGTAGCCATCATGGTTCAGAATGGGTCATATGTCACACTAAGCCATAATGTTTAGCTCAAAATGCTTAACCATCATGGCTTAGTGTGTCATCTGAACAGGGTCATTGTGTTAAACATTTCAGGTGTAATATAAACACTCTATCATAAGTAGGAGCTAACTGGGAAAGCAGTCTGTTTCTGTCTCTTTTTATCATAATTTTGTATACATTTGAAATACCTTCTCTGCCAAAGAGATCAGTGAAATACTTGTTAGCATAATGTTATTACTACTGTATCTCAGTCTTTGAAAATGCTTTCTAGCAAGTGGTTATTATGAAGGGGCTAAGTGTAAGAAAGTTAAGTTTGGATTTAATGCTATTTTTAAAACCAAATTCAAGTATTTGAATTTTATTTTTTATTTTTTTTGTTTTAATGTAATATTGATAGCTTCTATTTTTATTTTTGTTCTAATATGCTAACTGGCAAAATAATATTTCTTGGTGCAGCAGCTTGCAGCTCCATTTCTAAAATTGGGTATATTTTTGTTTAGCAAAATCAAAATAGTTTAAAATTCATTTCATAGATATGCCAGATGGTTGTATTTTATATGCCCTTAAATTATATATAATACACTTTTGTAATTATTTTATTTACAAGCATGAAGTTTAGGGTTAACAAGTATTTCATATATAGCCTTTTTAAAATATTTGTTTCTATTGATTCAACACTTTTGGAAAGGTTACACCAAGACTGACCATGTATTTTGAAGGGCCACGTCAAATGTTGTCTGCAATCCCTTAGTTTCCTATCAAACAGAATCACACTGATGAAGTCATCTGGTGGTGTTTAAGTGAAGGGCAATTACTACTTCACTTCAAGCCTTCTGAAATTCAAGGGCATTTTATATATACAGGCATTTATCCTGGTTTAATCACTGACTAGGTCTCTTGGGCATATCATCAGGTTTGAGGGTGTGGAGGAGGACAGTTTTCTTATGCACATATTTTAAAGCAATACCTGCTGTGGTTTTTTGTATGTCAGAACACTGAGTTAATAAAAGTCATGAAAGTTAAGTGGATTAAAGCCGATATTTCACAGTTAATTCCTTATTGCAAGCTGAATGCCAATTGTTCCCGTACTTAAGACTTTCATCTAACACTTCAGTCTGAGACAGTTTTCATATAGCTCAAGCCATATGTAGTCGCTTCTTCAACCAAGTAATATATTGGATGACTTAAGCCATGGCTAGACCAGGCCTATATCCCGGGATTGTCCCGGGAACATACCTGTGCATCCAAATGACACACGGTATCCCAGGAGCAGGCAGGGACTACCCCTCCATTTGCCTGGGATAATGCTTAGGACTAGGTAAGGCCTTAGATACTGAAAAAAAACCTCTTCTTCTCCAAAGATTCAAGGTTATAATGAAATTTTATATTCATCTTCTTAAATGTAACAAACAAGTATTTGCTTTTAGATTGCTGTCAGTATATCCATGCTAGTATACAATATTTCAGATTTAATTCTCTAGCAAGAAGCTGGAGTCATAAATGAGCAGATAGTTCAACTTTGTAGACTAACAGAGCAATCCAAAGTGGAGCTGGGAGTGGCAGAGCAATGGATTCACTGCTGCGTCCCAAGCCAGTTTTACACACACACTCACACACATACACAAACACTTTTTTGCTCAGTTTGTCAGCTCTAGGCCAAATGTAGCTGAGAGAATCATTGCTGTGTCCTGCCCACAAAATGCCCCCCAGATACAAAAGCCATACAGAGGCAAATACCATGGATAAAAGAACTCTTTAAATAAAACAAGTGATAGATTAAAAAAAACAATTAGCAAAAGAAACTGGGCTGGTTTGCATTAAACAAGCCACTGGCCACAATGTGTGCTAAGTGTGATTTGAATAATCACTGCCTGGGCAGAGCTTGTTGAGTCATCCGAAGCTAGGCAGCATGTAAACAATGTTCAAATAACCGAACAACAGCCTATTGGTTATTTGGGAGTTCTATAATCCTCCAAAAAGCCATGCTCACCGGATTCGGATAGCATAACAGGCCACACCTGGGTGATGATTATTCAAATCATGCCTGACACATACTGGCTGGGTTCATGCAGCACGCTAATCCACACTCAGTGGCTGAGTGTAGGATGTTGTTGAACCGTGGGTTGTTAGTTGAACCGTGGGTTAGCAAGTTGTCTGAACACGGAACATCTTCCGCAGAGTGGCTTGTTAACTATGCAGTGTGGCTTCCCCCCAGCTTTTTTTTTTTTTTTTTTTTTTTTGAACAAGCCACTTTGACAACCCATGGTTTCTTGTTGGGTTGTTCAACAAGCCACCCTAAGGAAAATGTCCTGGATTCGGGCAACACAATTGTTCAACAACAACAATCCACACTCAACCACTGAGTGTGGACTAGCATTTCTGTAAACCGCCCAGAGAGCCCTGGCTATGAGAGCGGTATACAAGTGCAATAAATAAATCAATAAAATTGTGTGAACCCAGCCACTGTTGTTTAAACAAGCCACTGTGGCTCACTTAAGCAGAAGTGGTCATGTGAACCAGGACATGCACCCAGTAACATGCTTGCTGCTGCATTCTAGACCAACTTCAGCTTGCAAAGATTCTTCAAAGGTAGCCCCATGTAGTGTGTGGCACTAATCCACTCTTGATATAACAAAGGCTTGTATCTGCGCAGCTAGGTCTAACTTCTTCAGGAATGTGCACAGCTAGCACACCAGTCTAAACTGGGCAAAGGAACTCCTGGCCACTGCTGGTACCTTGTTATCCAAATGCAAAGCGAAGCCCAAGAGTACCCCAAAATAGCAAACCTATTTTTTCAAGGGGAGTACTATCTCATCCCAAAAAGGTTGAATCCCTATTCCCTAGTCTTCTTCCCTCCTGACCAGGGTCACATCTGTCTCATCTGGATTAAACTATTGAGTCATCTGACTCAGAATAAAAATGGATTCAGCTGCTATTTTTATATGCCATACAAACATTTGTAGTGATCTTCAGCTTTTCTTTTTCCTAAAGCTTTTAAAACTTGATTTTGTTCTGACTTTATACTGTTAGTTTTACCCTACCCAGTGCCTGTTTACCCTACCCTGTGCCTGATTGCATTCTCTTCCCCTCCTTATTGTTTTATTATGATTTTATTAGAATGTAAGCCTATGCGGCAGGGTCTTGCTATTTACTGTTTTACTCTGTACAGCACCATGTACATTGATGGTGCTATATAAATAAATAATAATAATAATTGTTACAGATGTTGGAGTCCCTCGAATTTTAGGTGAAGCTTTATGTGTTCATAAACATTTAATTGAGGCAAAAGATCTGTGTTTATGGCCTGCTGTCTTTGGATAAAGCATTAAACCACTTTACTCTCCTGTAGCTTCAGGTTCATTCAGTACCTACTGGCTCTCAGCGTGAATAGCTTTTATGTTCCTAAAAAAATAACTTTCCTGAAGTAGTATGTTCGAACAATATGTGTGATGTTCTTGGAGTTAAGAATTTCTCAGTGTTTCCATTACAGTTTTAGACCTGGAGCTTAATAGCTTTCACACTTTGTATTTGTGGCTGGCTTCAAGTCCCAAGCATGAGAGTTTCTCAGGAGCTTTCGGGCATGATCCGGCTCAAAGCAAAACCTTCCATTTGAATGGAAAAGATTTAAGCAAGTGCCTGACCCTCCCACTGGGTCTTAAAAGTGCTTAACTTTGGTTAGAACATTTGGTTAGTCCTTTAAACTTTTTTAAAGGTTTTGTAATTCCTGTCTACGCTGATAATAGTGCATCATTTTATTTATTCATTTGTTTATTTACAATGCCACTTATCTAAGCAGATTTGGTGCCTGCTGCTCTTGTATTTGGGTGTGAAGATTTAACGGCATTCAGATTGAGGTGTATGTTTTATTTAACTGTCTATAATATCCCCATGTTTCTTTCTCATGTAAAGAAATGTGGGATAAAAATATTTGGCAATAATTTAATGATAGTACTTCTTATATACATCATATTAGAATATTTGAGATGAGACACGATTAAAAGTGCAGCTAAGACCAAGGTCAGTCTCTGACCCAAATTCATGCATTTATCAGATTCTTTATGCATGAGGGAGGAAAATGCACTCAACTCTTGAGGCCATATGTATAAGGCAGAGGGAAATGAATTTTTACATTACAGTTTTTACTGTCATCAGCTAACATTTTTCTTAACAAGGAATTTGTGCTTTCATGCTTTGCTATTGGGGTGAAGACATGAGATGTGTGACTTTCTTAGATGCATAATGTTTATCTGGGGAAAACAAAATATGAGGCCTAGAACCAGACATTCTGATGGATGTAGAATGTTAAATAAAGTAATGCATGCTAGCCAACCACTGAGTTTTGCCTTGTCATCACTGGGCCAAGAATCATGTTCCTGGGATCCGAGAGGCAAAGCCACTTCCTTGGTTATCTAAAGCAAGTTGAAAGATGAAAAAACAAGCAGAAGGTAGCAGATATGATATTCCTTTCAAGTACTGGAAACTAAAAGGAAGGCAAAGATCAAATTTGCCCCCCGCTTTTTGACTGCATTAAAAAAACACTTCCTATGGGTAAAAGGAACTTGACCACAAGTTCTTAGGTTATATATTGATAAGAGTTCTATTTATTTATTTATTTTATTTATTTATTATATTTTTATACCGCCCAATAGCCGAAGCTCTCTGGGCAGTTCACAAAAATTAAAACCATAATAAAACAACCAACAGTCTAAAAGCACAAATACAAAATACAATATAAAAAGCACAACCAGGATAAAATCGTGCAGCAGAAATTGATATAAGATTAAAATACAGAATTAGAACAGTAAAATTTAAATTTAAGTTAAAATTAAGTGTTAAAATACTGAGAGAATAAAAAGGTCTTCAGCTGGCGACAAAAGGAGTACAATGTAGGTGCCAGGCAGACGTCTCTGGGGAGCTCATTCCACTGCCAGGGTGCCACAGCAGAGAAAGCCCTCCTCCTTGTAGCCACCTGCCTCACTTCCTTTGGCAGGGGCTCAGCGAGACGGGCCCCTATGAATGATCTTAAAGTCCAAGCAGGTACATAAGGGAGGCAGCGTTCCTTCAAATAACCTGGCCCCAAACCATTTAGGGCTTTGAATGTTAATACCAGCACTTTGAATCGGGCCCGGACCTGGACTGGCAGCCAATGAATTTGTAAAAGGACTGGTGTAATGTGGTCTCGCCGGCCAGTCCCTGTTAGTAAACGGGCTGCCTTGTTTTGTACCAGCTGAAGTTTCCGGACCGTTTTCAAAGGCAGCCCCACGTATAATGCATTGCAGCAATCCAAACGAGAGGTTATCAGAGCATGGATAACTGTAGCTAGTCTGTCTCTGTCCAGATAAGGGCGTAGTTGGTATATCAGCCTAAGCTGATAAAACATGCTCTTTGCCACTGAGTTCACTTGTGCCTCAAGTGACAGTTCTTGATCCAAGAGCACCCCCAAACTACGGACCCGATACTTTAGGGAGAGTGCAACCCCGTCCAGGACAGGGCAAACATCACCTCACCAGACAGAAGAACCACCCACTAACAGTCCCTCCGTCTTGTCTGGATTGAGTCTCAGTTTATTAGCCCTCATCCAGTCCATTACCGTTCTATGTGTCATTGCATCTTCAGAGAAAGGAGATCAGCTGAACACTGTCAATGATAAGTACCATGGTGTTTTACGCAGCAGTATAACTAATAATGACAAAGCTTGCCTCATGGAGCTTACAATCAAGGTTTTGATCAGACGGTGAGGGCCAACGATTAGAGTAATACGACGGAGAGACAAAGTAACAAGGGATCAATGTTGGCAAATGGAGTTATGTCTAACTAGTTCCAATGAGGACTAAGCCATTCAGCTTTAGTGATCCAGCACATATATTGCTATGCCTGGAAATGTTCTCCCTTTCCCCCCCCTTCCCACCAGCACAGAGGATTGCATAACTTTCCACAATAAGTGGTAGTATCGTTCCGTGCAGTATCTTTCTGTGATAGACAGAGCTATAGCTGTCTTCAGCTCATTCTGATCTGACTAACAAGATGTTTACACAAATGGCTTTAGCCTGGTCAGAGAGAGCCAGAGGTCTTGATCATAACAGATTCATGCCCTTTGGTTATCTGTAGTGAAATGGGTTTTGTAGAAAATTCTGAATTGGTAAAATATTCTTAGGCAAATTATGATAATTTGTGTAAGGTTATTTGCTTTGAATCCTCCCCCCCCCCCCCCCGGTTTGAACTGGAAAATGTTCTGATATCCTAGATACTAGGAAAATTTCACTGTCCCTCTCAACCATATGCAGCCTCCCATCCATTCAGACAAACAAGCACACAACCATCTCCAATCACAACCCCCGGGTGGCACCCCTGGCTTCCCAAGCCCCAATTGGTTTTTGCTGCCTTCCCGCTGCTCTTCCTAGCCCCATACTGCTCTCCTTAGCTCTCCCCGTGTCGAGCTTACCAGACAGAAGTGCCGGGGGTGTCCCATTTTCTTTCTGCCTTCTTATTCTTTGTAGTTGGATGCACAGCAAGAGAAAGCATTGGCCTGCAGCTGGCCGCCATCTTTGTTTCCTAAGAATGTTCCTGTGGCATACACGGGAAATGAAGATGGCAGTGGTTGGAGGCTCTCACTGTGCTTTGAAGCAATCCCAGGTGCAATCCCAAGTGGGGAAAAAATTGTTAAAAGAAAAAAATAGCAGGGGGGTTGCCCCAAAAGGTGTCCCAAGCTGCAGGAACTACACTGCCTACCTCTGCCCTATAATCTAATTTAGCATGTTTTGGGTGCATTCCTATGCATATCTAGTCCAAAAGAAGTTCTACAACTCCCAGCATTCCCTAGACAGCCATGCTGGCTGGGGAATACTGGTAGTTGTAGGACTTTTTGTAGGATTTCCCTGGGAATTGCTGTGAGTTGTGGGACATTTTTCTTTCTAAGCATGCATACGATTGGACCCTTATTCTACTTGTATTTGTTGTTTACTAAAGCTTTAAAAAGCACCTCACATTAATCTTTTGTCATAATAAAAGTATTTTTCCTGAAATATAGGGGCGGGGAAATAAAGCCCATTTCACATTGTTTAAATGTTATGTTAGGTGGAAAATTGTACTAAAATACCTGTAGAAATATAAATATAATAGAATGTACGTCCCTTACATTGTTTAAATTAAAAGGGGGGAAGGTACTGAAAACGGTTGACGCACTAATAAATTTTAGCAACCTAAAGAACTGTGCATGATATAATGACATCAGCTCAACTATTTCAACACAATTGAGCCCGCTTCCACTTGTTGGGGCATCATTACTATTATTATTATTATTATTATTATTATTATTATTTATTTATATAGCACCATCAATGTACATGGTGTACATCACTACCTATTAGTTGCATTAGTGTCGCTACTTATTAGTTCCATGTCACGCTGAGACATATATATATATATATATATATATATATATACTTTAATGACATATATGTACTTTCTCATATACTTGCAAAGGATAATCACCTGACAAACATTAATTCCTATGGAATTCCCTGCCTCTGGAGGTCAGGCAGGCACCAACCTTGTACTCCTTTCGGTGCCTCCTGAAAACATCTTTATTCCAAGAAGCCTTTCTCTAACATGCAGCCTTGGATTACTGTTATTGCTTCTTTTAAATTTTGTTTTAACTGTTTTTATTCTGTTTTTTTAATTATTATTATTTTACCTTGTACACTGCTCCGAAATTTTTCAATGGGGAGCGCTATATAAATATTCTAAATAAATAAATAAATAATAAATAAATAAATTACAAGTTTGAAACTGCCAGGCTTCCCTAATATTGGCCCTGTTCAGAAGACACCTTAAACCATAGTAGTTAAGGCCCAATTTGCAATTGGCACCTGTTCATTGTTACTTATGAAATAGGAAAATTTCTGTGGAAAATTTCTGGAAAACTGTCCATTTTGGAATTTTTTCTTTGGAAGATTTTCCACTGGTTCTCTGTGTTTCCATTTTGGATGGAAGGATATGTTTGAGATTCTCTCATGGAACAATAAAAGAACAATAAAGTTGCTAACTCTTGCATAAAGTTTATTTTGGTAATTTAGCTTCTATGGTAATAAAACCTATAACATTCCATAGGCTTTTCCAAAGTGGAAATTATTATCTTCAAATACGTGTTCCCATTTATGAGAGTTTAGAAAAATACTACTTAGTTCTACATGCCCTGCTGTGAAATGGTGCTACAACCCTGTGAGCAATATATTTGCACCATCAGGTCTATGTCATCTACTTGCATTGTTTTAATTGACCTTGGTGGAAGCAGGTATATTTAGGACACAGCATCGTAAAGCCAAACGCCAGTGTTTTCAGACTGCTTAGGTGCTCTCATGATGCTATAAAGTTCATATTGTATGTGCTAAAGCTATTCTCCCTGTTCTTCCTTCTGACTGTTTCTTCCCTTTACTTTTCAGCAGCCCATTGTGCCTGCTCATCCAATGGCTCCTCCTAGCCCCAGCATCACCAGCAGCAATAACAACAGCAGCAGCAGCAGCAGCAACTCAGGATGGGATCAATTAAGTAAAACAAACCTTTATATCAGAGGGCTGCCTCCAAACACCACTGACCAGGACTTAGTAAAACTATGCCAACCGTAAGTATACATTTTGAAAATGAATGGAGAAATATGTTCTGTATAAAGTTAGATAAAGTAGATACTTTAAATGCCCACTTTGTTCAGAGTAGGCCTGGGCAACATCTGACTCTTCAGATGTTATTGGACTACAGCTCCCATAATCCCTCACCTGGCTTGGGCTGATAGGAGATGCAGTCCATGAACATAGGAGGGCCACACAATTCCCACCAATAGTCTAGAGAGCATGCAAATAAAAGGTGGGGACAATGACAAATTCCTGTAGACTTACTTTTTCTCCAAAAAATGTTGTAGCTGGTAAGTCAAAACATTGAGCTGGCACATATGTACCTGCATGTTGCAAAGCATCTTCTGTTATGGGTCTGCTGAACTACCCACTGGAAGGACCTGTTTCTTCTATATCAATGTAAGGCTGCTGTTTGTATACTTTATTTAAAAGGAGTGCTCTTAACTATACACAAACTACCAAACATCTGTGATGCTTATTTCATAAGATTTTGATTATGTTGGGTTGGATCCAAAGGTGCCCTCTGTTATGTAAAATGTGTCTTCCGCTCATGGAAAGTTTGCTTTATGCCTTGTACAGAGAGTGTTGCATTCGAAAAACATAACTAAACCTAATCATGATCTTCTGCAGGTACAAGAACTTGCACAATTGGAAGCAGAACAACCACAACATAACATACCTATTTTAGCCCTATATGTGTTCTTGTGCAAGTTCTTGCATAAGCATTTGCAGAACAGTGCTAGTGACTATTTCCCTTCCACTCAGTTCTTTGGATCCAATCGATCACATGTATAAATGAATCAATTGGCAACTACCTAGAACAGACATAGAACTTCTGACAAAGCTCTCGAGATAGTTGCATTAGGCTTGGGTCTCTGTAGGCACAATAATGGGATCTTAGAAAGCGAACATTGTCCTTAATTGAAGTGAATGGTCTTTGCTGAGTTGTCAAGATGTTACTATATCATTTTTATAGATCATGGAAAGTTTACCACATGCCAAGTTCTTCCTCCTGCTTGGATTTTCTTTTTCTGACACCCCTGTCCTATTAATAGACCTTTACTTGCAATGGCATCCAGAATGGTTTATACTATAGCAGCTAAATTTGCATCCTGCACTTGACAAGTGGAGCAAAGTGATAAAACTTTTCCTAATTTTACCTAAACATTCCAGACACATCGTTTGTGTTTCTGTTCTGGCTTCTAGGGCCTCTTCATGGCCTTGGAATACTATTGAAGCATATTGATGTCACAATAAACCACTTAGGCTACTGTCTTATATTGATGTATGTGGGAGTAAGCCCCATTGAACTTAGTGATGATGAGTTAAGTGCCTAATGTGAAAAAGCAGTTTTGTCACCTCAGTGCTACAAAACTGCCCCCCCCCCGGGGGGGAAAATCTGCTCTAATTCAAAGGCTCTCCTTACTGCCCCGACTGGAGACAGACAATAACAAAATGTTCCGAGTTGTAAGGTGCTGAATATTAAATGATGTCCATTAGCAATGCATTCACATCTTGCAAGTTTCTCTGCTAAATAAAGTTTCACACAGTGCTGTATCTGCTCCGCTCCAATTCGGATCGTGAATCCGGAGCAGAGCGACCCAATCCGCCTCCGCCAAAGGCGAATCCGAATCAGGTCGGGGGAGCTGCGGATCGAGGCAAAGTGGTTCGCCTCCATCCGGAGCTCCAAATGCAGGTAAGTGGGGGGGGGGGCTCAGCTGGTACCACCACGGCAGAGCCAGTTAAGGGGGGAGGGGGCTTAACTGTGTCCAGCGCAGTCCGGCGCAGGCTTCAACTGAGGCTCAGGCCTCAAAACGGAAGCAGGCCAACGGACTGCGACGGAGACAGGTAAGTGGGGCAGGAGGGGGGTTACCTGGCTCTGCCACCACAGTCTGTGCGGCGATGGTGGCGGAGCCAAGTAAGGGGGAGGGAGGCTTATTCGGCCCCCATTTTGTCCCCCCTTCCCCACTTACCTGCTTCCGCCATCCGCCATGGAGGCAAGTAAGTAGGGGGGGGGGAAATCTCGATCCACCCCTCCGGAGCTCGCTCTGCGGAGCAGAGTGGGGGAAGGTTGGATTGACCCGAAGCGGTTCGGGCCCGATCCAAAAGTTCCGGATCAGGCCACAAAGCAGTTCAGGGGGTCCGTGCACAGCCCTAGTATCTACTTACCCATAATTTTAGTACTGTACGTTGCACTATGTGAGCATAGGTTATAGGTAGGGATGTTGAAGAAATCTGCAACAGAACTAAATAAGTTCAGATTTTTATGAATCCGTCCTGCAGATTCCACAGCACACAGGCAGATTCTGGGGACTTGTGAACCGTTTTTTTAACCTTGGGGAATTTTGCGCAAATTTCACCATAGAAAAATACGCAATTCTTTTTTTTAAAAAAAAAAAAAAGTTAAAAATGCACATTTCCCAATAGGCTAAATCATGAAAATATGCATTTGGATGGAATTTGTTCATTTTTTGCATGCGCAAGTGTGAGCAAATCTGGAAACAGTAAAAAAAACCAATACTGTTGCTGGGTGGCAATGGAATGAAAGCTACCTGACAATCTGCAAAACACAGGCAGAGCAGATTTTACACGATCCATACATCCCTAGTTATAAGTAAAACAAAAATTTGGTGTCTTCTGTAAAAGCCTACCGTATACAACAGCCTTTCCCAACCTCTTGCCTTTCAGATGTGATGGACTGCAGCTCACATGATCCTAAGACAGCATGGCCATGCTGGGTAGGAGATGATGGAAGTTTTTAGTCCAACACATCAGTAGGGCATCAGGTTGGGGAACACTGCTACAGATCATTGGGTTCTCAGATGAAAATAATCTAATAAAAATGAACATCTAATAATCAAATACAAAGTAAAAGAGCTGGCTTGGGTTTAAAAGGAAAACTTGCTATACTTGTGTAGATCTTATGCTTCAATATCCTTTTGTGTTCTCTTCACACTGCTTCATTCATTGCCTAGCTCAGTTTTGGCATAGAGCTACTGGCAATGATAAACCTGAACATCTTTTAATTTTGGTTATTTCTGGGTGGTTACTTGAGAGAGTGTTATCTGATTACAGAAATATTGTGCTTGCATCTTTTTATTTGTAGCAGTACTGTTATAATTTTGCATACATTTTGTACTAGTTTGGGCACTGTTTTTCCCCTTTTTCTTTTTAAAAAGATTAATATGGAAAAGTACTTTTGATGAGGAGACCTTTCCTTGTTGCCAGTATGTTTCCGCTATGGACGTCTTCCATTCCCTACTTTTTTTCATCTGATGTTCCTAAAGCAGTGTACCGTGCGTGCCTTTCCCTGCCAGATTGGAACAGCCTTCTGTGTAGAGTGTGTCAAATACTCACCTGGGAGAGCAGATGTTTTCAAATAACATTAGTGGAATTCTAACTGAAATTTGTGGGGGGAGGGAATCCCCTCTGTTTTCAATAGGTTTCCCTGTTTTGAAGCGTTAGGCTACCTCTTTAGTTCTGAATTGGGAAAGTCCATCTTCCTCCTCCTGCTCTTTCAGAGACAAACGTTGAGACTACAGATTGTGTCGGGCTGTCACTTTTGTTTAGATACTTTTATACAATCAGTCCTTTGCATTTTCAAATCCTCATATAATTTTTTCACAGAAAATAGTATTAGTATGGTGGGAGCAACTCACTGAATCTTAAGAGTATGTTATACCTTGATCTAAGTATAGGAATTTGTATGCATTGTATTTCTATGGCAATTCTCTCTTGGCTGCCCCCAACTCTTTTATAATTGGGTGTCCTAGAGCAAAACGGCATTTTGCAAGAATACAAGGCAGCCACTAAAACAAGATGCCTGGTGTAGTCTTCCCTCCACCATTGTTTAATATGTAATATAACTCCCCCAGTGGTCTGCTGGTTTATTGCAAGATAAGCGTTTTTACACATTACATTTTAAAGTGCAGTATGATCATGAATCAGCCTACGTGAGGCATTTATCATGTGAGTAGGGAAAATGTGTCACTTAATTAGGAAGACAAAAGAAAGTGCAGTTTGCTCTTGTGTATTTGTGCTATTTCACTATACCACAGTGCCACCTGGAGGTTAAATAACAGAAAAGCAGGAAAGGAAACACTTCTCGTGTAGTGCTTGGATCTTAGTTCTGCCACAAATCTAAACGTAGATACAGTGGATTGACAGACAATTAACAGCCTCGTGTAGAAAAGCTTTTGCTCTATGTTGCTGCAGAAACATGGCTGTCATTGCCTAGTATGTGGTTATATTGAAAGTCTGTTTGATTTGTTTAAAATCTTGGCAAAGCTAAATAGTAAAATATTGAAAGCAAAACTTCACTTAAGCCTGAAGATGATGATGGGTACCACATAGACATTAAACTGTATTGCAATTAGGAAAGCAGTTGGTTTAAGATAATAAAATTAGTGTAATAAGTAATCATATAATTATCAGTGTAGAACACTGTGTTCTTCCAGCATGGATAGAATAAATGGATCACAATCTTTTAAAGACGGAGTTGGTAGAGCTTGAATTCAAGAAGCTGTAATGCTTCAGATTGATTGATTGATTGATTATAACCTACTGATTAAGATTAGTACTCATCCTCAGGAAAATGCATATCCAGCTTTAGAAAGTTGAGTATTTTAACAGTAAAAAATTGAAAAAATTGGACAAGTACTTTTTATTGGGCAGCAGGTGGCTTCTTGCATGTCCTAAAACTAGTTGAGTGTTCAAAACATTCAGCTGTCACTGCTGTTAGTTTAGTAGTCTATTCAGGTGCTGCCACCAAAAGCTGCAGATATGCTCTAAGTCATTGTGAATTTACTTAGATGCATGGTCTCAGTGTATTCATTTCTGCATGAGTAACTAAGGGTGGAGTCCTATGCATGTTTAGACAAAAAAAAAAGTCCTCCAACTGACTGGGAAATGCTGCGAGTTATGGGACTTTTTGCCTGTCTAAATATGCATAGGATTGCGCCCTAAACTGAAAATAACTCTAGGTTTTGTCATTTGTTTCCACTTTTGGTTCCAAAATACTAGTTACCTGTAACACAATCCTACACACACATCTGCTTAGAAGCATGTTCCATTCAGTTCAATATGGCTTATTCCTAAGTAAGGTTGTATAGGATTGCAGCCAAAGCATGGCTGGCTAGGGAGTGCTGGGAGTTGTAGGACTTTTTTTTCCTGTCTAAACATAGGATTGCAGCCTTATGGTGCTGTGGTAGTACATTTCCTCCAGTGGTGGCAGGATGGGCTAGATAACACTTGAGATTCCTTCTAACTCTTTGATTCTATGTTTTTTTTAGGATTTTTGGGGGTATGGGTATTGGCATATGTTACCTAGCATATCTTTGCCATATGATAATGTACTTTGTAGGCACAGCCAAAAGAAAATGTATAGCATTCACATACTACTATATAACAATGCATGTAGGCATAATTTTATTTTCGTATAATACCCCTGTATAGAAATGCTAAACAACAGTGTAGGAACGACAGTGCTCCTATTTGTTGCTCTTTCAACATAACAAGTGCAGAAACATAGCCAACAAATAGCCCGAGCTTTAGATCAAGATTTTTGTAAATTGGTTCAGTTATCTAAAAATATATCAATCTGATTGAAGGTCTATATGTCTTCAGTTTAATAATAGCTTTTTTTCTTACCTAATGTTAGCTTCTTCTGCTTTCATAAACTGATTTTATTCTTTTTAAAAACATTCAAGGAGGGAATCCTTTGTGGTGTAAATGTTTTCCATTTTGCATGAATACTGTTTTGATCTTTATTAATGTATTTAAATATAATCTTACTCAGTGTTGCAGCTAATTTTGAAGTGCTTGCTTTGAAGTCTCAGCTGAATAATTATACTGGTCAATAAGATTCAGGATAGAATAGATCTCCTCCTGTTCTCAGCTGAAATCACTTTGGCCTCTTCCTGAGATTGTGGTGCTGCTGCTAAGTGGCCCCATCCATTAAGCATGTTTGTTTGTTTCAGCTCATAGGTTGTGATGAGGCAGCACCCCAGAAATTCCTGGATGAGACAACTGCTGGGAATTGTCCTCCAGCTGTAGAACCCAGGGAAGACTGTTTGAAACCGATGTGTCATCAGACCTAAGGGCTCCCATCTGGAGAAGGGGAGAGTTGTGATCAAGGCCCTCCCTCTATCTTCAGGGGATTGGTTGTATGTAGATCCGTGGTTCTCAACCTTCCTAATACCGCAACCCTTTAATACAGTTCCTCATGTTGTGGTGACCCCCAACCATAAAATTATTTTCGTTCTTTTCTACACGATCCATTGTCATGGGATGGTTTGCTAATGAAAATAATACATAACAATAGCTTTAATAATACAAAAGATGATACATGACATAGTTCAGTCAATACAGTTTCCTAAGACCATCAGAAATATGTGTTTTCCGATGGTCTTAGGCGACCCCTGTGAAAGGGTCGTTCGACCCCCAAAGGGGTCCCGACCCACAGGTTGAGAACCGCTGATGTAGATAGAGAGAAAGAGACAGACAGACAGACAGACAGACTGCACAAAACAACATAGGTCTTTTAATCCTGTCCTGTTTCTGAGTCCACCCTTACTGTTTGGACCAGAGCTATATACATATTCCATGTGTATGCTAAAGTTTTGTGTGTGTTTTTGCAGTCTGATTATTCTGTCTATTCCTGATGATCTGTTGTTCTTAAACTTTTTTATATCTTCCAATGAGGATAATAAGGAATTCTAATAACTTACCCCTCTCTCTTTTTTTTTTAAGGAGCAAATAACTTTTTCTGAATAAGATTGCCACTTGGGAGTGCCCATGCCCAATACTGTGTCCCCCATGGTTTCAGTGTGTGTGGGTTTTTTCCTCTGTCCTCCAAAAGCAACTGGAGGTGCTCTTGGAGTCCCCCCCCCCCATCTCCAACAATGTTTAGGACTCGCATGTTGCATATCATGGGAGCTGCTCTTGGAAAGGAAGGAAGGAGGATCAAAAGTGTTGCTATATCCATGGAGTGCCACACATGGCACTTTAGATCTAAGCTTCAGAGTGTTTAGGCACTGCATGTTTAGGCAGAAAAAGTCCTGCAACACTCAACTTTCCCAGCTGTTCCCCAAGCCTGCAACGTGGCCACTTCTTCCGCTTTTACTGCATAACCCACAATCAGCTCCTTCACAGATTGTGGAACGTGATGTGCAAACCCAGACCACTGGGTTGCTAGGGGCTAAACATCCCAGCAGTTAACCAATGATTTGTTTTGCAGTAAAGTAGAAGAGGCAGGTGTGCTGCAGGAATGTGCCTACTCATGTATGACAACCCATCAGTTTTTAAACTGATGGGTTGTCATTACATACAAACAGTGTCGTTTATTTTCTTAAATAAATAAATATTTGTAATTAAGCTCCATGATAATGAAATGCACCATTTCTTGTATTCCCTTACAGTTTCCTTCCTAATGAAACACTTTTAAGTTTAAAGTGATGGCGGGGCGGGGGCAGGTTTGTTGGAAAAATTTAAAGTTGGAAAAAAATCCACTGCTCTAAAGTGATGAGGATCTGATTTAGTATATTTATATGAGTCACGTTAAGTCTTGTTTTAGCAAATGCATGTCATGTTAATTTTACATGTAGTAAAAATACTTGAAAAGCTTTTTCCAATAAGCAAAAGTATTTGAGCTATATTTGATTAGGAAAAAATATTGTATTCAATAGCAAATTCAAAGTTATACTTGGAAATTATTGTTCTTGGGATAGTTGCAAATATTTTAACAGATGACAACTCATTAGCATACACTTCCCTTATATTGGATTTTACAGTGCGGGAAATGAAGGCATTGGAAACTGTTAAAACGTACTAATTTTAGCAGGCCTGAATGGCTCTGGGCGGTATCCAAAACTGCCCTTGCACTAAAAGAAATGACCCCTAGTTAACAGGAAGCTGGTGCTTCCTAGAGCAACCCTGAAAACTAGCCAAAGCATTTCTGGAGCGGGATAGGTCACCGGAGGTCGCAGAAGGGAGTTACGCTGACTTGTTCCATTCCAGAAATGCTTGTTTCCAGGAAGTGTTTGTGATCATTCCCACTAGCACAACATAGTGAGTGCTGGCAAACTGCCAGCTTTGGATACTCCCCTGTGTTTGCTAGGAATAGCATTCATTGAAAAACATTCATTGCAATTTCAACTTTAGATTTAACTGGTATTATATTTATTTCAGTTTGACTTGTATTGTAATTCTTTAAAAAAAATAACACAACTCTAAAAATAGATTTACTTATTTTTGTGGGAAAATAGTTTTCTAGAAAAAAAAATCACCCTTGTATTACTGACTTAGACTATTATTTTGGAGGTAGATTGACTTAATCACCAATAGTTAAGTGGGCAAACATGCTGTACAGACATATAAGAGAATCAATTATTCTTGTGCCCTAATGAATCTTACTTATTGGTCTTCTTGTTTGTTTCAAGACCTCTAGGGAATACAAGAACGCAATTGTAGGATAATGAAAAATAGTACTATTAGGAAATAAACACTTTCTAACTGGGTAATACAAAAATGCTGCAATGGAAAGAGATTTAAATAAAATACAAAACTACTTTACTAATCTAACTGTGCAATAACATGGTCCCTAAGTGGGCAGTGTGTGGAGATCCCCTCTTGACCACTGGCAGAAATATCTGTGGCTATAGCTGTTCTGCCTTTTATGCTCCAGTGGCGATAAATGCAGGGAGTGTATCAGAGGCAGTACAAGGGAAGCTTTGGATCCAGCAGACACTTTGAACATGCCTCCAAATAGGGAAAAACCTATGCCAGTATATTTATTTTCATTCCAATTTTAACTGCTGAGATGAATTATATTTATTTAGTGTATTTATTTATTGCATTTATAACCCGCCTTTTTTCCTCCAAGGAACCCAAGGCGGTGTACATAATCCTCCTCCTCTCCATTTTATCCTCACAACAACAACCATGTGCGGTAGGTTGGGCTAAGAGTCTGTGACCAGGGCTGGGCAGGGGGGAGGGGGAAGTGGGGCCAGTTAGCATGGACCTACAATTTTGACCTACTTCGAGTCCCCCTGGTAGAAGCAAAGATGTCTTATATACATCTTGAATAAAAGTGCTTGCCATTACCTTTTTTATAAATTGTTCTATTTCATATATATTTAGAACTGATTAAAAAATACTTAATGAGCAGTTTGAAATGGGGCCTACATTTCCCATCTGGCTTGGGCCTATTACCAGCTTTGCCCAGCCCTGTCTGTGACTGGCCCAAAGTCACCCAGTGGGTTTCCATGGCCGAGTGGGGACTAGAACCCGGGATCTCCTGATTCCCAGTCCAGCACTTTAGCCACTAGCACCACACTGGCTCTCCCAACTAAAAGCTCACGCTCACACACACACCCCTCTCAGTTTCACTCTAGCCTGCGTGAGCTCAGTAAGGCTTAGGAAGTTGTAGTACCTGCACCACGCACCACATACTGTTTTTCCATTCCCCATATAATTGCTTTGCCCAGCACTTGAAGAATAAGAAAACTATGAAGTTTTTTTTAAATAAGAATAAGAAAATCCTTTTCAAAATAGCAAAAGAATAGCTGTCAGTTTCAAAAGTTAATAATAGTATGTAATAATAGTATGTAATAATTACAACTCTATGGCTTGTTGCCAATGTTAGTCCTGCTTAGAGTAGATTCATTGAAATGAATGGGACTTAAGTTAGTCATTTCAGTAGTTCTATTCTAAGTAGGGCTAACATCAGATCCAACCTTTTATTTTGTCTCTTTGAACCTTATAAAGAAATTGGACACTTTTTAAAAAATTCAGGGGATTTGTCCTTAAGTATTGGCACTGATTTTGTATTCCCTCCAAATTTGCTTCAATCTTTCTGTAGCTTTGTTGTCAAGTGGTGAAAGCACTGAAAAGAACATAGTTGTGCATATAGAGATATTCCAGTGACTAAATAATAGTAATAAATAACAAGAATCTAGACCTAAAGGCCTCCTGAACTTTTGAATTACATCTGCCATAAGCTCCAGTCAGCATGGCTAAGGTTTGGGGATTATGGGTGTTGTTGTCCAAAACATCTAAAGAGCACAAGATTGCCTAACCCTGATCTAGACCTTTATTTCAATTAGTAATAAATCCAAAGTCTTTCCTAGCAGCAGTTGGAACACTAAGTCTCTGGGAGAATTTCCTCTGTCTTATCCTACCCACCCAGCATCCATATTCTAAGAGAACGTTTTCCCCATCTCATGTTGCTTTGCTTGTACTTTTGTTGGCAATTGAAGCAAGTACTGTGTACAACTTATGAGGTCATCCCTTTGAAGGGCTTTCAGAAGAACATCTGATTGTGTGGGTGGGACTTAACTACACATACTTTGCAATAGTAGAACTGGGAAAACCTCAGACTCCAGTTACAGATAGAGTAGAAACAATGGCTGAAGTCCAGTGTAGCTTTTCACTCCCCAATGGATTCCAATTAATACTGGGCTGATGGACTAATGATTTCATTTGGCGTAAGGCAGATTCCTATGTTCATGCGAAGCTTGGTTTTTGTTGTTAAGGCAATAGAGTGTGTGTTTGTAGAGAGACTTTATTGGGATTTTTTCAGTGAGCGTTAATTTGCTTTTTATCCCTTTAATGAACACAGGGATTTGTGGTGTCTATCTTTTTATTGCAATCTGGTGGTGTTCTGAAGGGCGCGAATCATGTTTTCCAAGAACTAGCTTCATAAAGGATAGAATTACTGTTGCCAAAGTCATTTGGCCTGCCAAGTTATTTCCCTATTTCTCCCCCACCCAGCATTTCCGATTTATAGTGATCTTAGGAGCATCCAGGAAGAGCTGCAGAGTGACCTAAATGCAGGTCTAATGTTTCAGTTCTAAATGGCTTTTTGACACTGGGCATAGCCAACCGTTACTGCCTTTTTTAAAGAACGGGTTCCTTTAGACTAAGGGGAGGCGGGCTTTTGTGTTGTTGTTTTAAAATATATTTCCTCTTGGTTCTTTTTCTACAAACATAATGTTCTCATAATTCCTTTTCTGTATTCCCATCACACCTGTTTTATCCATTTATGTTAGTAATAACTGTTCATGCAAGAGATTTCAAGATTTTCCAGATTGATACATTTGAGCCAAAAAAAAATTGTCTTCTGAATCTGAATCAGAAATTGGCTGACTGATCATCAAGTGTGAAACTTTGGCCTTAGCTAGACCTACTTTCTATCCTGCGACGGAGGAGGGAAGATCTTGCGTTGTGATTAACACAAGATCCCTCCTCCGTTTGCACATAAGGCGCAACGACCTCAGGAGGAGAGGCATCACAGGCGCCAATTTTTTTCTTTTTTAAAGAAGATGGAGCGTACGAACAGTTGTGCGCAAAGGTAAGGTTTTTTTAAAAAATGTAACTTAATTTCCCCACTCCCCCCACCCTACCCCCGATGGGCGCAGTGCTCCTGTGGAGCACTGCACCCCTTGCGAGTAATCGCATGGAGCTGGGTCAAGCCGTGGCAACGGGCCACACGTTCCGCGGTCTCAGACTCAGCCCGGGACCGAGGAAAAAGCGGGCCCAAAGTGGAAGACGAGGTCCCAGGGAAAGGAAGGGATCATCCCTCCCTGATCCCAGGATCCCCTGTGTGTCATGTGGATGCACAGGGACGATCCCGGGGTTTGCCCCGGGATTTCGCCTGGTCTAGCTAAGGCCTTTGTTTCTTCTTCTTAGCACCACAAATTGAGGGAGAACTTCATTTGATGGATCTTCTCATAAATACAAGGCACTCATCTGAGAATGAAGGCATGTAAAAATGCATTAGGTTCAGGAGACTTTCGCCCTGGCTGCTTGACTCCTCTAAGTGGAATAACAGTTGGCAGTGTAGGTGCTTATTGCCAGATAGGAACAAAATATTTCACTTATCCAAGTGGAAACTGTATCTTAATGGTGAAAGATTAATGAAAAATATTTTCCTGAAAATGTTTTATGCTTTGGCTGGGGATGATAGCAGTTGTAGTCTAATACATCTGGTGGGCGCAAGGGAAGGGAAGGCTGAGTGAAGCAGATCCCATCACTGATGGTATTATTCTCACGGGTATCATGTATGTATGTTATATGGCGTTGCTGACATTTTATGTATGGATGTATTAGATTTGTGTACCGCCCAACTGGCCAATACTCTCAAGGCATTTTACAATCATAAATCCCAACAACAACAAATAACCAAAATCAATAAATAATAACTAAAATGCAACAATACAGGTAGAGGTATCAAAATAATGCAATATTAAACTTTAAAAACAGTAACAAATATTTAAAACTTTAAGGAGCCATAGTAAAATTAATAAAGCAACAGATTAAAGGTTCTGTGATTGTTTAAAGTGGAATGTCTTAACCTTGTGTCTTAATTTATACTATGAAGATGCCAGGTGGATCTCTCTGGGAAAGCCATTCCATAGGCATGGTGGAGGAGACACTACAGAAAAGGCTCTTTCCCTATGAGAATACCTCTGCCCCAGTTTCACCCCATTAAATCAAATTGTCAGAGAATGCAGCAGTTCTCTATTTTTATAAACCGAATATGCACAGTGTGCATCAGCAAAGTAAAGGATAAAAGCTCCCTCCACAAATGCTCAGTTTCAGTTATAAATTGCGTTGAATTAACGCAGCATCAGAGAGGTTAATTAACCAATCAGGGGATGCCATCCATCCCTGGCTCGTCCCCGGAGCAAGGTCACACACACCGCAGAAGGGCCGTGGTGACCTCACTTTGAAGAAAAAAGTCAGGATAGGTTCCCGACTTCTTTACCCCGCCGCACAGCTTTGATGAAACCTCCTGCAGTGGCTGCGAGTAGGTGGCTGCAGTGTACAACTAACCCAGCACCACTGTGCAGCCTCTGCGGGGCTTAGAAGACGTATAGACAGTCCCCAGATTTTCTTGTAACCAGGGTTTTACATGCCCATTTCAGATCTTGGTTTCAAACTCCACTTATAATGGCAATCCTGTTTATAAGCATGATTGTTATTAGAAGCAGATGCTCACATTTAAAACTATACCAGGTAAAAATAAGCCACCGAAAGGAGGGGAATCTGCATGGGAGGCAGAAGCAAGGAATAAGCTGTCCTGTGGCACATTCCCAACCTCCTAATCTTGGTTAGGCAATGTCGCATCATCACCAGGCCAAAGTAAGCAAATGTTCAGCTAAACGTCTTCTAGACCCTCCTTTTGCTAAATTGCAGAAAGCAAGCTATGGATTTTACTTGAGCGAATGGCACAGTAGCTTCACAATTCACTACAGAAAGTAATGGGCCCTCTTTAGGTGTATGTTTGTATTGTTGATCTTGCTGTACCTATTCATTACCAGAGCCAAGAGTGGGTCTTAAACATGCTGTTTTGGATACTATTCATTTTATTGGATTTTGTATTCATTTGTGCTCTGCACAGTACTGGGAAAAACTTTCAGGAAATGTTTACATTGTTTGACCTTTTGGCCAGCCATTGAAAAGAAAAAGTAAACTTTTATTCTTTCTGTACTCAGAGTGTTTGTGTATATATCTACCCACTTTGTGTGTCTAATGAAGTGGGCTTTGACCTGTGGAAGCTTATGCCACAATAAATTCTAGATTTCAAGGTGCCACAGTACTTTGTTCCTGCTGCAACTGACTAGCATGAGTACCCCTCCTCAAAGTTTGCCTATGAGTGAAAGTCAGTGATAACGGACATGGAGCAGGACAGTGATCAGGATGAAGAACATCATGAGGCATATTTCCAATAATTTTAGGGATTAACCACCCCAGCCAACTACCTTTGCTGGGTTCACATGAAACAAGCCACGCCTGATGAGGGTTAATAAGGAAATTGGATAACATGCATGGAGGTGGTCAATAAGCTTGTGAACCTGGTTACAATTTTAGCAGTAAGTTAGCCATAACATGTGAGGGCTCTTCCACACGTCGTTCTCGGGGCGCTTCCATCCGCCCCCAGTGCACCCCGAGAACGAGCGTGTAACTTGCCTGGTGAAGAGACGAGGAAGACACGTCCTCGCCGCCGCCGCCCAGCTTCCTCTGCGCCGGACGGGACAAATAGCTCGGCGCGGAGGAAGCTGGGTGGCAGCGGCGGTGGCGAGGACGTGTCTTCCTTGTCTCTTCACCAGACAAGTCACACGCTCGTTCTCGGGGTGCACTGGGGGCGGATGGAAGCGCCCCGAGAACGATGTGTGGAAGAGCCCTGAGAGTGAACAGACTCTACCACTGAACTGCAGTTGTGACTCTAAACCTACAGTATATCACGCCTGAAATACTTAAGGCTTCTTTGAACAATCATGGCTTCCTGAGAAAGACCTTTAAATCTCTCTCTCTCTCTCTCTCTCTCTCTCTCTCTCTCTCTCTCTCTCTCTCTCTCTCTCTGTGTGTGTGTGTGTGTGTGTGAGAGAGAGAGAGAGAGAGAGAGATTAACATACAGAAGTAAAAATAAATATGTATTTTTGCCTAAATTGACTTTACATTAGGAGAAATCCTGTTCCTACTAGAAAGCTGGTTTTGTGCTAAATCCAGTGTGTATGTTAAGGTTTGCTTGCAAGACTATAGTTTTGAATAGCTATTAGTTTAGGAGTTAGCACAAACCCAGCTTCCTGGGTACAGGTGATACAGATGCATCTGAGATTTGGTGTCTGTTATTCCAGTTGTGCTCTGAGCATATGTATTTTGTGTTTTCACTGTGGAAGTGTCTCCTTCTTGCTGAGCGGAAGAAGTATTGTTCTTTTTTGTACCACTCAAACCTGATTAACCAGTGGGGGATCTACATTACTGTTTTAAAGCACTTTGAAAACGTTTTGAAAACTGTATATGCAGTGTGTCCTGGGCTCCAACAGTTGTCAAAACTGTTATAAAGCACTTTAAAGCAGTAGTGTAGATCCTGCCCTGATCTTAATATGCTTTTCTGTTGTGTGTTCTTTATGTTGCATTCTTTTTTTAACAACTATATCAGCAGGCGATTTGAGTTTAAGAAATCTGATGTTTTCTTGGTGATGTTTGACTGGAGTTGGCATGGTAACCCATCTTTGGCATAACATAACTCCATATTGGGATATATCAAGGACTTTTTGCCATCAATGGAAAGGGCTATATTATTCATGATATTAACCCTGACTGCTTCCCATTGTGAAGCTCCATTCTTATTGAGATCCATGTTGGTGTAGCTTGTAGCCATTGTGTAGTACCTATTGCCTAGTCTGAGAGTTCTGAAAGTACCTTTTCTTTTCAGAGACAAGTCACTTGATAATTTATAAATATGTGAGTCAGTATGATTCACAAATTCTAAACTTTCTTTTCATACATTAATTCCTCCTATGTGTTCTGCTCTACTAATCCTAGAAAACAAAGCACCTGTTCTTAAAATAATAGTTGTGAATCTGCTCTTAAAAATACAACTGTAGTTGACCATTTTCTAAATTAAATTGGTTATAACAACCTATGTGCTAGACATGCATCGTAAAGAATGAATAGTATGAAGTAAGTGTTAAAGGTATTTATTATAAACAGCAAGTATTAGCATATTTGATATCTGACCTAAAGTATTCCACAGAACATAGTGTCTTCATGAAATAATAGTGTTAGTCATATCTGAATTTCTTTCCTTTAAACAATCCTCTCTGAGTCACAGTAATAAATATGTGAGTAAATCAGGTTTGGAAAGCCAATTTGCATTCGAATAAATGGAGCTTCTGCAGTGCCCAGGTAATTAAACTATGTTCCTGTTGTAATTGTGTTAGCTTCTTAAGTACTGTGACCTTAAAGAAATGGTTATTGGGGTATATTGTTGTACTTACGGGGTCTACATCCCCAAAAGCTTTGAACAAGAAGGCCTGTGAAACTTTATAGATGGATGAATCTGTCAGCTTTTTTCTCCCACATTAGTTTTTTTTTAAAAAAAAAAATCCAAGTGCTTCCAATCCAGTTTATGAAGAAATTTGAGGATTTTGTAAGTACTGCTTATGTATGTGAACCTGATGCTTATAAGCCTCCCAAACTATAAACCCAACAGGCTCCTCTGGTAATAGACCACCCCAATCCCCCCACAAAATAAGTACCATCAGGAGGTCAGTCATTCATCTAAATTGGTGGAAGATTCTCAGGTGAGTGACTAGACACTTTGCAATTTTTTTTAAAGATACTTCGCCTAGAGATTAAGTAGAAAGTGCAGGAAGCCCTAAGCATCATTTCTGGCCATTACTTGTGCTGCTTGGATTCCTCCAGCTCCTTCACTTGTTCCACTCTTGCTCAGTCTCTTTGGCCCTGTGGGTGAGATTCCAAAGTACATCCTGGTTCTGGCTGTTTTCCAGGCCCTAGAATTGTTTCAAAATTATTTCAATCCGCTTAATTTAGCATTGAGAAGGCACAGCAAGCCTTGACTCTTTCCCATCATGGCCCTAGCTCCTGCTGAGTTCCATCTTGCCCTGGTTAACTTTCTTGAAGGATGGTGACAAAAATGCAACCCTACAAGCAAATACTGAAATCAGATAGTGAAACAAAGTTCACTGTCCTGGGCTACAGAACATAGATATTATAACAACGACTACATGAATATAGGATGCTGCTTTATCCCAGGACAGACTGTGATTGGGTTCACACAACAGAAGCCACACTCAAGGTTGAGTATGGTTTGAGTCTGGGTTGTCATTAAATGTGGGTTGTTGTGTGAACCCAGCTGTGCTAACAAGCTGCGGCTTGTTAACCACAAACAGCCCGCAGTTCAACAACAACAACAAAAGTTCTCTTTATGAGTTGTTTGTGGTAAACAAACCATGATTTGTTATCATGGCTGGGTCCACTCAACACTCAACCCATGGTTCAACAACAACTTATTGTTCATTGACAAACCACACTCAACCCATACTCAACCTTGAATGTGGGCTGTCATATCGCGTGAACCCAGCCATTGTGAGTCCATCAAGCCCAGTATTGTCTATTTTGACTGGAAGTGGTTCTCCAGCACAGAACAGAGGTCATTACCATCATGTGTTTTTCTTTTAACTAGAAATGCTGGGGAATAAACTCACAATCTTCTGTATGCAATCCACATGCTCTACCACTAAGTTACAATCTCTCTTGCTACGTGACCTCTTTAATTATTGCAGAACACAGCTAGTGACTATTTTTCTCAATTCATAGTTCTTTGGATCCAGCCCAGTGACCAGAGTGTAGTGGTGTCATATCCATACACTGAATCATGTGATCTCACAGAGTACAGTATTCTCAAAATAACTAAGTATGCTTTGATGTGTCTTGCCAGACTGCATCTTCTTTTGATGGAAACGTTACATTGGAACCTTGTTTTTTCTGTAACAAAAACCGTTAGATTCCCATTTATAAACTTGAAACAGATCGTATAGCCATGATTAGGAAATGCACTTTGATGTGTTTATTCATAATGTCCTAGAGATGCCACAGGAATAATTCTCCTAATTCTCTATTCTTTTTAGTGTATCACAATGCACTTCCCATATTGAAACAACTAAGTTTAACTATGACCAAAAATAGCAATTCAAGGCTAACAGAATGCATGATCCTGCACTTCCAGTCAGATTTTGAAATACACAGACAGATACCCGATCTCTACAAACAAGAGGAAATAAACATTTCCTGATTTCTAAAGCTTGCCCCCCCCTTTCCTCTTGTACATACAGCCTTCATTTCCTACGCCAGAATTATTGTGAAGCTTTTGTTAGCAAGGTTTGCTTTCACACATCTTACTATTTGGACCCAGAGACGTACCAGTGGAAGGAATACTAACAATGGCACTGTTGCATGAACTATTGTGTGTAAGACCTAACAGAAAATATGTGTCACTGTGTAAGATCTTGTGCAGTACCTTGAGCAATTGAAGAGCAAATCAGTTCTCTTTTTAATGTGTGCATAAGGTTTTTGTGCTAACTCAGAAAAAGGCCATTTTGCACATGCATGAGGCCTTAAGCTTGCATAAGGCATCTCTGCCTCTAAAAAGCATCTTCCACTCACACAATACCTGAAAATCCAAAGAAGTTCTTCCATTTGTGCAACATCTTGTGCAAGAAAATGAGTACTGCTGTAGAACTTATTGTGCATATTCTTGTTCAAGAGTTTGTGTGGAACCATGCTAGTTCCTATTTTTATTCCACTCACAGATCTTTGGATCCAACCCATTCTCAATATTCTGTCCCACCCAGTCTTGCCAGAATAACATTTAGAGATCAGGTAACCCCTTCTATATGACAAATCTGTATATGATTGATCCATCAGTGTAATTCACTGTAGACACTACATAGAAAATAATGATAAACTTTAATTGTGTGTGAACCGATAAAACATGTAGGTAGATTTACTGATTCCAGAAAAGCCAGAGTAAATACAATGTTTAAATGCAATTTAAACACATTTTAAAACAAATAATATGAACTTCAGCTTCAGGAAATAATTTGTTTTAAATGGAGGTCTCTTCAAGTCTCTGACCACAATCATTATGCAGGTACACACAACATATGCTGAAACACATTGCAAAATGGAATTCTATGTCATTTCCCCCCTAATGCTGCTGGCCATCCAGTGAAATAGACATTTCCATTGATGAAGTGCATCTCTTCCCCACACACACCACAAAACTTCTTCGGTCCTTCAAGGGGAGCGAATGACTCTCACAGGGTAATTCTTTAATAGTGGCTGAGATAATACCTGTAGTGTGTATCACCCTGTCCCTTCCATCAGCTGTTTTCACCCCATCTAAGGCCCATGGTTCTCCATCTCTCTGATTCTTTTATCCCAGTCCTTTCTAAAGAGATGTTTATCCAGTTTGCACAAAACAACTGAAAACTCTTTGAATTGTGAATCTCTCAACCCGCCTGGGTGGAAAAACGACTGTTGTGCGTGGGGAGGAGCAAAATAAGGCATGTCGTGTGTATGGTTTGCCTTTGGAGACCCCTCCTGCCTCACCTATTTGGAGTTGTGAGGCACCGTGTGGGGGTGATGCGGAGTGGTTTCCTCACACTTTCAAAGTGTCACATAAGAAAGGGGCCGGGTTTACCCAACTCCTGGCTTTGGAGAGTGGCTTGCCTATAAAGCCAGGCAAGTTGCCTGAGATAAGGACCCATTGATTCCCACACTGTCACATGCAGTTCCCAGGGGTGGTGATTTTCCCTTACTGTTTAAATAAATGTGAGGCAGGTGGCTACCAGGAGGAGGGCCTTCTCTGCTGTGGCACCCCGGCTGTGGAATGAGCTCCCTAAGGAGGTTCACTTAACACCTACATTATATGCTTTTAGATGCCAGGTGAAGACCTTTTTATTCTCCCAGCATTTTAACAGTCTATAAATAAATTTTAACTTGGTGTTTTAAATTTGTAATTTTGCATTGCTGCTGTTTTTATCTGGTTGAGCTTTTATATTGTATTTTATATTATGGTTTTATACTGTTGTTTTATACTTTGAATGTTTATACTTTGAGCTCCAGCTATTGGGCGGTATAGAAATGTAATAAATAAATAAATAAATAAATAAATAAATAAATAAATAAATAAATAAATAAAATAGGCCCTAGTTTATCCCAAGCTCTGGTATCTGTGTCTTTATGCTCTGCTTCCTTCTCCACTCGCAACTCAGAGTACTGGCTTTGGACGTTGCAGCAAACAACTCAGAAACAATGCATTCCTGGGTTGTTTGCTAAATAGGATGCAAAGCAGAAATGGCAGTCAGGCAGGAGGCAGTGCACTTGCTTGTCCCAGGCCACAAGTCATTGAGGTACAGCTTTTCAAATGGGAGATAATGTCTAGAAGCTATTCCCTCTAAATCCAGATGAGTGGGGGTTCAGTTTTCACTAAAGATACTCAAGAGGCAAACACTCAGAGGTGTGCTTATCACTTCATACATTCTAAGCAGAGACTGACAGATGAGAGTAAAACACACCTTTGGGTTTCTGGTAATATTTCAAATCTCTGTCAGTGAGATATGAGCACAACATTTCTGCATAAAAATGATTGAAGCAGAATTGTCATAGAGTCACTTTGTCCCTGGGTTAATATGGTTACAGTTCTTGGTTTTCATTTAAACCGCTGTCTCTCCACTTCAGCTCTACCCAACTGCAATATTAATAGTTGACAACATCACAGGGCCATTGTCATACGTCGCTCTGCCATTGCACTAGCATATGTGTGTTTACAAACACATGCATTATTGGGATAAAGGTACAGGGTAGCTATAAGTAGCTTGTGGCCTCTTCTCTGCCATCCCTAGTCTGCAATACAGGCATAATATTAGAAGCTTGTTTTTCTCCTCCTTGCACAGGAAGCATTTGTAAGCAGTTAAAAAAACAACCCTCAAAATATTTATATTTTCACCATATACGATAACAGGACTTTGAAAAAGCACACACTTCTGCCTTTCCTTCTTCACCTTGCCCCCATCCTGTCTGCAATGGTAGTCCTGGATTTCTGTAAGAAGCTATCAAAATTGCCGCTTGAATATAAGTGTCAAAAATTCAAAAAGATTCAGCTGTAAACAAAAGAGATGTCTCTTCCCCACCTCATTCTAAACCAGATCAGAAGAACCAAAAACGACTTCAGCTGTGTGTGTTCAGGCCATCTCTTGCTTTCTCTCTCTAAAATATGTGAGTGCAGAACTGATTTCTGAGATTTCCAATACAGAAACCAAGATATCAGAGTAAAGAGGATTGCTGTTTATTTTGTAGAGTCCGAAAGACTTGAATAATATATGTATCTCTATATCTTCTTGCCTGATTGGACTTATAGTTGCACCGATGGCAGGACTGCAACATGAGATGTATTTGGGGTGGGGTTGGAGGAGTGGGGCTAAACAAAAACAGGGCCACCACATGTACAACAATGTGTGGCTTATATGGCATTGTGCTAGCATTTATGTAAACAGATAACTTTCAGTAGTTTACAGTGTTTTCTCTTGCTAAACAGGAATCACATCCTGTTCTCCATAGTTGTAGGCTGAGTCCATTTCTCTATCATAAATTATCCCACCTTTAGAAAGATGACTCCCATGTCATCTATAGACATTTTTCACAGTGATGACTTGGCATTGGCTTTGGAATGCCATGCATTCAGGGTCCAAGCATAAGTATGTCACTTTTGAAGGACTTGTAAGGTTCGTCCCTCTCTCCTTTTCACAGCTTGTCCACTTTAACCTATACCAAATGCCTCCTTTGTCTGAACTTAATATACTTTCCTATCTGCCCTTCTTGAGGTGAGACATATTTCATGAAAGGTCCTTCACATTTGTGAAGGCGATCCAGAATGAGGGCCTTACAAAAGACAAAATGAAAGCTACTCCAATAAATTGAAAAGTGTGCTTAACAAAACAGTTATACACTGTAATCTGCTTCTTATTATTGGGATTAAACCTCAAATGTTCGGCAGGTTCATAGATTCATAGAAGGGTCCTATAAGGCCATTGAGTCCAACCCCCTGCTCAGTGCAGGAATCCAAATAAAAGCATGCCTGAGAGATGGCTGTTCAGCTGCCTCTGGAATGCCTGTAGTGTGGGAGAGCCTACAACCTCCCTAGGTAACTGGTTCCATTGTACTGCTCTAACAGTCAGGAAGGTTTTGACCATTTTAGCTCATAGTGGTAATAATGAAGAAGTGGTGAGAGTTGAGGAGCATGCTTACACTTGCATGAATTCTTTATGTCATCACTTAAATGCTTCACGTGACAAGCCAACTGATAAGTATGGTGCAGTGGTTAGCGTTTGTGGCTTTGAAGCTCAAATTCAGATCCTTGATGAGCTATCAAGCTCACTGGGTGGGCTTAAATAAATTGCTCTGACTATTCTGTTTTCTAGGGTTGTTGTGAAAGTCTAAATGACAGACTCCCATGTACATCACCTGAGATCTGTTTAGAACAGAGATGATGAATCTGAGGTCTGTGGGCCAAATTTGCCCCATCTGGGCCCCCAATTCAAGCCTCTGGGATTCCCAGAGGGCCTCACCCACTTTCCCCCAATCAGAAACCATTTGATGATTTTTCAGCTTTTGTGTCTCATTTGCCCTATTTCTAAAAAGTTGAATTCTCTATCGTAAGGCTTAGTTACGGGCTGTAAGAGATTTAAGCTAAAATATGCTGGGATTTTCTGTGTTTTGTCCCTGGCCCCTTTTTGCCCACCACTGGAATGGGGTCTCCCAAGAGTTGCTCTGAAATTGAATCCCGCCCTTGGGCTGAAAGAGGTTTGATACCCCTACTTTAGAGGAAGGCTGTAAGGATAAAAAACGATGGTGTTTTAACAACATTCAACATACTTCTGGCTAAATATAACTTTTCTGCTTGGATCATTTGGACATGAGGTATAGAAGTCTACATCTGTTGTTCTTGGCCTGTTCTCAGCACCAACATTTGTAAAAGGAGCAGAGCAGGGATATGAATCTTGCCCAGAAACTTCCCATTCACAATTTTTTTTAATCAAGAGAAACAAGTTCAACTTGTATTTCTTGAGTGTGATAAACACATTCCGAGACACTATGCTTATTAAAAGATCTAATTTCAAGCAAAATACCTTGACTGATGTTACTTAAAAGTGATGTGGAACTTGAAAAAGTCAGAGGCACAATTTTGTAAAGAGTTGCACATGCTATGGTGTGTTGCATCCATTGGAAAAATATGCTTATTTTCCCTTCCTCTTTTTTTTATTGAAATGAATATAGAATCCATTGGATTTTCGCAGATACTATATATAAAGCTGAGTTCTTTCCTTATGTCTTTTAAATGCTGTTGCAGCATGTCCTACCTGTGGGTCCCTGGTTGACAGCTGGTTAGCCACTGTGTAAACAGAGAGCTGCACTAGATGGTCTCTTGGTCTGATCCAGCATGGCTCCTCTTAAGTTCTTAAATATCTGTATATTTCTCGGTGACTTGCAATGCATTTGGAAGGCTTTCTGGCTTCCATTTGTTTAACAATAGCAGCAACAAAATGACTCCCCCTATCACCTTAAATAATACTTCTGACTTGAAGAAAGTTTGGGTTGACCGGGAGTGAATTTTTTTTTCATAGAAGGCCTACAAACTCCAAGTTGTATTACTCAAAACCAATTCCTAAACTCATAATGATTTAATTCCTGAATTCAGAATGGTTTCATTCTAAATGTCTGTCTTTTGCACCAGGGTCTAGATGGTGGATTTCAGAGTCTAGTAAAAAACCGAAGTGGATTCCGTAAACCTGAAGTCTGGCTACCCCTCATCTACAAAACCTTTGGCTTAACCCTTTAGTTCCCATCTCTAACTGAAAAAAGCCAATCCTGCCCACCAATTAATTTTTAATTAAACACTTTTTCTTACCAGCAGCAGAGAATGTGTGAAATAGGTGGTGAAAACCAAGAGTTCAAAGGAATTAGTGTTTTGAGGTCTAGACTCCATCTCTGCCTTGTACTAAATCTTTTGGGCAGGTAACTTGTCCTTTGTCACCTTCCTGTAGAAACCATGTTGTGGTGGTGCCCAGGACAGTTCTCAAATTGCCAAATATGCCCATGAGCCAAAAACATTTCCTACACCTGGTGTATCCACTTACCTGGGAATAAACCCCATTGAACCCAATAGGTCTTATTTCTTATTGCACTTTAAATTTACATAACTGTATTTCCTGTCCCTTTCTTCCTTTCCCTGTTGATAAAATTTAGATGGTAATCTCCTTTGCATTCAGGCTTGTCTTCTTTTGCCTGTGTTATTCTGTAAAGAGCTGTATACATTGGAGGGGTGGGTGTAATAATATATAAAGAACTACATCCCATTAAAGTGGTGCATGGCCATTTTTGTGTCTTAATAAACGGCTTCAAGACTATAATGTCCTCAGTGGGTATGTTCAGTGGTGTAATAATTAAGATTTAGATCCTAAATCTTTAAGATTAAATTAAGATTTAGATAGATTTAGATCCTGTTGTATTCTTGCCAATTTATGGAGTTATCTGACGAGGCATGAGATAGAATCATTTATAATCATGGCATTAAGAATTTTGGAACTGAAATACTAGAGTTTGAAAGAAATCTCAAGTGAATGGGAAAACAAATTGTATGAATACGTTGCTTTTTTTAAAAAAAAATCATTGCAAACCAGAGACTAGATATACAAACCAGAGGCTAGAGACCCTTTTTAATACCTTTTAAAAAAAAAAAGAAAAAGCATTTTTAAATTAATCTTTGGAGACTGACTGTACAACTACTTGTAAATAGCGGGTGTGCATTTCATTTACTATGACATTTAAGACTGAGATTGTGACCCTAGAATATTTTCTAACCTTACTTGAGCGCTGGTAGCTGGTAAGGTGGTGCAGCAGGTGAGAATTTGCCAATATATCCTCCTGCCACAGCGCCAGCATTGTTCTAATGCTTCACCGACACCAGAGGTGCATCGTTCACCAGTTGTTAATTGGCAATGCATTTTGGGTCATTATTTGAGTCTGAATCTTTAGCTCTTTCATCTTTGTAAACATGATGATTTCCAGAAGAAAGGCTTTTTTAAACCTTCCTTTTGTTGACAAACATGTCATGGAAGATGTTATATGGGAGCCAGGAAATGAAGCTATTTCTTGCGCTTTCTCCAGAGATGTGTTTTAGTTTGCCTCTTTCATCTCCAGTAATGGAGTTCCTCCATTTTCAGATTTTTCAGAGACTATTGTGGAAAGACGGAATTGGAATGTGTTAAAAGACATTTCTGAATGTTATATTAGAGTGTAACTTAAATGCAAGAGAACGTAAATTTCCTTAAAACAGTTTCTCCTGTGAGCGAACATATTACAGAATATACAAATCTTGATGTCCCTGCTTTTGGATTTGTCAACTTGCCAGGGTAGAGGCTTCCATAGAATAATTTGGTATTCACTAACTTCTAAAGCGCCAGTTATCTTTATTTGTAGACAACATTGTAACATAATGTTGGTTTCTTGTCAAACGCTCCTTGTCATTGCACCTGATTGTTGGGGAAATCAAAACGTTATTGCAATTGTAAACTCCTAGAGAAAATAAATGTAAGCTTGTGGAGTTGAAAAGATGCAATGAAATACCGAACTCTCCCTTTGTTCAGGAAGGAAATCAAGGCATGTCTTTTTTAACTTGGCTTTTTAAATTGTTTGGTTTTAAAGGTTGTTTGTAATGTATTTGTATTTGATATGGTTTTTGTTTTCTGACTTTTTTGTAAACTGTCTTGGTTGGCTTCAGAAAGGGGGTATAGAAATAGAATAATGACTAAATAAATCCACAATAACAAGGAATACCAATAAGAAAATAGAGCCCTTAACCCAATAAAAGTACTGTGGCATACTACACTTGTTTGAAGCGGTATTAACTTCAAAACAATTTTGTAAAATGTTGTCTGAATGAATAGATGAAAGAAAAGTGCAATTTTCTGTCTTTTTATTCTATAATATCTTGTAGAAATTTAGATCCAGGAGTCTACTTCTATGAGAAAAGAAGCTCTGCTATAGAAGCCAAAATTATCCTCCCTTGTCACATTCATGCAACAAAGATTGGTGCAGTGTCCCTCAAGAAAATGTATGCTAACTGTACAGTTTTAAGGAGCAAATTATGTACAATAAAATGGTTTACGTTTTGAGGTATAGTGGAGAAAAGAAAATCTGATAAGACCACTCAGAGGCAATGAAGGGGGAAGGTTTGATTTGGAATTACCAGCTGGTGCCTTGTGGTGCAGTTGTGGCGATAGACCCATGACATCAATCCAGGCCCATATAGGGTTCTGTTAGACAGTCAGCAGCCATGGGCCTGCATAATGCAATGTCCTGCCACCAACACTGCCACCCACTAATAAGGGCATGGATACCGTCCCTTCAATTGCTTCCTAGGAATTTGCTCCGCTTGTTTGTACTGTACCACCCCTCTGGCGACTGCTGGGTGGAAGAACATTTTGTACCACTGCTGGCTAATATATCCAATTGCTGACCATTCTTCATCAGAACTGTGTCCTGAACAAGACTGTGTCCTGAAATTCCATTGGCAAGGCTCTCCATCTAAGTCTGTTTTAACGAAATTGTGGTTCTGGGGTCCCTAATAACAACTTAGCCTTGGTTCAGTCTCCCCAACATCGCTGCAAGGACTAAACTATCAGGGGTCCAATATTTTGATAGATCAAATCCATTCTCTTGTCCATTTCTTTATAATTTAATACTTTAAAATACCCAGACAACTTGAGGATCTTGCCCTTCTATTTTTCATTGGGAAATAGTTTGTTCCCGCATTTTTCTAGCTTTTTGCAGCCGGGTTCCCTTCTTCTGAAGTCAGGTAATCTTAGCCTGCTTTTTATTTTCCTTTTTCCTAAATCTATCTATTTCTCTTTCCTCTCTCCACCACCTCCCACCCCACCCCACGAAGGGTGTACCATTGCCACCAGTACTCAAGCTTCCTTGGTCATATAGCCCTCCAATCTTGTGCTCTTCCACTTCCGTGGTAGCCTCTTACTTTCCTTGTCAGCCAAATGCTGATTTCTCCAATCTCTGTCTTTCTCGATTTTTTCTATGTAGGTCTGTTGGATCTAGTATATCAACACATGTGCTATGGAATGGGGATACTCCCTAGCACACGTTGTCTTGAGAACACAAATCTATGGACAAGTTATTTGAAAGTTTGAGACCCACCACCTGGTCTTTAGATCCATGCCCTTCTTGGATATTAAAATCCACCAGGACTGGGTGTATGTTCTGGACTTCAGAGGTGATTAATGACTCCGTGAGGGGGAGGGCATATGTCCTATTTAAGGACGCTGTGATTAATCTCTTGTCAAATAAGCCAAATTTGGACTCTTTGATTCCAGAGCATTACCACCCAATATCTAATGTATTGTTCTTGAGTAAGATGCTAGAAAAGGTGATGGCTTTTCAACTCTAGGTGGCGCCGGATAATATTAATGATTTGTATTTCTTCCAGCCTGGTTTCTGTTCTGGTTTTGGGACAAAAATGGCCTTGGTTGCCCTAGTAGATGACTTATGAAGAGGAATGGATCAAGAGAGTTCAACCCTGTTACTTCTATATGTAGATGACATCTGACTCCACCTCTCTCTTCCTCCAACTAGTCACAGGGAAACTGTTGAAACCTAGAACAGGTGTTTTGAGATGGATGAAGACAAACAAGTTGAAGCTTAATCCACTTAAGATGAAAGATAGGCCTTTGCTAGATGAGGGGTTAGCCCGGTGCGAGGCCCGGGATCGTCCCTGTGCATCCAGATGACGCACAGGGGATCCCGGGCTCAGGCAGGGGTCAAACCTCCCTGGCCCCGGGGTAACCGGCACCACTTGTGGCCCGGTATTTCCTGCAATCTCGGGCTGAGGCTGAGACCGTGGGTGTGTAGACCGGTCCGCTTTTCCCAGCTACTGCATTTACTCGTGGGTAGCCAGGAAAAGTGGTGGATGGCGTGCAGCGCTCTGCAGGAGCGCTGTGGCCATCAGGGCAGGGTGGGGAGATGGGGGGAATCGGAGCCGTGGGGAAATGGGGAGGAATCGGAGATGGGGGGGATGGGGGGGAAACGGAGCCAGGGGGGATGGGGAAAATGGAGATTGCGGTTGGGGGGTAATCGGAGATCGCGGGGGAGGGAATCGGAGATCACGGGGGGGGAATCGCGGCCGGGGGGGGAATCAGGGGCAGGGGGAGCGGGGAACCCTTTTTTTAAAAAAAAGCCTACCTTAGTCGCTGGTGTGCTCCTGCGCACCCAGCCCCTTTAAGACTTAAACAAAATGGCGGAATCGATGGGGCTTTCCTTTACCCCGTCATGTCTGACATGTGGAAAGGAGCGACAGCCCGCACTACTTCTAGCTGGCCCCTCCTCACCACCATATTTTAAGGTAGGTCTAGCAAAGGCCATAGTGTAAGTGGGGAAGCCTGCTGATCTGGAGTGGTGTTTGATAGTGTTGCACTCTCCTGAAAGACCAAGCACGTATCTTCGGGGCACTCCTGCAGTTGGGTTGATCTATGGAAGCTGAAGACAGTGAAACTTGCTTACAGTCATTCATGCCCTGGTTTCAGCTAGGCAAATCTCAGTTTGATTGATGCCTGCCTGGAACTTTGGAAGCTGCCGTATATCAAGTCAGAATATTGATCGATTCAGATTGGTATTGCCTACACTGTCTGACAGCTGCTCTTCTTGGTTTCAGTCAGGGGTCTTTCCCATCCCTACCTGGAGATGCCTGCCTGGCAAACCCTTGTAAACTCCCCTTAGTTCTCAAAGAATAATGTAAACCACAGCCCCCCCCAAAAAACCCACTCTCTGTCTATGGGCATGTCTACACCAGTCGATATCCCAGGGATCGTCTCGGGATCATCCAAGTGCATCCACATGATGTACAGGGGATCCTGGGAATAGGGAGGGATGATCCCTCCATTTCCCCAGGATATTGGCAAGCCCTTTTTTCCTGGCCTTTCCTGCAGTCCCGGGACGATCCCAAGGCCCCTGGGGGGGGGGCACTCATCTCGGCTTCTTCCCCGCGAGTAGCAGGGGTCATCAGAGGGAAGGAGCCGGGATGGGAAGAGTCCAGGGCCATCGGGTGTGGTGGGGAGCGGGGTCTGAGCTTTTTCTTTTCTTTTTTTTTAACCTTAATTTTTGCTGGAGCACAAGTGTGCTCCAGCTCTTCTCTCTTAAAAAAAAAAAGGGCTGCCACGACAGGTGCAATGCCCAGGACATCGCGCGTCCCATGTGGACTGAGGGGGAGGATCTCCCGAGATCCTCCCCGCTCCCTCTCGTAGTGTAGACATGCCCTAAGTCTGGGCAATGATGAAAACAAAGCATGTCCAACCTATGAAATGGTTAGTGTTCCACAGCTAAAATTTAAAGACAAAATCAGTTTAAGTACAAGACCCATTTTTATGTTCTGCTTATCAGTTCCCAAAGCCTGATCCATTTAGAGGTTGCAGCTGTAGGAACCTTTGCTCAGTGTTCAGAACTAATTCTGTCCTTGCTCTGGTCCTGGGGGGCTTTTTATTACTGCTGTTTTGGTATGACCAGCAGTAATAAAATCTATTTTAGAGAGGGGAGGAGTGGATATGAGATGGTGTTCCTGCTTGAGTAGTTAGCAGTGGGGCAGTATTATTTAATCCAAGGGGTTCTAACAAGGGGGTCCTGTTTAATAGAAAGCATCTCAGGCTCACCAGTTTCATTCCATTGATCTCATATAGGACACCACTATAGCTGTGTTTGTGCAAAGCTCTATTTTGTACTTCCATTGCTGGAGCCTGTGGTAGGATTGGGCTGCTGTTCAAGCTATCACTGCCCCCCCTTTTTTTGTGTGTGGTGGAGGTGGGTGAGGAGGTAAAAGGTTGAGTTCGTGCATTTTCACGAGTGCAAGTTTACATAGTAGTATTGCATTTTCATTCTTGGTACTGGAATTTCGTAAGCACAACTTCTGATTTCTTCCTTTCTTTAAAAAACATTTTAGATATGGGAAAATTGTATCTACGAAAGCTATTTTGGATAAAACAACAAACAAATGCAAAGGTATGTTCACTGTTCATTCCTTTTTCAATTTTGGTTTTTGAAATAACTTTTAATTGCCTTTTAAAAGAAAATAAAAGTTCCATGATCCTGCATTACATTGGAGCATTTGTCCCCCGATAGACTTGGAATGTACCCAGGGCTAAACGAAGTGCCAAAACTTCTGATGACTCCAGTCAAATTTAACATGCATGGCACTGTTTGGCATTTAGCCTCTGCTTTAAAGAAGAAAAGGGAGTTTGAAAATGGTATTTCCTTGCCTGCCGCGATGAGAGCTCTTTACAAAAGACCATTTGACTGCACGAAGTATCTGAAAAGATTACATATTG